>NC_139642.1:58592281-58632281 GCF_964638095.1 Poromitra crassiceps
AGATGGCCCAGCCGTTCATCTCCAGGTACTCCTCCTCGGGCTTGGAGGCCGACGTGTTGAAGCTGGAGAGGTTGAGGCTGGAGCTGTTGTCTGGGGGGGAGAGGGGAAGAGTTTAGGGGGGTTGCATCGGGCAGACGGTTGATTGGAGAGGCTTAAAGCACCACTCTGTGACTCAGGCTGAGAGGACAAGTGTGTGTTTTAGTGCGTCTTTTTAAGGGCATATTCATATTAGGAACGATTGCTTCGTTCCGTGCCCAAGTACGATTTCCCCCACTGGTCAGCTTTCACATTAGTGGATATTGTTGCATTCCCCGGGCACACTTACGTATCTACACACTCCGATTCAGCAGGTGGCGGTAACGTTAGTTTGCAATCCACCAATAAACACAAGAGAAGAAGAAGAGTAGACTACACTTGTGTCGCAAATGTCCGCTGAATCAGATAAAATTAGCTATGCTAAGTCCATACGCTGTTGCATGGCGATCTAGGTTGTCTTAACCAATTGTTTCAAATGCAAAGATAATGGTATGAAAGCAAAGCTAACATCTATGCTAATGCTAAAGGCTACTCGCAATTAGCAAATTGCTATAGTAATACACGGTTTGTCACGGTATAGAAAAACAATACACAAACTTGCACCTCTTGTAGGTCACACAAAAGTCCAAACCATAGGGATAGCTAGCATGTGTAAATAGCAGTCCACCTCCGTGTTTTGGCACAGTTGTGTTCACACTTGATGTGTTCCGTCCCCGGGATGCCTGAACCGGTTCTGAGACCACCTTTTCAAGTGGACCTGGGCCGGTTCGTTGATCCGTATCCCGGGTCGGGAACGCAGTGTTCACACCGAATCAAACTAACCGGACTTTGGGGTCAAGTGTGCTCGCATCCGGGCCCAGGTCCCTAAAGTGAGAAGCGACCTACACTGTTAAATGTACCTATGAAGGGTCATTAGCTTAGCACACTGCAGACACCACAGAAAGATCTCTATGTTCTAGAGAGAGAGGTTTCAATCCAATAAACACCTTCTTGGTATTTCAAGTGAACCCGTTCTGCTTTTTGGATCCGAGTCATGGCACAGTTTCTATATTTGACCCACCCCCACCCACATGGACCCCTGAGAACTCAGCTGCTGATTGAAAGGCAAGGGGGCTCGTTAAAGGTCATCAAGTAAACAAACTACGAGGAAACCAACACAACCCCGGGTAAACAAGCACGCGCTAACCTCTAGCTGCCTTGGTGTAACTCCATATCTAGGTATAACACTATGCACACACAGACACACGTCTCTGGTAAACAGTCTATTCCTGACTATCACTCCTCTAATAAACCATTGCCTTGACCCGCCGCCTCCAGTGTGGAACACTGTTGAGCAGTACACCTTGAACAGTACAACAATGGAGACAGCCTTGGCAGTTGACACATAAACAAGTGTCTGGAGGAGACAGGAGGAGGGAGGGAGAAGAGAACCTAGTCCTCGAGAGTGTTTTCTTCAGTGGAGAGCCGGCAGGAGGCAACAAGTTGTCAACAACAGCTAAAGTCTCCGCGCTCCGTCTGACGAACAAAGCTGGCAGCTGTTTGTTGATGTTGGCTCGTGCCACTCGCTGCTGTGCCAGCTTGAGTGAAAAAGGGGAGGGGTTTCTGGGTAAAAGGCGGGCTTTAGAGGAGCAACAGGAAGCGAAGTACGTCATATTCAAAGTGTGGACCTTTAAAAGTGATGCTGCAACCCCATGTGCCCCGCGAGGATGTTTGTAGGTGAAAGGTCATGTGACTTACACGCTATCAGAGATGTTATCAAATCGGTGAGGAATGCCCCGATTTCTCCCCAACTGTGCTGTATTAGAGCATGAAGTGCTGACTAGTGGGCTAACAGCTAACAGGCGCTAACAGCATCTGGCTCTGTGAAGCCCAGCCTGCTGACTAATCAAATGGCTCCAAGCAACTTGAGTCAATAAAGGATACACACACACACACACACACGCATGCACGCACGCACGCACGCACCGCACGCACGCACACACACACACACACACACACACACACACACACACACACACACACACACACACACACACACACACACACAGACTCCCACACACACACACACACACACACACACACACACACACACACACACACACACACACACACACACACACACACTCTCAGACTCACACTCACTCACACACACACACACACACACACACACACACACTCACTCAGACACACACACACACACACACACACACACGCACAGCACACACACACACACACACTCAGACTCACACACACTCAGACTCAGACTCACACACACACACACACACACACACACACACACACACACACACACACACACACACACACACACAGGCAAACAGGTATAGGCTGACCCTATCTGGCCTGAATAGTTGTTGGTGATGAATCACACGGTACTGTCTCTGTCTCTCCTGCATGTCAACACTATAAACACTATCAACACTATAAACACCGGCCTTTGTCCGTCTGTCATCGCTGGATTCTTACTTTCTTGTCTTTGCGACACACCTGTCCCTCCTCTGCTATACGTCTGTGGCAGATACAGTCGCTAACGGACAGACTCGTCCTCACAATGTCCTTTGTTAGCATGTTAATGATTGTTCGAGTCTATAAGCGCACTCTATAAGTTCACTATTCACCTGTTGATAGCACAGAAAGGCTCAAAATACAGCATTGATCGACCTGATTAGTAGCCTATTAGTCTGAGCGGCTTGAAGCAGCCTGGTGGACTTCGCTCTCCCATTGATGACGACCATTTCAGTCGGTGCCGGATGGAGATCCCATTGCGCTCCCTGCAAGCTCTGCAATTGGCTCCGCGACCCGGCCTCTGACTGACCATATATGGATTTCCTTTTCCGCTCCCTCCGTGTGGGATCTGTGGATCTCCGCTTTGAAACAATAACAACAGCAGCGCTAGGCTAGGCTAGGCTAGGCTAGGCTAGGCTAGCCGCTAGCTCGTTGCGACACGCTGAAAACGATTGATGTGGATTGTGCAATGAAGCCAGCCTGCATGGTACTTTGGGTGGATGGCTGTAAAGGTATTAAACAGAGCCTTTTTCCCCCCCCGCTAGTCCACAGCGGAGCTATTACCAGCCAGACTCTCTCCCAGCTGCAGGGAGAGAGTCTGGCCAGCGAGACTCGTGGCCTATTCAAACAAATGACAAAATGACACAAACACACAAAGCAAATCCAAGTCTGTGATAGGCTAAGTGCCATAATGAAAAAACAACAACAATAGCCACTTGATGACCTCTCTAATATAGACTTGTTGTATCTGAGATAGAGTCCTCGTGATTAGTGGGTTGCTTATGAAAGGACTCATTCCGTAGCCTGTAAATGTGAAGGTCAAAGGTCAAGTGATGCCTTCTGTGTCTTGTTTGCTTTGGGACTGATGTGTGCATTCTGATCAAACGGACTCAAACAGGCTTTTCTAGTAGCTGAGTAAACACAGGCCATAAGGAAGGTAAGGAAAGGCAGCGTGAGTGTCTCTTGCAGAAACAACAGGTCGAGCCCACTGAAAGGCCCCACGTTGACGGGCCCAGTTAGCACACAACGCCAAGGAGGTGAGAGAGGCTGCTGAGCAGGTGGAAGGAATGTAGGTCTCTCGCCCCGCTCTCCGTCACACACACCCACACAAAGACACACACACTTCGCACCGTCAACGCAAACCTCAAACGCAGATCTAGCGCGCAGGTGACGAACGACAACGGAGGGGGTTTCACGAACACGAGATCCTTGCTGCCTGCAAAACGGGGTCACGTTTACCCCCCCCCCCCGGTTATGAGAGAGGAGTCCATATCAACGGCACACTCCTGTGGTATTCACGACTTTCGTAAAGTGGACCGAAAGCTCCAAAGTTCACAATATGGTGTGGACATGACTTCCCATGTCTCTTTTTACAAGTCTATGGTCGTAACCACAAGCTCACGTGTTGCACTTGAAGGCAGCATCTGACACAGCTGTGGAGACTGGAGATGGTGTTGCTACCCATTGATACCTGATGCAGCATTTGCGTGTATAGCCCTAGTTTGTGTGTGTGTATCCCTTTAAGACCGCGAACCGCGTCATTCGCGGTCTTAAAGGGATACACACACAAATGCTGCATCAGGTATCAATGGGTTAATTGTTTGGGGAGAAATAAATCTACAGCAAACACAAAACAGGAAGTGTGTAACATGAGACCCCCACTTACACGTCTTTGTCTTTCTCCAACCCTTTGAGAAAATGGAAACAGAAGATGTGGGCAGACTTGACTGCCACGTCTATAAAAAAATAACAAGACTTGCCCATCCTAATATGTGCATAACTGTACTGAAACAGACAGTCTGGTCAACTCTGAAGGCCATGTTCTTCTTCACTCAGTGTGCCATTACCCAGCTGAGATGAGCATATTGCCTGTTTCTAACAGCAATTCACATTGATTCAGACTTTTATATCAATATTATATCGATATCGTGATATGAACGAGATATTGTCTTCGATTTTGGATGTGGTAATATCGGCACACGGCATAAGTGTTGTCTTTTCCTGGTTTTAAATAGGCCCGTATGATTTCCGCCAAAAACGGACAGAATCATGGAATTTGGTAATAAAAATGGAATCAACTGTAAAACATGGAATATTGCAGAATTTTCCATAATTTGGCTGAAATTGATCAAAGTAGGCCTAATGATCAAAATAAGAAGTAGATCCAATTATTATAGTAGCCTAAATTATTTCATACTTGTAAAATAGGCCTAGAGAAATGATTCAGTTTTGGATTGGTGTGTTTTGAGAGGGGGGGTCGGTCTTGCGTGGGACCCTTACTGCACCTCACAACTTAGTTTACATCTTGAGAAACATGTCGAAGAGGCTGCCTGAGAGAGCAAAGTCATCAAAAAAAGAAAAAAATATCGCTCCTAACCCCCTAAATTAAAATTTAAATGGAAAAAATGGAATTCAGGGAAAAATAAAACAGAATTTGGGAAAAATTTAAACGAATTTCATATGGCTCTAGTTTTACAGGCGGCATTACAGTAAAGTGATGTCATTTTCTGAAATTACAAGACTGTTCTAGCTGTTCTACTATTTGCCTTTACACACTTAGTCATTATATCCACATTACTGATGGTTATTTATCAAAAAATCTCATTGTGTAAATATTTTGTGAAAGCAATTTATAGTCACCAATAGTCACCCTACAATATTGTTGCAATATTAATAGAGGTTTTTGTTCAAAAAAATATTGTGATATTTGGTTTCGTCCATATCGCTCCAGCCTGAGGTGTATCCCATTCCTGTTACGACCCAATTCCCCAATTGGAAGCAGCTTTGTGAGCAGAGTGAGTTGTCACTGGTGCCATAATATAAATCTCATATGCAGGTGCAAACCTCCGTCAGCACTGTAGGAGTCTGGGTCAGATGGACACAAGGGCCTTCAAGAAGAGGAGAAAGCA
This sequence comes from Poromitra crassiceps, assembly GCF_964638095.1. Taxonomy (NCBI): domain Eukaryota; kingdom Metazoa; phylum Chordata; class Actinopteri; order Beryciformes; family Melamphaidae; genus Poromitra; species Poromitra crassiceps. The sequence goes on from NC_139642.1 coordinate 58,597,750, forward strand.
GGTCAATGTCTTAACCCAGTTTTCTCGTCCTGGGGGCCCACCTCCTCAAACACACAGGACACACACACACACTCACTCCTAGGTGTCAACACTGTCCTGGCGCCCCCCCCCCCCCCCTCCCCTCCTGAAATACACAGCCCCCCCTATAGGTCACCCCTAGGTGTCAACACAGAGAGTGCTGATTTAACGGCACTTAGCAGGTCAGGGGGAGGCCGGGGGGGGAACTGAAGGGCCGGGTCGCTGCAGAGAGACAGAGCTGAGTCAGCTCTGACCCACACCCAGATTATAAGACCCATTTCTCAGCAAACGTTCAGCTGCAAGCAAGCAGATTAAAAGGGCGAAGCAGAGCTCGGGTAACTGTGGAAACAGACAGGACATGGAGGCACCAGATTGATGCATTTACCCCCCCCCCCCCCCCCCCCCCAAAAAAAATCCCCCCTGGACCCCCCTATAGTGGCCGGGTTCTGCATCGCTGTCTCATCTTCAACAGAAATTGTTTCATCTTTTAATAAACCACAAACAAAAACCTAATCATGATCCATCTGTTATGTTTGTCGTGCAGGAGAAACCTGATTGCCGGCTACATCTGAAGCTAGTCCTCGCTTAGCCTGGGTAGTCCTCGCTGTCCTCATTGGTGAATTGACATGTTTTTCCACAAGGAAATCCATAGTGTGGGATCAATATAATGAGTGTGTTTGCCTGTATGGGCGGCTAGCTAGCTAGCTAGCTGCTTCACTCAAAGGTCACTGTTTAGCAATACAAACGAGGAGCCATTTGACACCGGTGCACCGGTGTTGTGGAAGTCTGGGCTGCGACAAGTGGAAGGGGACACCGTAGCGTTTCCGCGAAAAAGCCCATTGTGTGTGTGTGTGTGTGTGTGTGCGTGCGTGCGTGTGTGTGTGTGTGTGTGTGTGTGTGCATGCGTGCGTGTGTGTGCATGTGTGTATGTCCCTCGGCCTCCGTGCCTCCACCACACCCACACAGCGGTGCGTCCCCCTGCTGTAATCGTTCTTTTGAAAGCTGTTGGTTTCTCAGCCGAGAGACTCGGGGTGTGTGTGTGTGTGTGTGTGTGTGTGTGTGTGTGTGTGTGTGTGTGTGTGTGTGTGCGTACATATGTGCTTGAGAGAGAGAGAGAGAGAGAGAGAGAGAGAGAGAGAGAGAGAGAGATGGGGCGTTGTCAGACACGATCACACATGCCAATGCAGACTTGGATTGAATGCAAACCCGTCCAGAACGAGGCTACGCTTTCAGAATGAATGAGACAAGTTGTGGATGAGTTGTATTCATCTCTGTAGATAAAACAGTGGCTGTGGCTGCTGACATTTCCCACATATTTTCTGATTGTTTTCAAGTGGCACACTGGATATGAGAGTGTTCAGTCATAACATTTGACTGTATTTCCTTTTTTTTAATCTACCGGTTATATTACTTTATATGCTTGTTTGATACTTTCCTATAATGTACTAGGCTACTGGGATCTTGGAGTTGGAGCAACACACTGCAAACCCACACGGAGGTTTGGGGCAGTGAGTGAAGCTGAGTTGAAGCTCCCCGCTGTCAGGTGAAAAGAAGTGGCTGGAAACTGCGCAGGTGTTGGAGGAAGCATGGTGCTAGTCTATGGCTCTCCCCAGATCGGCAGAGGGTGGAGCAGCGACCGGGGCAGCAAAATAAATGGGGGGGAGGAATCAGGGCGGGGGCGGGGGTGAATCACCCGGTTTTCATCTGACAACAAGTAATAAAAATCCCCCCCCCCATTCTGACAAGGCGTGTGCGTGGACTCACCAGGCCCTCTGCAGAGGTAGGAGTAGAAGCCCTCAGACTTCAGCATGATGAGCAGGGAGCCCCAGCCCAGCAGCACAGCGGAGAAAAGCAGGTTTTCAATGACCGCCGTCACCGCCATCCACCAGCGGCGGGAGAAGGCTGTGGCCAGAGAGGGCGCCATGACAGCACGGGACGTCCTGACGCACGGAGGGAGAGGAGGGGAGGAGGGGCTGCCTGCAGGACAAAACAACAGGGGTCAGAAAGGGCAAAAATGGCTTAAAGATGGGAGAGGTGTGAGGGAGAACCTGAGGCTTTGACACTCACCTATGTCACACACACATATAAACAAGTCACACACACATATTTATGTCATGTCATACGATTATTTTGGTCAAGAATAATGTCACTGATGACATCACTGATGATGTCATAGACATTGTGACATCATCAGTGGGACCAAAATAGAAACAAACAGTGCCCATTTGAAACAAAAAACAGTGCCCACTTGCTCCCTTTTATATAATTCCTAGGCTCGTCCAATTAGACTCTAGTCGCCCGCAGCTCGGCTGCTGCGTGGCCTCGCCCTGCCCTATTGGCATGCCCGCATGTGTGTGTTGCTCACTAAATGCTATTGCATCAGTGATGTCACAATGCCTCCTCGTTGTCTGTGTGTGTGTGTGTGTGTGCGCGCCGTTACGACATCTCTTTTGACATCATCACTGATGACATCATCACTGATGACATCACATCATTAACTAATTAGCCTAATTAAAAAATCCAGCTCCGTCAGGTGCTAATTAGCCTAATTTAAAAAAATCCAGCTCCATCAGGTCACCCGCACGGGCGCCCTTTACACACCCTGAAGGTTTCAGCCCGATCGCACGTAAAACAGCATAGCTGTGGCCGAACACACAACTTGAAACAAACATCGCCCACATACTCAACTTCTTATATATAGATAGATAATCAAATGTTGATCTGAAAAGTAACTAGCTGTAAAATAAATGTAAATGTAAAATAAATTGAGTAAAAAGTGCAATGTTTCCCTTTAAAATGTAGTGGAGTATAGGCCTACAAAGTAGCATGGAATGGAAATACTCAAGTAAAATAGGCTACAATTAAATAGTTACTTTCCACCTCTGTAATAGTGGATCATGTGTTTGGAGCTGCCTGATTTGTTAATAAAATGTTTTGAATAAATCTGCTTGTTTCTTTGTTCTTGATTGATGATGATGATGATGATTACAGAGGAAGAATCTCTCAGAACAGAAAACAGCTGAGACCTTCAGCAGCTCAAACTCCGCCTGGAAATATTATACAGCCCCGTCCCTCGCCCATATGATTGGCCGAAGGGTTTAACAGGGCTTTTCCCATTGGCTGAGAGTGACATATAGCTCCTGGAGCAGCTGCACGTGAGGCTAATGTTGCGTTCACTCCTATGGGAAAGACTGCACACTATACCAGAAAATGCCCTTCAGCTCACTTTTCAGATGGTAAACACACCGCTAGAAAATACCGTTACCAACCAACAACAACTCCAACTCCAACACCAACTTGTCTTGATGGCTTCAAACAAGTTCAAACGCGCGCACGCCTGCATGAAGGCTGTTTCCCCATCGCCATTCGGTCATTGTGGCCGTTTTACCCACAGGACTTGAACGCAGCGCGAGTTCCATCCGGTTCGAACCAGTGCGGCGCGAGAATATTGGAGATATTGCGGTGTAACGTTTCTTATTGTTGTCAGTGAACACACACCTACAGCAGGTCCATATGTTTCTCACATGACACAGCTGTTTATTGTGCGGATATAAGGATCAAACACAAAATAAATGTAGCCTAATATAATACAAAATAAAGTGCTAGGCTATTCAAAAACATTCAACAATCATAGAATCAATACAAATAGCCTAGCTAATTTTGACAAATTCCTCTAGGCCTATATCCCTCTATATCCAAATGATTTATTAAAAAAAAAAAATAGGCTAAGCTATTATTATTAATGATGTTTTCATCTATTTGTCTCTTCGGGATGTTGTGAAGCCCTTCAGACTAACAGTTATTAGACTGTTATAAACTTCACTTCACATTTAAACAAATCCCAAAAATAAATCAGCTGGCTGGCTACTTGAGTAGGTTGTTCGAGACAATTCATTGCCTTTTGAAATAGCATAAAATGTAGGCTATTATTTATAATCGACTATTTCCATTTCGAGTTTCTCTGACCCAGTGTAAGGAAATGTTTTGATTGAATGTGATTTATTGCATCTACGACTGAGCTCCATAAGATAGCCGCTGCCGCATATGCCTTTACTCTTTGTCTTTGTCTTAATTTGAGAAAGGCTCTAGAACAACAACAGTATGTATGTGCAGTGTATATGAAGAGCGGTGCTGGAACTGGTCTGAACTGGACTGAAATCATCACCCTCCTCCTTCCTCCCTCCCTCTAGTCTGCACACACCAGCGTCAAGCCAGACAGAATGAACACAACGACTTCCGCTTAGACCTTTCAAAATATGATTATTATTTTAATGTAAGACAAAGCACTAATATAGATCACCCTAAAAATCGGCCTAAGTAAGTCTTCATTTGACTTTGTAGTTTTTATCATTACGGCGAAGAGCAAACATCAAGGAAAAACGAACCAGATATCTAAATAAAGAAATCACATGAGAAGAATAATCATGACTCGGAGGTTGACAGCATAGTGACCTAGATTTAATGTTTTATCATACTGGCCAGATAATAGTTTAATTACCCCAAATATCCCTGCAAAATTAATCTATTTATACTTGTGGGTTAGGAAGTTTTGGTGTTGAATGATAGGCATATATTACACAGGCACTTTGCCATAATGTAGGCCTTATTGATGTTGTGTTAGAGAAAGCAAAATATACTTATTTCATGAATAATCTATGTCGAATGAAAATTAATATAATAATGCATAGTCTACAGCCCTACGCCCTACAGCTATTAGTACAATAAAGCTGTTTTTTATAAGCCTATATCTATGCCTATATAGTGCAATTCCATGTAATGATTGTAGTACTGAGGATTTCAACTGAATTTGGTCTGAATGTTCTTGTACATTCATCTTAATACTTTCCAAAAGTGACAAAAAAAAGTTTTATTTTGAAGGGAAAACCCTGTTTTCCGGTCTTATCTGGTTATTTCTGTGTGACTTGACGCGGCTCTCTCTCTCTCCCCCCGCAAGTAGCGCTCAGCTGTTCAGTATCAACAACAGACACAGTCAGGAATAAGCAACATCAGAGAGACAAAGACAGTCAACTGGCAGACAACAGACAGACAGACAGACAGACAGACAGACAGACAGACTGTGGTCAAAACCTCCAGATAATTTACACACAGCAGCCTTTATTGTTCCTCGGATGCAGGCCTCTGATTTGATCAAACCCATCTTCTACTCAATAGCCTATTTATTAGCCTATGACTTCACAACTTCCATGCACAGTGACAGTCCATAAAAGGAGGACAAGTATGAATGACCAGTCTAGTCTAAACTTAAGACAACACAAACTGTATCAAAAACCATAACTGTGACAATCACGTCTGAGCCCATCTAATTAGCCGTGTTGTGAAGAAAACGCACTTTTTCTAGAGATTTCAGATGGTAACAGTGCGAGCAAAGTTGATGTCATGGAGGCTGTTTTGCGTTTCCCCATCCTATCCAATCAATCACAATAAAAGGATAATTGCTGACAGAAAATGATAAAAAAAAATGAACGAATGTATCAGGGAAAGAGATCTGTGTCGAAAAACAATTGCCTAGTATGGTAGAGGATGGATTAGTCCTATATGAATAGAGTCAGCAGCTGCAGCGTAGTGGTGATGGAGCATCCTCGGTGTGTGCGCGGCGCGCCGTGCGGCGCACAGCCTACCTGAGCGTGCGGCTTCACGGAGGATGGAGCGGTCAGATCTACGGAAGCCTTTTCACCAACTGGACCCCGGTGCCGGCTCTCAGGACGAGGCTTCTTCAGGTGTGTTTCAATCAGTTTCTCACTCACTTCCCTCATCTCCCATCTCCGCCTGCTTTATAGCAGCGCAGGAACGGCGCACAAACAAGCCCGCCCTCCCATTGGCCCGTGCCTGAGCTAGAGACCGACCCCAGCCAATCAGCGAGCGGCAATAATACATTTATTATTTCACAATACTGATACATTGTTGAGAAAACAGTCTGATGTTTGGACGCAGACGAGGGAGAGAGTTGGAGGGAGCACAAGCCCATTTAATGAGCTCTATAATAGGCTATACTTTTAAATTACAACAATAACCTAACAAAGGTAATCTATCTATCTATCTATCAAACAGTAATTATATTCCCACTTATGCTGCTACATCACATGACCAAGTAGTTAAAACTTGAACACACTCAACACAGTATTAGCACTAGCAGCACCTCTCATACACTGTGCTGTAAAGAACCGTTTAACAAAGTAATAGCCTACTGTTCCAAATCAGCAATAATTAAGGGTTGATTATGGATTATTTTCTGATTTGCCAGATTTATTTATTTTAACAAATTAGAATGTTACTGTTGTGATTACAGTTTTAGAACCACAAGTCTAAACAAAGAACCCTCCTATTTCTGGGTGCAGACTGAGTAATAAGCTACAAGTCTAGGAATTCTATAAGCGGCCAGCCGTTTAACCTAAATCTTCTACTCAACCTGTGCGATGACTCACTGTTGTGTTTCCCAGAAGTAGTTCTTCAGGAGAGGAGGGTTCACATCACATTCACATGCATGGACCACAGGCACAGAGAGGAGAGAGCTGCAAAACAAAAACCACTGCCTGGGAAGTTTACAGCGAGGGCGACACCTGGCGGCCGTTACATAACATGATCTACGCAGACAGACATCTTGCCCTAACTAGGTCATATCATATCACAGTATAGAATCTATACTGTGTTTCTATATTATGTTTGTCGCTGTGACAAACACAACACACAGCGCCAAACATAATATCTGAGATGATTGGCAGGGTTCCTACACACTTTCAATATGTTGCCCAGACCCTATGTTCTTGACTGGATTGGGTTTTGGTGGGCATTTGATATAACGCATTGCTGACAGCAGTTGGGTAGATCATGTATCTAAATATGATTCTTCACATCAACAAAAACTGTGTACTCAAAGTAGGTCTACATTAACATAAAAGCTATAATTACGTGTGTATTGGACCTGAACTACATTCCCCATAATTTTCCAGACATTTTCTCAAATTCTCAAAACTATTCAAGACCTGGAAATTATCACATTCATTTTTAATAGGCTACCTTTCCATACCTGTGTAGGAACCCTGGAATTCAGACAGACACATCTAGATGACATTGAACCGTCTCTTAAACCCAAAATATGAGTTACTATTCTGCGGGTTAGCCTTGACAAATAAAAGGAATTTCACACCACCAAACAGATCCATTCGTCATTTCATGTTCATTTATTTTTTTATTTTTTCAAATCTTTAGTATCTTATATCTCTTAGTGTGTTGGCATAATTATACAGTAAGTCAGGACTGATAACAGGAGTGCATCTGCGAATCAACAGACAGTATTTGGTTTGAATAAAGCTTACACAGAGAGAAACCCTTTAGGTGAGGCTTACAACTAGGACTCAACTCCTAACAGAGGAGGTATTTCTCATATAATCCCGTACAAATCTGCTGTATTTCTAACAACAAGGCACAGAAGCAACATGTTTGCATTACGACACAAACTAAAAGCCCCCCGCCCCCCCCCCCCAAAAAAAAAGTTTCACAATCAAACTTCACTTGGCTTCAATCTCTCATGATCAATACATACATAATAGATCTCCCTCCAGGAAAACAACGTACAATTAACAAATGTTGACATTATAAATCCTACAACAGAGAATCATCATATAAATTGATAGGGTCACTTCTTTGGCTTAATATAGTGTAAGTGCAGTAGCACAGAGTATTGCACCCGTCTCACCCTAGAGCCCTCGAGAGAGGAAGTCGTATCACTGGAACTTTTTGGAGCTCTTCTCCTCATTTTAGAGATTGCAATGGCACAACTAATTTATTTCATTATACGTCTTTGGTCTCGCCTGTAAATAGACTTGGGCAGCTTGACACGGAGTTAGAGGGGCAGAGGAATAGGGCTTGACCAAATATAGGATTTCTGATATATCAGGCTGGTACAGTATAGACCTTTTATTAAAAAAAATATATATTTATGGAAGAATTTGTGGTCTTACAGGGAAGCCTTTAACCTGAACTTCTAATGCAATATTTGGTGCATTAATACAGACTATTCATATTGTCATCAGGTGTTTCAATCAATGCAGACTTCTAGCATCCCATGATGGTCTAAAGTTGTTTCAGAGTGATATCCAATGCGACAAAAATACAATTATGTGAGGAAGAAGAATCAAATGAGCTGCTAACCCACCTAAAATAATTTAATTAGTCTGGCTTTCAATGGAGAGTTCACTGATGCTTATAAGAGTCCATGTATTTTTTATTTTCGTATTTTTCTTGCAAGAAAATGGTCAGATACTGAATATCGGCGGCTTCAACCAAAGCATCTCGGTCAAACCCTAGTCGGAGGCAGTCAGTAGAGTGACCCGGTGCTAGTCTGACAGGAGCCTACAGCTCTCCAGGTGATGGAGGGAGGCTTGAGGAGCAACGCACAGGAGAAGTACAGAGTAGACATCCAGGTGGAGGACTGGAGGAGATCCAGGTGGAGGACTGGAGGAAATGTGGCCGACGATGGCGAGAGCTGCTGCTGTGCTTCTGAACAAGAGGTGGAGGAGCCCAACAGGAGATGTTGGGAAATGGACTGTCTTATGTCTGTCTGTTTAAACTTCATCCAACCTTCTGCTCACTGTCAGAGCAGCATACTGGCTTTCTATCAACAGTTGACTCGACTCCATTTCTCAGAGCGTCATAGTTCCCGTGTGTCGATACGCAGCGCAAATATTTCAATCCCTCGTTATCAATAAATTAGTCAAGGAGGAAGACACAAGCACCTGGGCTCAAGCAAAGAGCCGCCATAGCTTTCTCTCTCTCTCTCTACTTAACTGGTTTCATTCTCTCGCTCGTCCCTTAACCCCTTCCTCACATTCTTTGCTCTGTTTTTCGGGTAGACCGACGCACCACTTCAGGCCAGGGTTCCCACGCCTTCTTAACCCATTGATACCTGATGCGGCATTTGTGTGTGTATCCCTTTAAGACCGCAAACCGCGTTAAGGCGGTTCGCGGTCTTAAAGGGATACACACTCAAATCCCTCATATATCATATTACCAAGAAGGGACGCTCGTTCGTCCTCTCCAATGGTTTTCTCCCTCATCGCCTATACACCATCTGTGAGCCTACATACCGTCTACCGTCTGTGAGCGTACATACCGTCTGTGAGCCTACATACCGTCTGTGAGCCTACATACCATCTGTGAGCCTACATACAGTCTGTGAGCCTACATACCGTCTGTGAGCCTACATACCGTCTGTGAGCCTACATACAGTCTGTGAGCCTACATACAGTCTGTGAGCCTACATACGTCTGTGAGCCTACATACCGTCCGTCTGTGAGCCTACATACCGTCTGTGAGCCTACATACCGTCTGTGAGCCTACATACCGTCTGTGAGCGTACATACCGTCTGTGAGCCTACATACCGTCTGTGAGCCTACATACCGTCTGTGAGCCTACATACCGTCTGTGAGCCTACATACCGTCTGTGAGCCTACATACAGTCTGTGAGCCTACATACGTCTGTGAGCCTACATACCGTCCGTCTGTGAGCCTACATACCGTCCGTCTGTGAGCCTACATACCGTCCGTCTGTGAGCCTACATACCGTCTGTGAGCCTGCATACCGTCTGTGAGCCTACATACCGTCTGTGAGCCTACATACCGTCTGTGAGCCTACATACCGTCTGTGAGCCTACATACCGTCTGTGAGCCTACATACCGTCTGTGAGCCTACATACCGTCTGTGAGCCTACATACCGTCTGTGAGCCTACATACTGTCTGTGAGCCTACATACTGTCTGTGAGCCTACATACCGTCTGTGAGCCTACATACCGTCTGTGAGCCTACATACAGTCTGTGAGCCTACATACGTCTGTGAGCCTACATACCATCTGTGAGCCTACATACCGTCTGTGAGCCTACATACCGTCTGTGAGCCGTCTGTGAGCCTACATACCATCTGGTATGTGAGCCTACATACCGTCTGTGAGCCTACATACCGTCTGTGAGCCTACATACCGTCTGTGAGCCTACATACCGTCTGTGAGCCTACATACCGTCTGTGAGCCTACATACCGTCTGTGAGCCTACATACAGTCTGTGAGCCTACATACCGTCTGTGAGCCTACATACCGTCTGTGAGCCTACATACCGTCTGTGAGCCTACATACCGTCTGTGAGCCTACATACAGTCTGTGAGCCTACATACCGTCTGTGAGCCTACATACCGTCAAGCCTTGTTCGACGAATCTCCACGCTTCCACAACAAGTCATCCGCCCCAGTTAGGAAAGAAGTGTCAGGAAGACAGTCAAGCTTATTACCCAAGCAGGAAAAAAAAGACTGAAAACATAAAAACAGGAAAGGTAAAGCAACAGGCGACAAACGAACCCTGATTTTCATCAATAACAACCCCCTCATTCTCTCTGTCATCATCATCGATCTCTTCCTCTGACGCTTCCCTCGTCGTTTGCTTGGTCATATTCCCAAATTAAGCACGATACACACACAGTGGCGCGAGAAAATTGCACCGAAATATTTTCGTTATTCCTTGGCTTCATATATAAAATCAGAATATTCAAAACGGCAACAGTATTAATCCCAAAAAATATAATATATAAACATAAATATATCAATTAGTTTCGCTGGACTTTTTTTTATTTTCTTAATTGGAAGCGCACGCCATCCTGTGTGGCGACAGCTGGCATCTAATTGGCTTAGGCAGAGCGGGGTCTGCGGTCGACTCGTGTGATTGGTGGGTAGGAGATGTCAGGCGGATGGAGTTCCTGGTGGGGGCGACGTGGCCAGATGTGGCCATCATCTGGAGTTCAGCCTGGGCGCCGTCTGGGGAGGAGACATGAAGAAGCAGATAGTAAACATCTTGTCCCGACCAGAGATGTGGTTTCACCCTTGGCTCAAATATGGACGCAGCCACCCTGACGTCAGCCATTGTTTTGTGGACTCCTGTTTTGAAGCCTCGACTTTGGCATTTTGACCATCGCCATCTTGGTTATTTGGAGCCAGAAGCAGCTAGCCTGAGGCCAGGGGGTTTCCCACAGAGCCGCCTGCTATTGGTCCGTGATCAGCGAGCTTCGTGATCACTGGACAGGCGACCTGTCAATCACGCCACAAAACATAGTCTGCTTTATTGTCTAGATTACTCTAAATGGGACCATAATTTACAAAATGAACATGAAAGTGTTAATATTGTGTAAATCATGTGCGAAGTAGGGTCATTTTCCATTGGCTTCCATACAATTAGACTTCTTTTTTGGAGCCAGGGGAGTCGCCCCCTGCAGACCAGTTGAAAGAAAGCAGGTTTAATGAACTTCTGGATTGGCATCATTTTTCAGAATTGGAGGATGCCCTTTGGGTCAGTCCCATTCATTGTCAATGCCACCCCCTAGTGGCAGAAAGTCAACATTACAGTGTGACTAACTAACGGATGGACAAAAGTTTAAATTTTTAAGGTGCCTATTACAATTACAAGTTAATAAAATAAGCAACCAATCAAAGCTATTGTTGTATTTAGGTAGCATTACATGTAAAAACAACATGTGATGTGACTGAATTAAACAGGATGGTTTAGCCCACTGACTCACCACAGACAGGTGTCCATTCTTGGCTTTGGCCACCAGTAGCTCTGCGCCGGGGGAGAAGTCTATGATGCCCTCTTTCCCTGGACCGCATATGAAGGTTATACTGGAGGAGGAACACAGGGACAGGAAGACACCATTACATACTGGCTGAACTCCAGTCTGCCACCAGGAAGCTATGACGAGCGCCAAGATACTGGAGCCTCTAGACCAGGCTGGGTTCACCAAACTTAAGAATGCCACGGCCCACTTTGAAATGTGAAAATCTTCAGGGGCCCACCCAACACCTTTAATAACAACTCTGATCAACACACCAGACTAGGATGAGGTTTTCCCCTATTTTGTATTTCATTAACAGAGCATGTGAACTTGGGCATAGGGCAAAGTAATAATCCATCCACATACAAAAATGGAGGCAAAATACCCAAAAGCCAGATTGCCAACATGTTCTCCCCCCATACTCATCGGACGACCACATGATCACTACATGACCTCGCAGTCAAATCGCCAGTACATGTGAGAATTGTTTCAATTGTTGGGTAAACAACATTTTTGGGTAAAATAAAGAGCCTGGTCTTCTACCTGCTCTATTTGTAAAGCGCCTTGAGATAACTTTTGTTATGATTTGGCGCTATATGAATATAAATTTGATTGATTGATTGAAAGGTATTTGTGTGCATAAGACGTTTGTTGAGACAAAAATGTGATGAGCAACAACCAATCAATCAATCGACAAGCTATTAATGCTAATTAGGGTGTGAATAATGCTACCTTATCTGTTTGGGGGAGACTTGTGGGTACCCATTTTCGTTCACATATCTTGAGGTGAGAAGTCAAGGGACCCCTTTGAAATAGTTTTTCCCTCGTCAAAATGTAGCCTACCTTTGGAGTGTTATTTAACCCTCTTCCCGAGAAGCAAGCATGACATGGACCCGATCAATGCCCTCGGTCTTCTAGTTTCATATCATACCTGTATCTTCACTCTAGCTTTAAAACTGAGCCCGCTACAGCCATTTGATTGGCCGCTAAATTCGGGAGAGTTGGCAGACCCACTTGCAGTACCTCCACGGCCCACACTTAGGGAATCACTGCTCTAGGCAGCAGATTTTCTAGTCAAGTTCTATGAATCAAAAGAGTGGCCAAGTGTGGGCATCAAAACCAGGTTTCCCCCCCCCCCAGGCGCGTGCCTCCTGTCTCTGTGCTGCCCTTGCGCTTTCTCACCTGCCCTGGTTGATGTTGATGTTGCTCATTTTGTCGGCGCAGATCGCCACCTTGGTCAAGGTCTCGATCACATGGTCGCTCTGCAGAACCACGTCTCCCTGGGAGGCAACAGGCGCACAGTCACAACCACACAGTCACAACCACACCACATCTTATTCCTACACACGCAAATAAACAACATGGTGCTCTTTTTGTGATGGTGTCTTTCACGTTTATGATGTAAACAACATGTCTTTCGCTTCACCTTCTGCTTGTTGTCTTCACTGGGCACGTGCAGAACGAATAAGCCGTCGCTGAGAGAGCTGACCGAGACGCCTGGGAGAGAACGGAGCAAAGGATTACGAATGGAACAGCGAGGAGCAGGAAAATCACAGGAGAGAGAACTGAGTTATCCCTATTTTTCAAGGTCAGAGAGCAGGAAATCACTCATATTGATGGTGTAACGGAAAAGTAATATAACAAGTAGCCCAAAAGAGAAATAATTCTCCCTTCTTTTAGCAAAACACCCATTTCAGTTGTTGACCTCTGACCTTTGAGAGCTCCGTACTCGATGCGCTGCTTGAGTTTGCCGTCCTCTACGATGATGGCACTGTTGGCGGTCAGCAGCAGCTGGCGCGGTCGCGCCTTGTAGCCCTTCCTGTCGTACTTGGTGACTGGCACTGCATACTGGAGGAGGAGGAAGAGGAGGAGGAGAAGGAGGAAGAGGAGGAGGAGGAAGAGGAGGAGGAGGAGGAGGAGGAGGAGGAGGGAGGGCACAACTTAGTCAACTCAAGACAGAGTCCGAAATCCATGTCAGAAATCTCTAACACCGGCTACATATGCAGTCATACATGGAGTAAGCAGTTTTTCCACCGTCCCTCTCTGACTTTACACAGACAGTGAAAACTACAAGTCAAAGCAGTGAGGTGCTTCCGTGCTACAGTAACCTGTGGGAGTAAAAGCCATTTCACACCACGTGTGAATTTCCGTGCGGATTATTCACATGGAGATTTAGAAAAAAACATTTTGTGGAAGGTTGCACACTCAGCAGACAGCTCTACTCGCCTGATGCGGCCGGTGTCCATTTCTCCAAACTGGGACCGCGCAGGCTGCATTCTACTGCATGTAGTACACTGACTGTCGGCAAGCACCTCCTCATACAACCCCACAACAAAACATCTGAACTATCCCTTTAAGCCAGCAAGGATCCCCCCCCCCCATTTTTATCCCCCATTAGTGCTAATTTTAATTAATTTATCCTGGTTGCTGCTCCACCCTCTGCCGATCTGGGGAGAGCCGAAACTGGCTCCATGCTTCCTCCGAGACATGGGCAGTAGCCAGCCGCTTCTTTTCACCTGACAGGGGAAGCTTCACCGGTAGGACATAGCACGTGGGAGGTTCACGCTATTCCAACCAGTTCCCCTCCCTCCGAACAGGCCCCCCTAACGACCAGAGGAGGAACCACATCAGCGACCAGGATATTGCATGTTTTGGTGAGGGGTTCCTATATGAAGGAAACCCCCAGGGGGCATGGGGAGAACATGCAAACTCCACACAGAAGGGCCCTTTAGACGACCCCACGCGGGCGGCGGGCACTCCAGCATGCGGACGGGCGCCAGCAAGGAATGTTAAACAGGTTTTTCACAATTGTAGTATGAGCTCAACCTCAACTCTAACACAGTTATGATGTTTATACTCTATATGTTGACCCCAAACCAGCTTGAGTAACAGGATTATTATTCTCTGTGCACAGTCACTAATATAATCTCCAACAACACATTTGCCTTTTTAGGGATCAATAAATGACTACAGTCTAGTAAGTAGTCCAACCAAATCCACATCCAAATCCCATTCCTATGTGTCAGGAAAAAAAATCCCCAGTGACTGTACTCCAGTCTCCACTAACCTTCATCTTCTCACTGCCCAGAGCCTGCAGCACCTTGGGGTTGATCTCCTCACCATCTAAAACAACAGGGAACACAAGCTGTTAGAATACGTAGTGTGCAATACAAAGCCCCACACCTTCTGAAACATCAAGGACTTTCCAGGCCAAATTCCCTCAAATTCAAGGACCCAAAACGGCATAGTTTTAGACACAGATCAAGTCTAATTACTGTTACAACACTGAGAATTTGTATAATGAGAACTAGCAGGGTAAGTTACAGAAGCTCAGAGACAATAAAACATTTCAAGGAGCTGTCGGAAGCCTGATCTTGGTGTAAATAACTGTAAGAACGCGTTTACTCAGTCTTGTGCTGACGAAAAGTTTGGGCACGCTCTGCGGGTAGTTGTCCTTCTTGTCCTTGAAGATCTCACTGGCTATCATCTTCTGCTCCATCTGTACAGACAGAGTGGAAGAGTCAGTGAAGGGAGGAGAAGACTAGACACAGAAAAGCAGCAGAGCAGACACTGTATGTAATGTATGCATCATTTACCTGGTGCTTCCATTCAGGGCTGATCTTCTTGCAGTAGCTCCACACCATGTTCTGCATGCACAGCTTGCGCAACTGCTCTGATGCCTGGAGACAGAGGGGGGAAGAGCACAGACTGTATAACTGATCTGATGCCTGGAGACAGAGGGGGGAAGAGCACAGACTGTATAACTGATCTGATGCCTGGAGACAGAGGGGGGAAGAGCACAGACTGTATAACTGATCTGATGCCTGGAGACAGAGAGGAGAAGAGCACAGACTGTATAACTGATCTGATGCCTGGAGACAGAGGGGGGAAGAGCACAGACTGTATAACTGCTCTGATGCCTGGAGACAGAGGGGGGAAGAGCACAGACTGTATAACTGATCTGATGCCTGGAGACAGAGGGGGGAAGAGCACAGACTGTATAACTGCTCTGATGCCTGGAGACAGAGGGGGGAAGAGCACAGACTGTATAACTGCTCTGATGCCTGGAGACAGAGGGGGGAAGAGCACAGACTGTATAACTGATCTGATGCCTGGAGACAGAGGGGGGAAGAGCACAGACTGTATAACTGATCTGATGCCTGGAGACAGAGAGGAGAAGAGCACAGACTGTATAACTGATCTGATGCCTGGAGACAGAGAGGGGAAGAGCACAGACTGTATAACTGATCTGATGCCTGGAGACAGAGGGGGGAAGAGCACAGACTGTATAACTGATCTGATGCCTGGAGACAGAGAGGAGAAGAGCACAGACTGTATAACTGCTCTGATGCCTGGAGACAGAGAGGGGAAGAGCACAGACTGTATAACTGATCTGATGCCTGGAGACAGAGGGGGGAAGAGCACAGACTGTATAACTGATCTGATGCCTGGAGACAGAGGGGGGAAGAGCACAGACTGTATAACTGATCTGATGCCTGGAGACAGAGGGGGGAAGAGCACAGACTGTATAACTGATCTGATGCCTGCAGACAGAGGGGGGAAGAGCACAGACTGTATAACTGATCTGATGCCTGGAGACAGAGGGGGGAAGAGCACAGACTGTATAACTGATCTGATGCCTGGAGACAGAGAGGGGAAGAGCACAGACTGTATAACTGATCTGATGCCTGGAGACAGAGAGGGGAAAAGCACAGACTGTATAACTGCTCTGATGCCTGGAGACAGAGGGGGGAAGAGCACAGACTGTATAACTGATCTGATGCCTGGAGACAGAGGGGGGAAGAGCACAGACTGTATAACTGATCTGATGCCTGGAGACAGAGAGGGGAAGAGCACAGACTGTATAACTGATCTGATGCCTGGAGACAGAGAGGGGAAGAGCACAGACTGTATAACTGATCTGATGCCTGGAGACAGAGGGGGGAAGAGCACAGACTGTATAACTGATCTGATGCCTGGAGACAGAGGGGGGAAGAGCACAGACTGTATAACTGATCTGATGCCTGGAGACAGAGGGGGGAAGAGCACAGACTGTATAACTGATCTGATGCCTGGAGACAGAGGGGGGAAGAGCACAGACTGTATAACTGCTCTGATGCCTGGAGACAGAGGGGGGAAGAGCACAGACTGTATAACTGCTCTGATGCCTGGAGACAGAGGGGGGAAGAGCACAGACTGTATAACTGATCTGATGCCTGTAGACAGAGGGGGGAAGAGCACATACTGTATAACTGCTATGATGCCTGGAGACAGAAGGGGGAAGAGCACAGGCTGTATAACTGCTATGATGCCTGGAGACAGAGGGGGGAAGAGCACAGACTGTATAACTGCTATGATGCCTGGAGACAGAAGGGGGAAGAGCACAGACTGTATAACTGATCTGATGCCTGGAGACAGAGGGCGGAAGAGCACAGACTGTATAACTGATCTGATGCCTGGAGACAGAGGGCGGAAGAGCACAGACTGTATAACTGCTCTGATGCCTGGAGACAGAGGGCGGAAGAGCACAGACTGTATAACTGATCTGATGCCTGGAGACAGAAGGGGGAAGAGCACAGACTGTATAACTGATCTGATGCCTGGAGACAGAGGGCGGAAGAGCACAGACTGTATAACTGATCTGATGCCTGGAGACAGAGGGCGGAAGAGCACAGACTGTATAACTGCTCTGATGCCTGGAGACAGAAGGGGGAAGAGCACAGACTGTATAACTGATCTGATGCCTGGAGACAGAGGGGGAAAGAGCACAGACTGTATAACTGATCTGATACCTGGAGACAGAGGGGGGAAGAGCACAGACTGTATAACTGCTCTGATGCCTGGAGACAGAGGGGGGAAGAGCACAGACTGTATAACTGATCTGATACCTGGAGACAGAGGGGGGAAGAGCACAGACTGTATAACTGCTCTGATGCCTGCAGACAGAGGGGGGAAGAGCACAGACTGTATAACTGATCTGATACCTGGAGACAGAGGGGGGAAGAGCACAGACTGTATAACTGATCTGATGCCTGGAGACAGAGGGGGGAAGAGCACAGACTGTATAACTGCTCTGAAAAATGAAGAATATGGTCGTGAATATTTGTATAGACGTTTTTCACAGAATTGTGTTGCTAGGGAACAGTTTGGAAGCTAGCTTATGTCCTGTCAGTTATTGTACTAGCAAACACTGCAACAGGAAGTAAGCTGGGGTAAATTCTGAATGTTGATGTTGTCAAGTTGAAACCGTCTATATATTGTTAACCATACCTTAATGGAGAACTTCACAGAAAAACGATGCTGGTCTATTTTGGACATGATCTCACACATATCTGAAAACTGTCAACAGTTTTGCAGCCATTCATTTAGTTTGACAGTTATTGAGAGTTGATTTGAGTTAAGTTATGGACCAGTGATGCCATTTGTGCATGAATGACATCACTGGTCCACAACTTAACTCAAATCAACTGTCAGTAACTGTCAAACTAAACGAATGGCTGCAAACCTAATTACAGTTTTCAGATATACTACTACTGATTTTGTAATGATACAAAGCTGGTTGAGAATTGGCGGAGTGTTCCTTTAACTGTATGGAGTTGTACTGTAGGCAGTAAAAAGGACAGTTGTACTATGTGCTGTAGTGTGCTGTGACCTCGCTGAGGGCGGCTGGGGGCGTGGGCCAGCTCTTGTCCAGGACGGTCTTGGGCAGGTTCCGGTGCAGCTTCATGAGGAAGGCGTAGCGGACGTAATCCAGGAAGTACTCGTTCTCCGGACAGCGCTCCTGGTGGCGGTAGATGAAGCCCTTAATGAACCTGGGGTGGTGGAGAATGACAAGAAATCAACAAGACAAAGGATGTGTATGGAAGGTCTCAATGTGTTGGAACAGACACAGGTAAAAGAGAACAAGAAAGATGATACTGTATTGGAGAGTTATCATTTTAACTAAAGTAACAATACTTGTATTTGAGTAGGATTTATTGTCAGTAGTCTTTCCAAGCCTGGTTTTCAGAGTCAACCACTTCACATGACGAGTATATTGTGCCATCTGCTGGCCTAACCTGGTATGAGCCGTACCTGCGGATAGTATCAGCAGCCTGCCTCCTGCGCTGTGCCCTCCTCCTGGCCAGGATGCCCCTCCACCACGCCTGGATCAGGATAGCTGACGAGGCACATCACACACACCATAACTCACGGTTACACACTAAAACTACCTGGGCTTTAGGGACACCGTCAACCAGAGATACTCACAAGTCATTTTTTGCAAGTCCAAGTCAAGTCAGAATCAGAATCACTTTTATGGCCACAACATACAAGATTACATACGAGGGATTTGTCTTAGTGTAAGTATGCAGCGTAGCGGTCATATCAATATTCAGAGATAAAAGGAAAATACAAAAAATATCTAAAAGCCAAAATCACAACATTGCAAGTGCAGTCCAATATACAGTATACAATATATACATGAGTAGGAGGAGTGTTAAGTAGGCATTAAATATGATTTTACAGTCCAAGTTAAATAGGCATTCAATAGGAATTTACATTCCAAGTGGTGTGCAATGTAGTTACCAAGAGTGATCTAATGGAGTCGTCTCAAATCTTTGTTCACAAGTCCAAGTAAAGTTTCAAGTCTCTTATGGATGAGTGTTCTATCATCTGCTGGATGCCATCCGGTCTGCTTAGAACACTGCATAGCTAAAACTAAGGACTTTAAAACCTGTACTGTATTATCATTACTCCTTATCTATTAGAATACAGCATCAGCTTGATTAGATGCTGCACTTGTCTTTAGAGATAAGATGTTATTTTAATCCTGTATATTTGCACCATGTTACTTTTTCCCCATCAGGACACAAAGCCTGTACCTTCTGGCAGAGGGACTAACAATGAAAATCAGTCTTGTGACTGCAATTGTCGTGCATTTACATTTTGCTAAAATGTGCATTAATGTACACTGTCCCCTATTGAACAAATAAAATTGAATTGAATTTAATTTAATTTAATTACATTATTAGACATTTACTGAATGTTAATGCAACAATAAAATAAAATAAAATAAAATAAAATAAATACATTAATAATTGTTCACAAGACCCAAATCTCAAGTCCAAGTCAAGTTTCATGTCTTTGAGGACAAGTCTCAAGTCAAGTCTCAAGTGTGACTTAAGTGCGACAACAAGTCCGAGTTGCAAGTCCCCATCTCTGCCGTCCACAGAGAGGTCAAAGAGAGGTCAAGAGGTCAAAGCATGGAGGAGATGCAAAACGAAGTCAACAGACGTTCCCTCACCTGAGTTTCTGAGTTTTTGGAATTTGGTCTTCTGGCTGTAGCCTCTCCATCCTGCCTGCAGCTTGGTGGCTGTGGGACGGAAAGGCGAGAAAAAGAGGAAGAAAGAGAGAAATGGACTAAATCAGTGGGAAAACATGTTGGGAATAGAGCTGCTATCATATTCCATAATCAATTCCAGTTACAAACATTAGGAAGAGATAATCTGCTGTGTTGTGTACTGAGTGTACTCTCACCAAGACTGTGTTTCCTGGTCTCTAGTGCCTCCTCAGTGGCAAATAAGGTCTTTGGGAAACGGATGAAGATCTTGGATCTAGAATGTATAAAAAACAAAATAAGTCATTGATGAGTAACAGTAAAACGTTTTCTCTTAAAACCCTGGAATGAACATGATTTGAGCCAGCAACAGTATTTGGCTCATATGGAAGTATACATTTTGGTATCTCTCTCTCTCTGTATGTGAATGTTGCTGACCTGCCCATTTTGTACTCCTCAGGCTTGTATCCCAGGTGTTTGACCAGTGTGGAGACTCCTTCGGACAGCTTGCCCTCCCAGTTGGGCCAGGTGTCTGGACACAGAGACTTATACCTGGACAGATGCAAGGCACACAGACATGTTTGAGTGGAAAAGTAAACAGACAGTGGACACTGTGTTGGCAGGGTGGACTGGTGCTTAGAGAGTAGTCTCGACTCCCTCCCAGACAATTGGAGATCTCCAGTCCACCTACCAATCATCTGGCTACTTCCTGTCAAAAGTAACAGTTTGAACGGCGGTGAGAACGGCTGCTAAACAAACCTACGGCCCTTTGTCAAGTTACCCAAAATGATGCTCCCTCCCCTGTTATCCTCTGTACTGTAGTGAAACAAACAGCAGCAAATCACTTTGTAACACGCAGAGAACTTTAAAACATGGAAAATGGATGTCCCGAGCAACGATATATTATTTGATTCTGTTTTATCCATTTACAAGCCCACAACTTCTGCATGTCACCGCCCCTTCTGCACGAAGGGCCGCCCTAAACACTCTGGATTGGTTCTGCGATGCCGTTTTTTTTTTACTCTCAAATTGTTTCCACCCAGTTTTAACAACGAAAGCTGGGAGAAAGTTCTCAGCCTCTAGTCGAGCGACGTGGATAGAGACTGAGACAGTTTGTCGGCAGAATATCTCAAAAAGTTATGAATGGATTTGCATGAAACTTTATAGAAAAATCGGTCATGGGCCAACTTAGAACTGATTAACTTTCCATTCCCACTGGCCAAGAAGGGGCGTGGCAATGGGCGTGGCCAATCACAAAAAGGTGCCTAACTTCCACACGGATTCACATAACACCACAACACTTTGTAGAAAGGTTGGTGGAGATAGGCCCTCTAGTGGCCTCGAGTTGTTTGTCTATCGGAGGATTTGTATTGTCTTTTTGTGTTTACATTATGCCTACATTATGCCTACATTATGCTTGCCTACTCTGGGTTTTTCCACTAGATTTGGAATTCATGTTGCCAGACCGACCGGTGTACTGGCTGTTGTATGCGAGTACTGGAACACACAAGGGCACAGACAGATATAGCTGATCACCTCTGTAGGAAGACCTCGTAGCGCCGTCTGTAGGCGAACCCGGCTCTCCTCACCCTCAGGTTCTCCATCAGGCCCAGGTACTTGACCTGGTGACGGATCAACACCTCATCGAACCGACCTGGCAGAGGAAGGAAGGAAGAGGGGGGGGGGGGAGATTTAGCAACACAGAGTTTAGCCAAACTCAGAAAAATGTCGGCGGGAATGAACGAGAGAAAACCAGTAAATGCTAAACAGCGAGTGTAGGAGTGAGGGAAAACAGAGAAGACAGTATGAACCAAACAAAAGAGCAACTGTGGAGGCAAACAAAGGCTAGCTCAATATACTGACAAGAACACCGAGACTCACACTGTGGCCAAGCTCTTTGTTTTGCCTGAGAGTTAGCGAAAGCACGGGATTAACGTTCATGTTCCTGGGAAAATAGATCAGCTGCTTGAAGGGCGCTTATAGGAATTGCGACTGTACACGAGGCTGCCATGAAAACTATCTAACAATATGGCCACCGCATGATGTGTACAGAAACAGAAAGTAGAAGTGCCTGAAAGCTCCATGCTATGTGACAAACAGAAATGAAAAAGAATCATTTCCACTACATTGATAAGCTTTGCCATCCTTGGCAGGTACGTTTTGGTAAATCACATATTAGGTGCTGCTATCGGTATTGGATTGGATGGGATAGTGGTGAGGAGGAAATCCTGATACCCCATGGTGTCCATGGTGTCCTGATACCCCATGGTGTCCTGATACCCCATGGTGTCCTGATACCCCATGGTGTCCGCAAAGTCTGGGAAAAGCAGCTTCATTATTGGTTTGGCTGCCAGTTTCACCTTTGATTCCAGACTTCTTCGGACACCTTTGAAAACATTGTGACACTTCCCCATATCTGCCAGGCATTAACTGAATATGTGACATGAGATGTTGAGTTCCTACCTGCTAACTGAATGTGACATGAGATGTTGAGTTCCTACCTGCTAACTGAATATGTGACATGAGATGTTGAGTTCCTACCTGCTAACTGAATATGTGACATGAGATGTTGAGTTCCTACCTGCTTGCATTAACTGAATATGTGACATGAAACGTTGAGTTCCTACCTGCTAACTGAATATGTGACATGAGATGTTGAGTTCCTACCTGCTTGCATTAACTGAATATGTGACATGAGATGTTGAGTTCCTACCTGTGTTGGTGTAGAGATGGTTTGCACCCTGTTTGGTGGTCCACCGGTTTGTGAAAAAACCATGTTGAGCATGTTGTATAACCCGATTGCTCAACCACAGTTTGTCGTCAATATGTTTTTGGGAAAATATGGTCGTTCATCAAATTGATGTTCACGGGTCAGATTGGGAAATAACACTGAAGGCCAAAAATTATGTTTGGAGGATCATCTCCGAGACTCCGATCATCTCAGAGACTGTGTCTCTGAACATTGAGCAATATTCTGTTGACTGGTTTTGTCCTGAAGCAGTAGAGCCAGGTCACGATGACTTTGGCATAGAGCTAAGTGACATTCTTGCCAGGAAAATGTGTTTTGACTGACCAAGAGAGTATAAAACATGACTTCACTAAGACACTGTTGGGGCTTTTTCACACATACTTCGCCTTCTGTGAGAGCATCCTTCTGCTCTCACAGAATCTATCATCTGTATCATGCTACTTTTTGAGAATAAACCTCACTTTGGAGAAACGATATCGGACTGACTTCTCATTTGAAGAACATTGCATTTCATACAGATAAACCATATTAGGGTTTTCATGTTTTGTTTTGAGAAGAGGGGGCAGGAGCTCAGGAGTGGAGCTGCCTTGTTAGGACAGATAGGCCGTGTCAGGAATTTAATACCCGACACCTGCTAACTGAATATGTGACATGAGATGTTGAGTTCCTACCTGCTAACTGAATATGTGACA
This sequence comes from Poromitra crassiceps, assembly GCF_964638095.1. NCBI lineage: Eukaryota > Metazoa > Chordata > Actinopteri > Beryciformes > Melamphaidae > Poromitra > Poromitra crassiceps. Next base: position 58,621,135 of record NC_139642.1, read on the forward strand.
TGAGATGTTGAGTTCCTACCTGCTTGCATTAACTGAATATGTGACATGAGATGTTGAGTTCCTACCTGCTAACTGAATATGTGACATGAGATGTTGAGTTCCTACCTGCTTGCATTAACTGAATATGTGACATGAGATGTTGAGTTCCTACCTGCTTGCATTAACTGAATATGTGACATGAGATGTTGAGTTCCTACCTGCTAACTGAATATGTGACATGAGATGTTGAGTTCCTACCTGCTAACTGAATATGTGACATGAGATGTTGAGTTCCTACCTGCTAACTGAATATGTGACATGAGATGTTGAGTTCCTACCTGCTTGCATTAACTGAATATGTGACATGAGATGTTGACTTCCTACCTGCTAACTGAATATGTGACATGAGATGTTGAGTTCCTACCTGCTAACTGAATATGTGACATGAGATGTTGAGTTCCTACCTGCTAACTGAATATGTGACATGAGATGTTGAGTTCCTACCTGCTAACTGAATATGTGACATGAGATGTTGAGTTCCTACCTGCTAACTGAATATGTGACATGAGATGTTGAGTTCCTACCTGCTTGCATTAACTGAATATGTGACATGAGATGTTGAGTTCCTACCTGCTTGCATTAACTGAATATGTGACATGAGATGTTGAGTTCCTACCTGCTTGCATTAACTGAATATGTGACATGAGATGTTGAGTTCCTACCTGCTAACTGAATATGTGACATGAGATGTTGAGTTCCTACCTGCTTGCATTAACTGAATATGTGACATGAGATGTTGAGTTCCTACCTGCTTGCATTAACTGAATATGTGACATGAGATGTTGAGTTCCTACCTGCTAACTGAATATGTGACATGAGATGTTGAGTTCCTACCTGCTAACTGAATATGTGACATGAGATGTTGAGTTCCTACCTGCTAACTGAATATGTGACATGAGATGTTGAGTTCCTACCTGCTTGCATTAACTGAATATGTGACATGAGACGTTGAGTTCCTACCTGCTAACTGAATGTGACATGAGATGTTGAGTTCCTACCTGCTAACTGAATATGTGACATGAGATGTTGAGTTCCTACCTGCTATCTGAATATGTGACATGAGATGTTAAGTTCCTACCTGCTTGCATTAACTGAATATGTGACATGAGATGTTGAGTAACAACCTGCTTGCATTAACTGAATATGTGACATGAGATGTTGAGTTCCTACCTGCTAACTGAATATGTGACATGAGATGTTGAGTTCCTACCTGCTTGCATTAACTGAATATGTGACATGAGATGTTGAGTTCCTACCTGCTTGCATTAACTGAATATGTGACATGAGATGTTGAGTTCCTACCTGCTTGCATTAACTGAATATGTGACATGAGATGTTGAGTTCCTACCTGCTAACTGAATATGTGACATGAGATGTTGAGTTCCTACCTGCTTGCATTAACTGAATATGTGACATGAGATGTTGAGTTCCTACCTGCTTGCATTAACTGAATATGTGACATGAGATGTTGAGTTCCTACCTGCTAACTGAATATGTGACATGAGATGTTGAGTTCCTACCTGCTAACTGAATATGTGACATGAGATGTTGAGTTCCTACCTGCTAACTGAATATGTGACATGAGATGTTGAGTTCCTACCTGCTTGCATTAACTGAATATGTGACATGAGACGTTGAGTTCCTACCTGCTAACTGAATGTGACATGAGATGTTGAGTTCCTACCTGCTAACTGAATATGTGACATGAGATGTTGAGTTCCTACCTGCTATCTGAATATGTGACATGAGATGTTAAGTTCCTACCTGCTTGCATTAACTGAATATGTGACATGAGATGTTGAGTAACAACCTGCTTGCATTAACTGAATATGTGACATGAGATGTTGAGTTCCTACCTGCTTGCATTAACTGAATATGTGACATGAGATGTTGAGTTCCTACCTGCTAACTGAATGTGACATGAGATGTTAAGTTCCTACCTGCTTGCATTAACTGAATATGTGACATGAGATGTTGAGTTCCTACCTGCTTGCATTAACTGAATATGTGACATGAGATGTTGACTTCCTACCTGCTTGCATTAACTGAATATGTGACATGAGATGTTGAGTAACAACCTGCTTGCATTAACTGAATATGTGACATGAGATGTTGAGTTCCTACCTGCTAACTGAATATGTGACATGAGATGTTTGAGTTCCTACCTGCTAACTGAATATGTGACATGAGATGTTGAGTTCCTACCTGCTAACTGAATATGTGACATGAGATGTTGAGTTCCTACCTGCTAACTGAATATGTGACATGAGACGTTGAGTTCCTACCTTCTAACTGAATATGTGACATGAGATGTTGAGTTCCTACCTGCTAACTGAATATGTGACATGAGACGTTGAGTTCCTACCTTCTAACTGAATATGTGACATGAGATGTTGAGTTCCTACCTGCTAACTGAATATGTGACATGAGACGTTGAGTTCCTACCTTCTAACTCAGGGGTTCCCAAACTTTTCCGACCAAGTACCACTACGTACCAAACCAAATTCCCCAGGGACCACTTCCACTGCGTATGCCCCCTCCCCCCCCCCCCCCCCCCCCACACATAAAATAGAATTTGCGGATTTAACCATGCAATAGCAGCAGAAAGGCTAAATAATATTGTTAAGGCTACTAGCTGGTTCAAAATGGACACTCACTCTCACACACACCTGCCAACATTGGCTGTGAAAAAGAGGACGCCTTTGAAAAAGTTTTTTCCCCCTTGCCAAAATTTAGGATAACTTTGGAGTGTTATTTAGCTACCTTCCTGACAAACTAGCAGGACATGGTTGGTACAAATCGATTCCTTATGTCTTCTAGTTTCATATGATACCAGAAACTTCACTCTGGCTTTAAAACTGAGCCTGCTGCACCCTCTGAAAGTAAATGTTCAAAATTGTGATGTTTCCCAAATATCGCGATATTTCCGAAAATCGGCCCAATCCGGCAACTGCTCAGGGTTAATGTGTATGTAAAAACTGTTGTCTGTAGTAAAAAAAAAAAAAGGCAATTCTCTGGTGGACCACCAGGCGGAGCCCTGCGGACCAGTTTGGGAACCAATGTTCTAACTGAATATGTGACATGAGACATTGAGTTCCTACGTGCTAATTAAATATGTGAGATGAGATGTTGAGTTTCTACCTGCTAACTGAATATATGGAGACATTGTCTTACCTGCTAACTGAATATGTGACATGAGACGTTGAGTTCCTACCTGCTTGCTTGGAGTCATTGGGTTTCATGCAGCGGACGTAGGACGGCTCCTTGGACATGAGGATCTCCATGAGCTTCGCCAGACTGGCTTTGAACTGGGTGGCCGCCTGGAGGGGCGACACGACGACAGAGAGAGAGAGAGAGAGAGAGAGAGAGAGAGAGAGGGAGTTACTATCACCCTGCGAGGGGATGGAGAGACGAGCAGACGGAGGACAGGAAAGGAAAGAGTGAAGAGAAAGTAGACTGACGAGAAGAGAAGAGAGGAAAGATGAGAAAGAGGAGAGAGAAGCGAGCAGAGGAGAGGAGAGGAGTGGCTAGTGTGACTGGTAGCCCAGCGCAGACTGAACACCGATTCTAGTGTGGAGGACCGGGACTGTGTGTGTGTGTGTGTGTGTGTGTGTGTGTGTGAAGGGCACACAAGTGTCAGGGCATTCCTCAGAGAGAGGGAGGCGGCAGAGAATCCCCATCAGACTGCCCACCGCAGGCTGGAGGGGGAAACACACCACTGTTTGTGCTTTGCTGTGAGAAAACATGCCAGCAGCTGAAGTGGGCGACGTCCGATAGCGCAGCTGTTGCCCTCAACAACAACAACAACTGCATCATCACAGATCCACTCAACGTGATCTAAGAACAGGAGGGCAGCATCACAAACTGCCAGTCAGATGCGCCAGAGCCCCATTCTAAGAACGAAGCGATCAGACAATGCACAGCACAGGACCAGCCTTAGCCTGTGAGGAACACTGCCTGTTTTACCCTTTGTAAAGCGCTCCCTGTCACACTCCATCACCATGGGACCACCATGGGACCACCATGGGACCATGGATATTGTTCAGTCTCAGCCACTGTACAGTACGCAGCCTTTCCATCTGAATGAGATGATGTCTCGTTTCTTATGCTACCTTTTTCTGTGTCGACAAGCGCATGCATCCAATTTCTGCTTTTATCAAACTGTAACATACTGTAACATACTGAAACATAATGTAACATACTGAAACGTAATGTAACATACTGAAACATACTGTAACATACTGTAACATACTGTAACATTCTTACCAAATATTGTGATCTTTCATTGTACTTGAGATACAACTTGAGATCTCTATGGAAGTATTGAAATGTGTGTAAGGGCGTACGAGTGTCGGGGCATTCCTCAGAGACAGAGGCGGCAGAGATATCCCCATCAGCCCGCCCACCTCAGAGGGAAACACACCGCGGGCTGTGTGTGTCTGTGAGAAAACATGTCTGCATGTAGGAGAGCATGGTGTCACACACACACACACACACGCACACACATGCACGCACACACACATACCCGTGCGCATACACACACAGAGCAAGGTATCTCACCGTATCTGGGCGTTTCTTGTCAGTCAGCTCCTCCCTGTCGAAGCACTGGGTCAGGATCTTGTTTTCTGACATACACATAACCTGCGTGTGCACACATACACACACACACACACACACACACACACACACACACACACACACACACACACACACACACACACACACAATGTACATTGAAAACGGTCAAACACTATAGACGGTTTTAACTTGACAACAAAAACATTAAAGTGGAGGAGTGACCATTCCGTGAAAACCGTCTATACAACTGTCCCTTATCTGACATGTTTTATTCTTCTTTTTGTCATCATACTCTTCCTCCTCCCAATATATTTCCCCCTTGTCTGTTCTAAACTCAGACTCACCTCTTTCTGTTCTAAACTCAGACTCACCTCTTTCAAGTTCCTGTCTGTTCTAAACTCAGACTCACCTCTTTCTGTTCTAAACTCAGACTCACCTCTTTCAAGTTCCTGTCTGTTCTAAACTCAGACTCACCTCTTTCAAGTTCCTGTCTGTTCTAAACTCAGACTCACCTCTTTCTGTTCTAAACTCAGACTCACCTCTTTCAAGTTCCTGTCTGTTCTAAACTCAGACTCACCTCTTTCTGTTCTAAACTCAGACTCACCTCTTTCAAGTTCCTGTCTGTTCTAAACTCAGACTCACCTCTTTCAAGTTCCTGTCTGTTCTAAACTCAGACTCACCTCTTTCAAGTTCCTGTCTGTTCTAAACTCAGACTCACCTCTTTCAAGTTCCTGTCTGTTCTAAACTCAGACTCACCTCTTTCTGTTCTAAACTCAGACTCACCTCTTTCAAGTTCCTGTCTGTTCTAAACTCAGACTCACCTCTTTCTGTTCTAAACTCAGACTCACCTCTTTCAAGTTCCTGTCTGTTCTAAACTCAGACTCACCTCTTTCTGTTCTAAACTCAGACTCACCTCTTTCAAGTTCCTGTCTGTTCTAAACTCAGACTCACCTCTTTCTGTTCTAAACTCAGACTCACCTCTTTCAAGTTCCTGTCTGTTCTAAACTCAGACTCACCTCTTTCAAGTTCCTGAACAGAAGGTCGTTGTTCTTGTCCAAAAATCCTGAGGACGAGAAAAGCTTGAATTGACATTTTCGTAGCTTGTACTGAGCAGATTCAGCTCTACACATGTAATACACCAATATCACTGTTTTACTGCGGCAGTTAAGTTACATCTACTGTTGTCTCCAGCTGCACACACACACACACACACACACACACACACACACACACACACACACACCGTTGACATTGTAGTTGACCTCTCCAGCGTAATGCAGTAGTCTGAACTCATCCCGACCCATCACCTTCCGGGTCTTTCCATCAGCCAGCTTGTGCCTATAGGGGAACGCACGCACGCACGCACAACACACACACACACACACACACACACACACACACGCACACGCACACGCACACACACACACACAGTATTAACATGTTAAACACAAAGCAGGAACACTGTTACATGTAAACGTAACAGTGAACTGGTTTAGAGATACTAGTGGCAGTGAAGGTGTTACAGAACTAACGTGACAAAGTGCGCGTGTCCTCCTACGGTGTCCTCCAGCTTCTCCAGGAAGGTGATGTCACTGGCATCTCCTGGCCTCAAGCACTCCTCGTCCTGCAGAGAGAGAGAGAGAGAGAGAGAGAGAGAGAGAGAGAGAGAGAGAGAGAGAGAGAGAACATATCAAGATCAACAAAAAGCATTTGTCAGAAGAGATTTGTGCTCTCATTTCTCAGAAGCTCCACAGTGAAAGGTGAGTTGAAACGGATCATTCCAAAGACAGTAGAGAAAGAGAGAGAGAGAGAGAGAGAGAGAGAGAGAGAGAGAGAGAGACATAGAGAGACACAGAGAGACAGCGAGAGCAGAGTCTCATTACCAGAATGGAGATGATGCCCTTGAACTTCTCCTCCACCAGGTCACAGATGATCTTGTTGTTGAAGTATTGAACCGGCTCCCACTGAGAAACACAACCACATTATACATCATTTCAAAGTCAAGCCTATTGATCTGGCATTGATTAGCCTCACCTGACACAATGGAAATAGTTCCATTTTCCTTTAAAAAGGACAATACCAGGAAGGAAAAGCAAATCCTCTAACTGACTGACAAACTATGGTTGGGCTCATATGCATTTTTGAAGGTTGATAGATTCTGCTTTTTTTGGACTGAAGCTGCCAAGAGCTGATGCTAATTATAATGATTCAATAACGTTAAATATGAACATTTTCATATCAAGAAATCGGCCAAAATCACAAGACGGTATTCCGTTTTTCCACCAGAATGTGAGATGTTAGAATGGACAGAGAAGCCTGTCTTTATTGGTCACAGACACAGAGGCAGAGGCTCTGTGAAATGTATCTTCCACATTTGACCCATCCTGGCGCGTCCTCCTCCGTGGTCAGGCCGGGAGCGGTGGGCAGCCGCAGTGAAGCGCCCGGGTGGGGACCAACTTCCTCCAACTGCCGCTGGTCAGACCATGATCTTCTGCATGTTTTTTAGTGGGGGTCCATAGTGATGTTATATGGAGGAAACCCCAGGGGAGCACAGGGAGAACATGCCCTTTTCACGAGATAAGCCACCTGGGCACCAGGCACAGCAAACAGCGTCCTAGACGGGAATCGAACGCAGGACATTCTTGCTGCGAGGCAAGAGTGCGAGACGAGTGCGCTATCACTGCGCCACCGTGGCCCCAATTGTTTTAGGGGGAATTGTATTCTTGTCAGCATGGAAATGAAAAGCCTCTGAAATGGAGCATTTTTAGACCATGGGGCACTAAACTAACTCTTCATTGAAACGCAGGATATTATTAGCTTACAAATGATGTGTCACACATTGACATCTGAAAACAGTTGAAGAAGATGTGCTTATTTGAATGTCCGCAGGCTTTAGCTCAGGAGGTAGAGCGGGTCGGCCAATGACGCAAGGGTTGGCGGTTCGATCCCCGTTCCCTCCCAGCTGCTGTCGCTGTGTCCTTGGGCAAGACACTTAACCCTCCTTGCTCCCGATGGTGTGTAGGCACCCTGCGTGGCAGCCTGCCGCCATCGGTGTATGAATGGGTGAATGTAGACTATCTACTGATTGTAAAGCGCTTTGGATAAAAGCGCTATATAAATGCAGGCCATTTACCATTTACCATTTACCTAAAAGCAACATTCGGTGAAAATCACCCAAGTTGGTGAACAAGCTTGGTTTGCCCAGAGTAAGCTTTGTTTGCTAACAAATCATAAGTATTTAGTGATCCTGGTGTTTGTGATAGCGAGCGCATTCTTCAACATCTAAACATCTAAACATGCATAATTCACCAATTGTATAATACATGTGTCATAAGAAAAAAAACATCATATCCATCATATTGAAGGTGGGTGAGGCTGACTGCTCGCTATACGATTTTTCCATGAAAAGCGAAGCGTGGGCCTGAAGCATCAGTCTAACCCGCCCCCGGGTGCAAACACAAACACAAACACTTTTCTAAACCGTTTGATGACTATGAATGACATTATTTGCAGAACTCCAGGAATCCTGGAATTCAGACACACGGCTCAGCCACCCACCCACCCATATGAGTGTACACACACACACACACACACACACACACACACACACACACACACACACACACACACACACACACACACACACACACACACACAGAGTCCAGCATAGCAGTGTTCTGGTCCTGTTGATGATTCCTCATAGTTTCCAGTGAGATGAGCGGGAGCTGATGAGAATGGCCTCTTTGAGGTGACTGAACAGACTGTGCCCAGTGCTTTTCTATCACACTGCATCACAACAGGCTCTTGTCTCAGCTCAGCACAGCAGAGACGAGAGCAACCAAACGCTGGGACAGAGAGAAAGGAGGAAAGGCTGAAGGTAGGAGAGGAGGAAAAGTCCAAATACACAATACACTAATATACTCAGGGTTTTTCAGTTTTCAAGCCCAACTCCCTCCAAATCAAGCACCCAACACAGCAGTGTTTGAGACACGGATCAAGGTTTCATAATGAGAACTAACAGCTTTACAGAAGCTCACAGACAACCATTAAAGAGAGGCTTGAATGTGTGAACTGTGCTGCTGTGTACACTTTAAAGGAACACTCCGCCCATTTTCAACCAGCTTTGTATCATTAGAACATCAGTAGTAATGTATATCAGAAAACTGTAAACGGTTTTGAAGTCTGTCATTTAATTTGACAGTTATTGAGTGTTAAAGTGTGGACCAGTGACATCACTGGTCCACACTAACTCAAATTAATAACTCATTAACTCAAATCAACTCTCAATAACTGTCAAACTATTCATCATTCATCTAGTTTGACAGTTATTGAGAGTTGATTTGAGTTAATGAGTTATTAATTTGAGTTAGTGTGGACCAGTGATGTCACTGGTCCACACTTTAACACTCAATAACTGTCAAATTAAATGACAGACTTCAAAACCGTTTACAGTTTTCTGATATACTACTGATGTTCTAATGATACAAAGCTGGTTGAAAATGGGCAGAGTGTTCCTTTAAGTGAAAGAAAATATATATATGTCAAATGAACTTCAATTTCTATTTTTGCACAAAATATATAAATCCATGCACTTTCAATGACCCATGTCCTGTCGGAACCCTGTACACTCCATATGCTGCCCATACTTTGTTATCCAAAACATTATTTTTATTCTTGCTCTCTCTACAAAAGAGCACTCTTTTGTAGAATTAATTTTGAAATGTAATTTCCTTAAAGGCTATCAATTAATATATCTCCTGTGGTTAAACAGAAGAATGTGTACTGTAGCAGTAACAGTGCCAGGGTCTGATTCCTCCTGGCTCTGCCCCTCCTTAATAAAAGCGTCCACAAGATGGCAGCGTGATAAATCACAATGCATTGCAATATTAAAAGCACAGGACTTCCTGCATTGCAGAACACAGCTGACATAGAATGAGGAGGAGGTCTTTGGACTCGTTTGGAGAGTCCAAACCCTGGCTGAGGGAGGAGGAGAGCAATGAGGGAGGTGAAGAAAGCAGAGAAAACCCTGGCTGAGCTGAGACAATATTTCACCGGCCACCGTCAGCATGTGTGTGTGTGTGTGTGTGTGTGTGTGTGTGTGTGTGTGTGTGTGTGTGTGTGTGTGTGGCAGCATGTGTGTGTGGCTGGCAGCATGTGTGTGTGTGTCTAGTTTTCATATTTGGTAGCCTAGGTCATGTCCATAAGCTGGTTGTGAGAGGCCTTCAGATGGCTGGTCTCCCAAAGAGAAGGGCCAAGCAGTTAGCGAGATATTGTTCAATATCTATTATTATCGGCAGCCGCTCAATATGGAGGAGGCGCTGCTTTTTGTACCCATGAAGTGGATACTGACCGCTATCTTGCATTACAGTATAACTGTATATATCAACCTGCCATGTTATCATCCTGTGTGTTTCTTATGTGTATGCATTATTGTGTTTGCCGTCTGGGCATTCATGTAACTGACTGACTCCCAGCAATTGACTGCACTATTACTGTTTATGTCCTTTGCATACTTGTATTTATGTGGACATAAATACATATTTCAAATGTGTGTGGCTGGCAGCATGTGTGTGTGTGTGGCTGGCAGCATGTGTGTGTGTGTGGCTGGCAGCATGTGTGTGTGTGTGGCTGGCAGCATGTGTGTGTGTGTGGCTGGCAGCATGTGTGTGTGTGTGTGTGGCTGGCAGCATGTGTGTGTGTGTGGCTGGCAGCATGTGTGTGTGTGTGGCTGGCAGCATGTGTGTGTGTGTGGCTGGCAGCATGTGTGTGTGTGTGTGTGGCTGGCAGCATGTGTGTGTGTGTGGCTGGCAGCATGTGTGTGTGTGTGGCTGGCAGCATGTGTGTGTGTGTGGCTGGCAGCATGTGTGTGTGTGTGTGTGTGTGTGTGTGTGTGTGTGTGTGTGGCTGGCAGCATGTGTGTGTGTGTGTGTGTGTGTGTGTGTGTGTGTGTGTGTGTGTGTGTGTGTGTGTGGCTGGCAGCATGTGTGCGTTGGGTTGTCGTATGATAATAAAGATAACTTTGACTTTGACAGAGATGGAGTGATGGAGACAGTAGGATGGGAGCTGTGTGTAGTGTACTGACCGTGATGCCCTCAGCCTCGTACTCCTCCTGCTCAGACTTGAGGGTGAGCTCGATGAAGAGCTGCTGCAGCTTCTCGTTACAGTAGTTGATACAGAACTGCTCGAAGCTGGAACACAGAAGAGCAGCGGACACATCAGGCTCTGACCAACGTGGACTTTTAAAGACAAGTCCAATTTCCTCCTGTTTCTACTGCTTCTACTTCCCTATCTTCCCTCTCCTAGCTTTGCCAAAACTGTTACTAGGGTTGGGCAGGATCTATTTTACTTTTATACGTTTAAAACTTCCCAAAATTTCCCCATCTGATTAACAATCACATCGTAGGGCTTGGATGGAGCCAGCAAATTTTGTTTCCCACGAAGGCGAGTGCATTGCATTTAAAATGTTTTCACACAATGACAAAAATGTGACGTTCCAGTTTTATTCTCTGAGCAACATCAGAAAATGAACA
>NC_139642.1:58637281-58662281 GCF_964638095.1 Poromitra crassiceps
GAGGTGATGCAGTGTGGGTGTGTGTCGGAGGTGATGCAGTGTGGGTGTGTGTCAGAGGTGATGCAGTGTGGGTGTGTGTCAGAGGTGATGCAGTGTGAGTGTGTGTCAGAGGTGATGCAGTGTGAGTGTGTCGGAGGTGATGCAGTGTGGGTGTGTGTCAGAGGTGATGCAGTGTGGGTGTGTGTCAGAGGTGATGCAGTGTGAGTGTGTGTCACAGGTGATGCAGTGTGAGTGTGTGTCGGAGGTGATGCAGTGTGGGTGTGTGTCACAGGTGATGCAGTGTGGGTGTGTGTCAGAGGTGATGCAGTGTGGGTGTGTGTCGGAGGTGATGCAGTGTGAGTGTGTGTCAGAGGTGATGCAGTGTGAGTGTGTGTCAGAGGTGATGCAGTGTGAGTGTGTGTCAGAGGTGATGCAGTGTGAGTGTGTGTCGGAGGTGATGCAGTGTGGGTGTGTGTCACAGGTGATGCAGTGTGGGTGTGTGTCAGAGGTGATGCAGTGTGGGTGTGTGTCGGAGGTGATGCAGTGTGAGTGTGTGTCAGAGGTGATGCAGTGTGAGTGTGTGTCAGAGGTGATGCAGTGTGAGTGTGTGTCAGAGGTGATGCAGTGTGAGTGTGTGTCAGAGGTGATGCAGTGTGAGTGTGTGTCGGAGGTGATGCAGTGTGAGTGTGTGTCAGAGGTGATGCAGTGTGGGTGTGTGTCAGAGGTGATGCAGTGTGGGTGTGTGTCAGAGGTGATGCAGTGTGGGTGTGTGTCACAGGTGATGCAGTGTGGGTGTGTGTCAGAGGTGATGCAGTGTGGGTGTGTGTCAGAGGTGATGCAGTGTGGGTGTGTGTCGGAGGTGATGCAGTGTGAGTGTGTGTCAGAGGTGATGCAGTGTGGGTGTGTATCAGAGGTGATGCAGTGTGGGTGTGTGTCAGAGGTGATGCAGTGTGGGTGTGTGTCACAGGTGATGCAGTGTGAGTGTGTGTCGGAGGTGATGCAGTGTGGGTGTGTGTCACAGGTGATGCAGTGTGGGTGTGTGTCGGAGGTGATGCAGTGTGGGTGTGTGTCAGAGGTGATGCAGTGTGAGTGTGTGTCACAGGTGATGCAGTGTGAGTGTGTGTCGGAGGTGATGCAGTGTGGGTGTGTGTCGGAGGTGATGCAGTGTGGGTGTGTGTCAGAGGTGATGCAGTGTGGGTGTGTGTCGGAGGTGATGCAGTGTGGGTGTGTGTCAGAGGTGATGCAGTGTGGGTGTGTGTCAGAGGTGATGCAGTGTGGGTGTGTGTCAGAGGTGATGCAGTGTGAGTGTGTGTCACAGGTGATGCAGTGTGGGTGTGTGTCAGAGGTGATGCAGTGTGAGTGTGTGTCACAGGTGATGCAGTGTGGGTGTGTGTCGGAGGTGATGCAGTGTGAGTGTGTGTCACAGGTGATGCAGTGTGGGTGTGTGTCAGAGGTGATGCAGTGTGAGTGTGTGTTGGAGGTGATGCAGTGTGAGTGTGTGTCACAGGTGATGCAGTGTGAGGCTCACCCTGGCCAGGTACTTGATCTGTGTGTCGGAGGTGATGCAGGCGTTGCCGCTGTCGTCGCCGCCATACTGCACGTTCCCCAGGTGCAGCACGCTGGCTATGATGTTCAGCAGCTCCTACGCAGAGAGGCGCACACAGAGCGTATAAAGATATGAACATAGCCACCATGATGTCACCCATTGGTTCTGAAGCCTTGAGTTTGGCATTTGGACCTCGGCCATCTTGGTTATTTGGAGCCAGAAGCAGCGAGCGCGAGACCAGGGGTTTCCCACAGTGCCGCCTGCTAATTGGTCCGCGAAGACCGGGAGCTGTGCGATCACTGGACAGGCGACCTGTCAATCATGCCCCAAAACATAGTCTGCTTTCTTGTTTATTTGACTCTAAATGAGATGGTAATTTACAAAATGAACATCACGCTGTATTGGAGAAGACTTGAGACTAGCGATTGAGACCATCAACTCATTAGGAAAGTGTTGGTCTCGCTGAACAGCCTCCCCTCCCTTCCGTCCGAGGAGTCTGGCAGCACGGAAACAGACAACTGGGATAAGCCCTCCCTCTGCTCTATAGCTGCTCTCCCATTGGAGCGACTGTTTCAGTCGCTGCCGGATGTCTGCTCCCCACTTAACAAGCTCCGTCATTGGCTCCGACCATGTCAATCAGAGCGGCTTCCGCTCCCTCCTCCCTGTGTGTTGCTGTAAATAGTGCCCCGCCTCCTCAGTGAAAAACAACAACGCTAACTAGCTAGCAAGCTAACGGCAGAAACCTACACGCTAGCTCGTTGCTACACGCTGAAAATGGCAAGTTGGATTGTTGGAAACTATTTTCCAAGGGCACTGCTGCCGCTAAGCGCCGCCCATCGCAATCCCACTATGGAGACCTGCGGCGCCAGACTCCTCTCACGGTAGGGAGGGGAGGCCAGACTCCTCTCACGGTAGGGAGGGGAGGCCAGACTCCTCTCACGGTAGGGAGGGGAGGCCAGACTCCTCTCACGGTAGGGAGGGGAGGCCAGACTCCTCTCACGGTAGGGAGGGGAGGCCAGACTCCTCTCACGGTAGGGAGGGGAGGCCAGACTCCTCTCACGGTAGGGAGGGGAGGCCAGACTCCTCTCACGGTAGGGAGGGGAGGCCAGACTCGTCTCACGGTAGGGAGGGGAGGCCAGACTCCTCTCACGGTAGGGAGGGGAGGCCAGACTCGTCTCACGGTAGGGAGGGGAGGCCAGACTCCTCTCACGGTAGGGAGGGGAGGCCAGACTCCTCTCACGGTAGGGAGGGGAGGCCAGACTCGTCTCACGGTAGGGAGGGGAGGCTGGCCAGCGAGACTAGGAAAGTGTTTACTACTCAGGTAATAAATCAAGTGAGAAGGATCATTTCCCCATTGACTTCTATGCAATCAGACTTATTTTTGCAGACTGTATGAATGGGTGAGTTTAGTTATATAAAAACCCACACCCCATACAGTTGTCATGAATGGAGAAATTATTAGCTATAGAGCCCAAAACCGTTTTTTGAACCATGATGTAAACACGTTTCCTTCTGCTGTAAAGTTGGGCATTTTAACATGGGAATTGACTCTCTTTTGCAGTCCGCCTCAAGTGGCCATTCGAGGAACCGCCGTTTTTGGCACTTCCACGCCCGCTTCATTCTTCCAAGACGAAGGTTGCCAATTGGGAGGGAGGGATACAAAGGAGTAGAGGGATGAGATTCTTAGGCAGACGATAAGATTACATGATTTGATTTGATTGCCAAGTGCAAAAAGACAAGGCTATCTTTATGACTGAGTTGGCGGAGGAGGGAGTCTTTGATTAAAACTGGGTTAAGGATTGAACAGTGGGTAGGAGTGAAGCAATGTGCTCTGCTCACCAAGCACCTACTAGAACCACGCACACCCACATACACCCCCCCCCCACACACACACACACACACACACACACACACACACCTGCTCTTCGCTCTCTAAGCGGGTGTGAAATCTTAAAGGAACACTCTGCCCATTTTCAACCAGCTTTGTATCATTAGAACATCAGTAGTATATCAGAAAACTGTAAACTGTTTTGAAGTCTGTCATTTAATTTGACAGTTATTGAGTGTTAAAGTGTGGACCAGTGACATCACTGGTCCACACTAACTCAAATTAATAACTCATTAACTCAAATCAACTCTCAATAACTGTCAAACTAGATGAACGATGAATAGTTTGACAGTTATTGAGAGTTGATTTGAGTTAATGAGTTATTAATTTGAGTTAGTGTGGACCAGTGATGTCACTGGTCCACACTTTAACACTCAATAACTGTCAAATTAAATGACAGACTTCAAAACAGTTTACAGTTTTCTGATATACTACTGATGTTCTAACGATACAAAGCTGGTTGAAAATGGGCAGAGTGTTCCTTTAAGATCTCTGGACGTGAGCCCAGACTCGTGAAGAGAAGATGCAGGAGACTCCCACACCAAGACACAAATAAGTTCGGGCCATACGTTAACATGCACACACTCACACAGGCCATACATTAACATACACACTCGCTCAGACGCACATAAAGAATCTGTGCGTGAGAAACACTTCGAATACACACAGTCATCCATGTTGACAGACTGCCCTCAGGCTCTAGCAGGCATACTGTGCCGCCAATGCCTTACGGTGATGAATGTTGTGACATGCTGTAGTGAGGTTTAACATCAATCAATAACGTGTATTATCCACTCTCTCGTAAAGCCACAAGTATTGAAAACATTCATATTGATAAAAACTTCAGCCCGGCTCCCACGCTTTGAGGGATTGTCCTCGTCAAAAACACAAGATCAATGGGTTTAATATGCTGGGTGATTTAATCAAACCATAGCGTGGGTAGAGCCGGATATTGTTTAAAAAAAATGCAATACCAGTGCCAATACCAGTCAACTTAAGCACCAGGGTGCTTTGGGGGTGTTCTCTCGCCTAGACAGACATACTCCATATAAATCAGGATGGCTCCTCAACCATAAGGCCTAATATATGCAGGTACGTCTGCACGTGTTTGAAAGGTTAGAAGCTATGAGATTTGAATCAAGACAAGTGTAGTAAACATCATTACCACATCTATTACCATGGAGATACAATAAGGAAAACATAATATTTTTGATCTCGTCTAGTGAATAATCTAATTTTAAAAGGCAATATCACCATTATAACCAAGATGCCACAAATAATAATGCTGCTGAATGTATCGTCATACTCCTTGACTACAACTGTAACTGTACATTTGATGAAAAATCACTAAAATGCACCATTTATGATGCAATTCTATAAATATAGGCGAGGATGAAAAGATATATTTTTTCCTTTATTGCTATGAAATATGAATCAAGTGTAAGTACACATACAATACAAATAGAGCTACAATAAAGGAAAACAATATTTTCATCCTCGCCTATATTTATAGAATTGCATCATAAATGGTGCATTTGAGTGTATTCTCATCAGATTGACAGTTAACAGTTAGCCTGGCTCCAGACCTTCGAAGCCACGCCCACTCCACAGTTGTGGATTTGGTGGAAGAGGAAATGAGTTGATGAGTTGACAATTCCGTCTAAATATCAGGCCAAGTTACAGTTGTAGTGAAGGAGTAAGACGATACATTCAGCAGCATCATTATTTGTGGCATCTTGGTTATAATGGTGATATTTCCTTTTAACACGTTGAGTGCCAAAGACGAGATATCTCGGCTTAAAAAAAAAAAAAAAAAATTTGACGGTGGGACATCGATCAACCCCTTTTACGTCTCCTATACCAATATTGGAGGAAGAGAATGTGTATAATCTATTTTACCGACCAGCTAAGTGGCGACAGTGCTCTCCAGACAGAGAGAAAGCCAACCAAAAACAGCCGCGGGAGCAAGCCATTCTCAAGGAAATGGCATGGCGATTTTACAGTCATCAGTCACCAGACTCGCCCGAGAGCGGCCGCGCCAGCAGCAGCACACTGAGAGCGGAGAGCGGTGCTGGCGTGGGGGATTGCAAATTTGCATAATAGATTATGGGTGAAACACACTTTGAAACACCCGCAGAAAGGCCAGAATCGCACGCATTCCGAAAACCCAGAAACGAACGAGCCTCATTCTCATACTGTAGGCGAAAACGCTTTCACGCTGCTGCACACCGGCGCACAACGGTGGGGGGTTCCAAAAATAGACTGGGTGGGCAGCATAAAGCCTAGAATCGCACAAAGCTTCATCAAAGCTCTCAACCGAAAATCCAAGAAACGATTGAGTCCCATCCACAGTCCACACTCGCCACACTTGCCGACGAGGGGCCGCCAGAGAGGGAGGCTGCTCACTGCTCAGACAGGCAGGAGAAACTGGCTTGTGACAAACGCCACCAGACACGCCCACAGAGGGAGGAGTTTAAAGGAGAGGGTGTTCAGAACTATATTGTTCAGATGTCTGATCTCTCACTGATGCCAAAAATAAATGGTTAAAGTGACTGTTCTGCCTGTTTGATTGAATTTCACAAAACTGCGATTATCTCAGCTTCCTGTCTCACACGCTGAAACCATGCTGTACTCAACGGCTAATATCTACACAACTACTAACTCTACAAACTAACTCTTTTAGACAGAGAAAGCACACATTCTATTAGTACTTTTGTGAACTTCGTGTTCACAAAGTCCAAGCAGAAAATTATCCTCGGCTCTTGTAAAATGAGCCAGAATCCTCAAAAAACGGCTTGGCAGAAGCTACCTACAGTAAAAAAAAAATGGCTGGCAGTGAATGTGTTAAAATTAGATTATTCACTAGACGAGGATACAAATATGATTGTTTTCCTGATTGTATCTCCATGGTAACGGTTTATGTCTGTCTACCGTCTAGGCAAGAGAGATCCTGGATCAGGTACCACCGGGCCAATAGGATGATACAAAGTGATACTTGAAGGGCCAATCACACATCACGTTAAATCCAAGAACACTTATGGTGATTGGCTGCGAGCAAAATCATACAAATAATCTTTTTTTCTACATCTGTGTACAGAAAGGATCGAATGCAGAAATCGTTTGACTGGAGAAGTTTCAATACTTCTTGGCACTGTGTTGTTTTGGTCGATAGCTTAAAGATATCGCGTACAGCCCTGGGTGTGGGTGGAGATGTTTATGTGAGAGAGGCAGGTGAATAATATGTCCGTCTGTTTGTTTTCTTCCAGTAATACAGAGGTGTGCCTGGTTTTTTATTTGCTGATTTGATCATAGCTTCCATCTAGTTTGTGGAAACAGTGTGTTGCCAAAATCTTGTACACAGAGTTCACCGGTCGAGAGGAAATCATCCCACACTAGTTTGGGTCAGAGCCGGATAATAGAAGAGTTGCGACATCTCCATTCACTCCAATGGACCACTTTTTTTTTTTTTTACCTCACAAAAGTTCCCGGAACTAAGGTTCTGGATTAAGCAGCGCTGTCGAGTCGCAGCAAAATGGACCGTTTGTGTCATGTACTGTGAAAGGGTCAGACGTTTAAAGAATAAATTTCTATAATTATCAGCTTTATTTTAGCATTCAAACGTAGCGCGCGGCCCCCTTCCTGGCTGTTCATTGGCTACTGCGTCACATGAATTTTGGGCCTCCGCTGGCACCACTCTCTTACTAGATGGCTGTGGTTTGGGTGAGACAAAACAAGCGTGTGTCAGGGGATGACGGGCGCAACCTCTCACCTCCACCTCATCCTCGTTGAAGCCAATCACAGTCAAGGCTTTCCTCACCATCCTCCAATCATTGCGGTCGTTAATGGAGCTGACTTTGGGACAGTTTCCCTAGGGGAGAGAGAGAGCGGGGAATAAAGGAAAACACACACACTGGTAAACAACTCCAGTTCTATCCTGTTCAACAACACTACACTGTTTTATGCTGTATCAACCATTTTGATCCATCCTGTAACGTGTCCAGCAAAATCCAGACGTAACATGCAAACACCCATTTACACACACACACACACACACACACACACACACACACACACACACACACACACACACACACATTATTGAGGCAAAGGTGTGTGTTCAGTGGCTGTGTGTGTGTGTGTGTGTGTGTGTGTGTAGCACAGGAGCACATTCAGCTAGTGCCTAAAGGCAGATCTCTCCCAGGAGGACTAAGTGCTTATTAACTAGAAGTCCCATGTACCATGCACATGATATGTTGCGCAATATGCATGGCAACGCACTACAATAAATAAATAAAATAAAAATAAATAAATAAAGTATTACGTACTTACAAGCTAATTTATAACGAGGACCCTTGTGTAAACGTCCACATTTTAGTTTCACTTCAATAAAGCAATATTTTTCTTCAAAGCAAAATACTTAATACTGTTTTTTCAATGGAATATTTTGATATTTTGGGAGATACCTACCGTACCGTACTGTGAAATTTCCAATGCCTTCTGACAGGATGGAGGGAGCAAGAGCGAGTGAGGGAGATCTACTGTAATCTTGACACAATACTGATAAACAGAGATGGATTTCCATAGACAGAGTGGATGTAAATGTATTCAACCGCATATTGTGATAGTGTATACAGGTTTCTCTCCAGGTCCAGAGATGGGAGACGGATTACATCTATAACCAGCATGATGCGTATGATAAGTCTAACTAGATAATGGTTATGTTGTAGTTTTCCTCTCCAGGCAAAGAGAATGGAGAGAGTCCTATCACTCATCAAATGCAAAACTTAGGCCACGAACAGAGCGTGTTTTTTTTGCAGCCTGGGGCGGCTTTTTAGAATTGTTTTCAATGAGAGTGAATTTATTTTTATTTTTAAATCAAAATTAAATTTTTATTTTTTTAAGATTTTATTTTTTATTTTTAAATAATAATTCATTCCATGCACCTTGCTTTTTGTGCAGGAACGTCCTGAACAAACTCCCAACTCAGAGCAGAAAAGCATCCAACATGATTTGCGTTGTTTTTTTGTTTTTTTTTAGCTGACCAATCGCAATCACAGAGACAATCCACTCTTAGATAAACACTCGCTAAAGAAAACCATTTCCACATGGACACAGATATAAAAAAATAAAATAAGACCGCTCACTTTCACCAGGTACTGGTACTGCTGTGGGTTCCTCTCCAGGCCCAGGCGTCTCAGCAGGTCCTCCTCCCCTCCCTCGATCAGCTGGTAGAAGATGTGGAAGTTCCTCTCTCCGTGGTTCTGGTGCACCACCCGCGACTTCTCCAGCAGGTAGTTGAGGATGTGGCCTCCGACCGGGGCGCCCTGCCGACGGGACAGGGCCCAGGGAGGGAGAGGGGAGGCGTGGGAAGAGGAGGAGGAGGAGGAGAGGGTAAGGCTAGGGTACTAGAAGGTGTGATGTGGGCCGGGGGGGACATTACATGCAGGTTGGCAGCAGGACCATCATGTGTCCACATACACAGAGATGGAGGAATGATGTTCAAGCAAGATGAAGGTCCATCAAAAAAGGGTTGATGACGGTTCTGCAGTATTCAGTGGCAGACAAAGACTAGTGGTGGTTTAAGGTTAAATAAAGGTTACATGGTCACTCAGGGGTTAAAGCAGCAGTGTGTGTGTGGTGTAACATGGTCACTCAGGGGTTAAAGCAGCAGTGTGTGTGTGGTGTAACATGGTCACTCAGGGGTTAAAGCAGCAGTGTGTGTGTGTGGTGTAACATGGTCACTCAGGGGTTAAAGCAGCAGTGTGTGTAGTGTAACATGGTCACTCAGGGGTTAAAGCAGCAGTGTGTGTGGTGTAACATGGTCACTCAGGGGTTAAAGCAGCAGTGTGTGTGTGTGGTGTAACATGGTCACTCAGGGGTTAAAGCAGCAGTGTGTGTGTGTGGTGTAACATGGTCACTCAGGGGTTAAAGCAGCAGTGTGCGTGTGGTGTAACATGGTCACTCAGGGGTTAAAGCAGCAGTGTGTGTGTGTGGTGTAACATGGTCACTCAGGGGTTAATGCAGCAGTGTGTGTGTGGTGTAACATGGTCACTCAGGGGTTAAAGCAGCAGTGTGTGTGTGGTGTAACATGGTCACTCAGGGGTTAAAGCAGCAGTGTGGGTGTGTGGTGTAACATGGTCACTCAGGGGTTAAAGCAGCAGTGTGTGTGTGTGGTGTAACATGGTCACTCAGGGGTTAAAGCAGCAGTGTGTGTGTGTGGTGTAACATGGTCACTCAGGGGTTAAAGCAGCAGTGTGTGTGTGGTGTAACATGGTCACTCAGGGGTTAAAGCAGCAGTGTGTGTGTGGTGTAACATGGTCACTCAGGGGTTAAAGCAGCAGTGTGTGTGTGGTGTAACATGGTCACTCAGGGGTTAAAGCAGCAGTGTGTGTGTGGTGTAACATGGTCACTCAGGGGTTAAAGCAGCAGTGTGCGTGTGGTGTAACATGGTCACTCAGGGGTTAAAGCAGCAGTGTGTGTGTGTGGTGTAACATGGTCACTCAGGGGTTAAAGCAGCAGTGTGTGTGTGGTGTAACATGGTCACTCAGGGGTTAAAGCAGCAGTGTGTGTGTGTGGTGTAACATGGTCACTCAGGGGTTAAAGCAGCAGTGTGTGTGTGTGGTGTAACATGGTCACTCAGGGGTTAAAGCAGCAGTGTGGGTGTGTGGTGTAACATGGTCACTCAGGGGTTAAAGCAGCAGTGTGTGTGTGTGGTGTAACATGGTCACTCAGGGGTTAAAGCAGCAGTGGGTGTGGCTTAGTCTGTCCCGCTCACCTTAAAGTCAAACTGGATGTCCATGTACTTGCCAAAGCGGCTGGAGTTGTCGTTACGCAACGTCTTGGCGTTGCCGAAGGCCTGGAGAGAGAGAGAGAGAGGAGAGAGAGGGATCAGGCCGACAGAGGAAAAGACGGGGAGACAAGAGGAGAGTGGAGCTTGATGGTGGGAGAGGTAGAAAGGCAGTGGAGGGATAGAGTGAGAGAACAGAGAGAACAGAGAGAGAGAGAGAGTGTGAAAAAGATGGACGACACGAGGGGAACTACAGGCAGAGCGCTCGAGGTGTTAGAGAGGGCCTGCTGTGTCTGTCTGTCTGGGACAGCAGGACAAATTACAGGGCACACATGTAGTGTACACATGCGCACACGCACGCACATCTGGAAGACATCTGGCTGAGAGTGAGACACGCCAGACATCAAATCAAGCGCTTCCGTACACTACTCACTCCTCTTACCAGACCTTCACACTCTAACACACTGTGTTAGAGTGTGTAAACTGTGTGGGTGATAAGAGTGTGTAAACTGTGTGGGTGTTAAGAGTGTGTAAAAGCCTTTATTGGCGGATACCAAGTCGATATCATGGTACATCCCTATTTGTAAGTACAGTAAGCACAACTTGAAGGTGACCTGACCTCCAGGACAGGGTTGGACTGCAGCAGGCGGTCCTTGATGGTCTGGACGTGGTCGCTGGCGGGGCAGGTGATGGCGTAGTACTGCAGGATCTTCTTGGAGGCCTCGGTCTTGCCGGCCCCGCTCTCCCCAGAGATCAGGATGCACTGGTCCTTCCTCTCCGTCCTCATGGAGCGGTACGAGTTGTCTGACACCGCGTAGCTGGAGGACAGACAGGGAGACAACTGATCAGACAGACAGCTGGAGGAGGACAGACAGGGAGACAACTGATCAGACAGACGTTCAGCAGGAAGACTGAAGGAGTAATATATTGCTCAGATAGGGGACCCTGGGACAAAGTCTAATCAAATGGGGGGCGCTCCAATATAATCTAACTCTGAATTAACTAATAATTTAGCCAATTGTATGTAACATACCAAATAAAAGCAAACGGCAATGTCTATGCAACGCCATGTAACTGGCTCGTTAAGTCTCGCATTCCAGGGAATTACGTTAACGTCTGCGGGTCTTATAGACGTAAGTGGCTCGTGCTGCCTCGGAGGAGAGACAACTATCTGAAGCTTTCTTTGTTGGAGTCCAGGTATGTTTTGCAAGAAAGTGCTCGTCATTGTCGACGATAACGTTATCTGACCTGGCTAAAGGTCTCATTATGCTTTCCGCATCAGCGAGGAACGCGAGTGTCCGCGCGGAAAAGTGACGTCAAATCAGCAGACACGCCCCTCCGCAAGGCTCCGTGCGGACGGTTTTCGAGCGGCCGTGCGCACGCCGAAATTTGTAACTACGCGGACGCGGACGGGCGGACAAAGTGGAGTTTTCAAGACTCGCGCTCAATTCCGCGAGCAGAAACCCACACAGAGTATACAAGCTCCACACGTTTCCTCGTCGGATTCCGTGTCTCTCATTTCCGTGCGGCCGGCCAAAGCGTCAAGCATAATCCAGGCTTAACAGTGGATACTCGCTTGCTTGCTGTGTACCGAGCTCAAAGTATTAGCCTACGTTCTTTGTTTTACCCCCTGCACTGTCCGCTACAAAAACAACTCTCTTCTTCATGACGTTCATTTGTATTTGGTGCCGTGACCGCCGGAAGTGTTAACACGACCCGGAAGTGTTAACACGACCCGGAAGTGTTAACACGACCCGGAAGTGTGAACACGACCCGGAAGTGTTAACACGACCCGGAAGTGTTAACACGACCCGGAAGTGTTAACACGACCCAGAAGTGTTAACACGACCCGGAAGTGTGAACACGACCCGGAAGTGTGAACACGACCCGGAAGTGTTAACACGACCCGGAAGTGTTAACACGACCCGGAAGTGTTAACACAACCCAGAAGTGTTAACACGACCCGGAAGTGTTAACACGACCCGGAA
The DNA here is from genome assembly GCF_964638095.1 of Poromitra crassiceps. Taxonomy (NCBI): domain Eukaryota; kingdom Metazoa; phylum Chordata; class Actinopteri; order Beryciformes; family Melamphaidae; genus Poromitra; species Poromitra crassiceps. The sequence goes on from NC_139642.1 coordinate 58,649,470, forward strand.
GTGTTAACACGACCCGGAAGTGTGAACACGACCCGGAAGTGTGAACACGACCCGGAAGTGTGAACACGACCCGGAAGTGTTAACACGACCCGGAAGTGTTAACACGACCCGGAAGTGTGAACACGACCCGGAAGTGTGAACACGACCCGGAAGTGTGAACACGACCCGGAAGTGTTAACACGACCCGGAAGTGTTAACACGACCCGGAAGTGTTAACACGACCCGGAAGTGTTAACACGACCCGGAAGTGTGAACACGACCCGGAAGTGTTAACACGACCCGGAAGTGTTAACACGACCCGGAAGAATTTGGCCCACCCCCGCGTCTGAACATAAGGTGAATATGGGGAATGATCAAATGAGTTTCGGACACCACCTCACTCTTCTTCTCCTTTGGTAAATACGACAGCATTGCATTGTGGTATATGGGAGAAATTGTAGGGTACATTCTCTGTTCACTAGAAATTGCAGTGCATTGTGGGTATTTTATAGTAAATTATAGTGAATGAAATGAACAGTTGAGAATTCAGACACTAGTACAAAATGGCCAACACACTATAGACCAAATCACCGGGATGTTTACATTTACTTCCGGGTACCCCTGGGTCCACACATTATAATGGCGGTGAACGGCACAAACTGACATGTTGAAGACAAAAACAGACAAAGAAGACAAAAATGGTTCGTTCGTGTTGTGTTGTTGTTTAATATCATTCATAACAACACTTTCACTAACGTTAGTGGAGACCAGACTAGCTTATTTACCTGTTGGACCAGACTTGACGCTAAATTAAATTAACGTGGCGTCGGTAGCTCTGTCTGTAACGTTAACGACTCTGCTCTCGCCGAGAAGAGCCTGGTGACGCGAGGTTACGAGTCTGCAAAAAAACAGCGAGTTTGACAGACTAACAAACGTTATTAGCTAGCTAACACTACATAAAACAAACACAGAAGAAAGGCTAGATACGTCGGACAAGCATGTTTACCAACCGTTTAACCATTTAAATTGAAAGTAGTCGGCCGAAAACAACGAGAGGGTTTGACAGCATTTATTTGACAACACGCACATTTAAACCTGCCGCCTTCCCCAAGTGGTACCCGGAAGTAAATTTGTTTACATGGTGACGTCACGGTGATTTGGTCTATATAGTCCATTGTTTCTGTAATAGGGACCAGTTTTAAACAGGGCTTTTTGACATGAAAACGTTTGAGAAGCATCTGCTATTGACAGTACAGTACAGTACAGTACAGTACAGTACAGTACAGTATAGTACAGTACAATACAGTACATGGCGTGTTTTAGTGTCCCATGGTCTAAATGTAATTTCGGAAACTTGCCAAAAATAGAATTCTTGGAGAAACACTTAATACTTGCTTAAAATCTTAAATCTTAAAGCAGGACTAAACACCCAGATTTCTGGCAGAACGGCATGCTGCTTGATTTGAAAAAACCTATGGGAAAAACCAAGAAATGGACGTCGCCTCTTGTCTCACTATACTCTTTGGCTGTGGTAGGAAAAGAAAAAAAAAAATCTGAAAACGACGCATTGACAGTTTGCCCACTGCCTAGAAAAAAAGTTATATGAGAGCTACAAAATCTTTATAAATATCAACAACTAGCCAACGCTGGTGGCCTGTATGGAAAGGTATGGAAACAGCGTTGCTCAAAATGGTTGAAAGTTATATCAATTTGGTCATTCAGTGGCGAACTAGAAACTGCCATTGAATCCCATGTAAGTATCGTTAAAAGAGCCTGGTGACGCGAGCCTGCTTATCGTCGGGCCGAGGCAGCACAGCACAATAGTCAGGACAAACCCCCCGCTCTAATGTAATCACAATGGGAGATTTCTGCATTGAGGTAAACACGTTATTAAGTCAAGCTTAAATCCAAATTTACTGATCTGGGTATTGGCCTTCAAAAACTCATAAACGGACATTGAAACACTAACTGACACTGAAACAGGGAGACAGAGACTAGGGAGAGGAACACGCATAAAGTAAATATTTAATGTAGGAAGCAACAGTTTATGTTCAATATAATTTAATGCAACGGAATGAATAAATAAAATGGAAATCTGTGGTTACGGAAAACAGAACGACCGAGGGTGAAGATCAATGCACAGCAACCGCTGGTCAGCAACAGTGATGATTAGAGCCCGACCGATATATCGGTCCACCGATATCATCGGCCGATATTGGCCGATAACCGATATATCGGTATCGGCCGATATGTTGGCCGATATGCCGATATTTTTTTATTTTGTCTTTAGACAACATGTTGTGTATATTTGATCTTTTTTCTGAATTCAAGTTATATTTTATATTTGTTCTATTTGTGTTTTTGTATTTCTAGTTATTTATAATTATTAAATCCCCAGTTCAGTTGACTGTTTCATTGCATTGATGTCATTTTGGACAATCAAGTTTATTGATAAGCTGTAAAATATCCTGCCTACATTACATATCTCAAGTCATATCTTTGTCAAGTGTTTGATATTTGAGGGATCATTGCAAAAACATTGTGTAATATAATGTGTATATTTAATAGAAGAATATCGGCCGACATATCGATATCGGATTTTTTTTTACTCCCTAATATCGGCATCGGCCTCAAAGATCCAGTATCGGTCTGGCTCTAGTGATGATGTTCCCTTCAAGCAATTTAGCGCTCGGAGGTTCTTGGAAAGCGGCTCTTTGGAAAGTTGGAGGTGAGATAACATCTCGTCGTGTGCGTGTGAACAGGGAAAGAGAAATGGCAGCCGTGCCTCCACAGCAGCACTGCTGCTAGTATGAATCATAACCTCCAGAGCAGAGCCTGCTTTAGTTACAGCATCATCTATCAGCCCCACGCTGCTATCAGTGCTGCTGTTATTTCAGCCTGCTCACACACATTCCTGACCACCACAGTCAGGAGGAGGACTGGCACATAAGGACAGGTAGGGGAGACCGGGGTCGGTTGTGTCACTCTTTTTGCTCTAGTCTCTAGCAGATTTCTCCTGCCCAATTGATGGTTGAATATTGTTAAGCAGTAGCAGATGAGAGGTTAAGGTCTTCTAAATAAGCTCAAATTAGGACCTTCATGATCAAAGCCATGTTGTGGTTGGTTGGCTCGGTGTTCAAATGCAACCGATAGCAGCTGATAGAAACAAGTTGAACACTCAATGAAAACAAGGACCAGGAAACATACAGTATAAAAGAGATAAAAGAGAACGTTTAAACAAAACACAATTTTTAACCAGTTCATTTCTAGGAATTATTATTGCAATTGCCAACCAAACCAACCAAAACCAAAACAACTGAGTGACTTTCAGATGTTTTTAACATAGGAGATGAGTGCAGTTTAAGAAAGGAAACAATTAGATGTTACATTTTTGTTTCAGTGACCTTCAAACCTTTTCTGTGACCAGAAGATACGTAGCTGTGTGCCAACAAACCCCTGCTCTCCCCTCTAGTGTGTGTATGTGTGTGTGTGTGTGTGTGTGTGTGTGTGTGTGTGTGTGTGTGTGGGAGAGGGTCAACTCAGGGTCAGAGGAATTCCCTCTCTCATCAGATGAGGACATTTCTAGCCTGGCACCACCACTCACTCACTTCAGTTCTTTCCACCTCACCCTCTCTCTCTCTCTCTCTCTCTCTCTCTCTCTCTCTCTCTCTCTCTCTCAAATTCAAAGGGCTTTATTGGCATGATAAGGTGCATCTTACATTGCCAAAGCATACATATCAAGCAGCTTAAGCAAAAACGAGACATTTTGTTACTCATTAATTATCTCTCTCTCTCTCTCTCTCTAGCCCTCCCTCCCTCTCTCTCTCTCTCCAGCCCTCCCTCTCTCCCTCTCTCTCCAGCCCTCCCTCTCTCCCTCCCTCCCCTCTCTCTCTCTCTCTCTCTCCCCAGCCCTCCCTCTCTCCCCTCTCTCCCCCTCTCTCTCTCTCCAGCCCTCCCTCCCTCCCCTCTCTCTCTCTCTCCAGCCCTCCCTCTCTCTCTCCAGCCCTCCCTCCCTCTCTCTCTAGCCCTCCCTCTCTCTCTCTCTCTCCAGCCCTCCCCCTCCCCTCTCTCTATCTCTCTCTCTCTCTCAGCCCTCCCTCTCTCCCCCTCTCTCTCTCCAGCCCTCCCTCCCTCCCTCTCTCTCTCTCCAGCCCTCCCTCCCTCCCTCTCTCTCTCTCCAGCCCTCCCTCCCTCCCCCCTCTCTCTCTCTCCAGCCCTCCCTCCCTCCCCTCTCTCTCTCTCCTTCTCTCTCCAGCCCTCCCTCACTCTCTCTCTCTCTCCTTCTCTCTCCAGCCCTCCCTCTCTCCCTCCCTCCCTATCTCTCTCTCTCCAGCCCTCCCTCCCTCCCTCTCTCTCTCTCTCCAGCCCTCCCTCCCTCCCCTCTCTCTCTCTCTCCAGCCCTCCCTCCCCTCTCTCTCCCTCTCTCTCTCCAGCCCTCCCTCCCTCCCCTCTCTCTCTCTCTCTCTCTCTCCAGCCCTCCCTCCCTCTCTCTCCCTCTCCCTGCCAAAGCACATCCTTCTTTCCACTCAGACGGAGAGAAAACATGTGGCCATATACTGAAGTGTGTGGAGAGAGAGAGAGAGAGAGAGAGAGAGAGAGAGAGAGAGAGAGAGAGAGAGAGAGAGGGAGATTGGGGAATGTTGAGTTTATGCCACTCTGAATCTCTCCACAATACGCTTGATTGTTTGTTTCGTGGCCGAGCGATGGCGTCCCAGAGGATGGTGCAGGGATTTCCCTGTGGCGTTACCGTGGCAACGCTTCAAACAAACCACGTGCCGTGACTGAGGTGACGTCTAGAGAACCCCCAGACAGACAGACAGACAGACAGACAGACAGACAGACAGACAGACAGACAGGAGCGGACAGTCGCTCCTGAAGAGCTGAATTACGTCAGGCAGTAGACTCTAGTTTAGGATGTTCTTCCAACATTACCACAGGACACACACACACTGAACATACACACACTACCACAGGACACACACACACTGAACATACACACACTACCACAGGACACACACACACTGAACATACACACACTACCACAGGACACACACACACACACACACACACACACACACACACACACACACACACTGAACATACACACACTACCACAGGACACACACACACTGAACATACACACACTACCACAGGACACACACACACACTGAACATACACACACTACCACAGGACACATACACACACTGAACATACACACACTACCACAGGACACACACACACTGAACATACACACACTACCACAGGACACACACACTACCACAGGACACACACACACACTGAACATACAAACACTACCACAGGACACACACACACACACACACACACACACACACACACACACACACACACACACACACACACACAACCACAGGACACACACACACACACACACACACACTGAACATACACACACTCGCACCATTTAGAATGCAGGTTCAACAAACATGTCGTCATTCCAGGGCAGGACATTTTTGCGGGTGAACAGAGGATGTTTATGAGGAGTGCTGCACCAGCAAAACAACCACAATTCCAAAGACCTTTGACTCCGCCCCCTCCACCGGGTTGGCAGCTTCTGCTCGGGCATCGTGACACGCAACAGCGCTTTCTCATGTCGGGAAAAAAAACAAAAGTCGGGTCCAATGAGCGCCGAGGGGGACTGACGATGAGCCAATCAGCTGCACCCATAAATGACGCAACAAGTGGGACTAACGGCGTTGTCATGCTGTAGACGAGATAGACGCTGCTATCGAGCGATTAGAAGTACCAATTACTTTGAGATCCTTTGAAGGCATTTATTATAAAAGGGAGATGTTGTTTTTGCCTTCTCCCCACTGATTTATATTCAGACAAACACTTTGATTCATATTATACACACTGATTTATATTCAGACAAACACTTTGATTCATATTATACACACTGATTTATATTCAGACAAACACTTTGATTCATATTATACACACTGATTTATATTCAAACAAACACTTTGATTTATATTATACACACTGATTTACATATTCAGGCACACACTTTGTTGGTCTGTAGTGATTGGTTAGGGGAAAAAGAAAATCAAATCCCCCGGCAGGGATTTCCCCCACAGAGTGCAACAAGCTGACAAATGAGTGTGACATCAGGCTATAGGAGATCCCCATGCGGAGTAACATCTCCAAACATCTCACACATATCTGTGAAAATGAGTCAGATATTCCATCCCTGTCGTCCCTCCATCTCTCATCACCGTGGAGGAGAAGGTCATACAAGCTGATCCCTCTGTAGCCTCTCACTTTCCTTCTGTTATCTCAATGACAGCAATGGATTCTGTTATCGCCATTGAAGCAAAGACTCTTATCTCAAAGTGAAAAGCATTGACCTCTCTTCTCACCTCTTATGTCCCTTCCCAGACTGTCTCTGTTATCTTGTCAGCTAAATACCTCAAATGTAACGTTGTAGCCAGAGCCGTGTATATAGAAGAGTCGCGACATCTCCCTTCACTCCAATGGACCAGTTTTTTACTCTCAAGAGTTCCAGGAAGTAAGGTCCTGGATTAAGCATCACTGTCGAGTTGCAGCAAAATAGACAGTTTGTGTTGTACTCTGAAAGGGTTTTTTCTTTTAAAGAATCAAATTGTACATTATCAGCTTTATTTTAGCATTCAGAAGTAGCGCGAGACCCCTTCCTGGCTGTTCATTGGCTAATGAGTCACGCATTTTGGACCTCTGCTGACGGCACTCCCTTACTAGATTGCTCTGGTTGTAGCCACGGTACAGCAGCTAGCGCTCTGGTTTGTGAGTTGTGGTGGTAGAGGTGGTGTACTTACATGTGTGGTGAGACCTCGTAGAAGTTGACCCCGCGGTATCTCTCCATGTGGTTCTTGGTGTAGATCTCCAGGTCCTTGTATGGGTTCACCGACACCAGCACTGAACCGATATACGTCTGATGGAGAGGACAACTTAGTTACCGTACCTCTTACAGTATGTAACGTAATGATATCTTATAACGCTGCAGAGTCACAACAAGTCAACGGGTCCTCCACATCAAGAATCAGAAGAATAGTATCGGGACAAATACACTGAATATTTGGTTGACAACAATGCCCAGACATCCATAGTGCATGCTTATATGATATATGTAGTTCCCTTGTCCATGTAACATGTGTGGGTGCATTGGCAATAAGCATGCCTGGAGTGATTTATTCAGATTCTGGACTCTTTACTCCTTTAGTTCGGTTTGTTTGTCCAAATGAGAAGAACAACGCCATTCAAACTCCACCAAATAAGCGCACTGAGATGCCTGAAGATGTGAGTCTTGGTCTTCTTCCAACAGAGCTGAGGTGTGGATTGGAATGAGAATGAGAACATCATCTAAAACCAACTACAGGAAACAAGCCCCAAAGATGATATGGGTATAAGGGGATGTTCACATTTAGCTATTTCTTCCATGTGTTCTTAACTGGCATCAACCCCACAGAAGGTCAATGATGTCAAAGAGACGTGAAGTTACAGGTCAATGATGCCAAAGAGACGTGAAGTTACAGGTCAATGATGCCAAAGAGACGTGAAGTTACAGGTCAATGATGCCAAAGAGACGTGAAGTTACAGGTCAATGATGCCAAAGAGACGTGAAGTTACAGGTCAATGATGCCAAAGAGACGTGAAGTTACAGGTCAATGATGCCAAAGAGACGTGAAGTTACAGGTCAATGATGCCAAAGAGACGTGAAGTTACAGGTCAATGATGCCAAAGAGACGTGAAGTTACAGGTCAATGATGCCAAAGAGACGTGAAGTTACAGGTCAATGATGCCAAAGAGACGTGAAGTTACAGGTCAATGATGCCAAAGAGACGTGAAGTTACAGGTCAATGATGCCAAAGAGACGTGAAGTTACAGGTCAATGATGCCAAAGAGACGTGAAGTTACAGGTCAATGATGCCAAAGAGACGTGAAGTTACAGGTCAATGATGCCAAAGAGACGTGAAGTTACAGGTCACTGATGCCAAAGAGACGTGAAGTTACAGGTCAATGATGTCTCTAACCTCCTGTGAATGTAGGTGACTTGTTGATTCTCATTGAACATTCACCCCCCACACACTCCCAACAGCATCCACTTACATAGATGAGGTTCTCTTTGAAGCGTTTGCGCAGGTTTTCTATGAAGGCAGCCTCACTGGTGTGGTTCTCCAGCAGGACAAAGTCCTGGACGCCCACCCGGTCTCTGGCTGTCAGGGCCGACTCCATCATAGCCCGCACCCCGTCAGTGGCCACCACCTACAGGAGGACCGAGGAAGGAGGAGGTAAGTGACTGAACATATTGTTAACAAAGCCTTTATATAGCACCACCTAGAGGAGGACCGAGGAGGGAGGAGGTTGGATGTAAGTGACTGAACATATGAATCCAATCACTAAAATGAGTGTGGCTGTTCAAAGACGCAGCTCTTTCTGTATGAATTAACGCACGGCTCATAGGTTTTAAAAACACAGGCTAGCAGTTAGCTCACTGCTACACATACAAACAGCTCACTCTTCTCTGCTCTCAGCTCCTCCCCTCCCTTCTCTTCTCTTCCTCTGTGTTTTTTTTAACCATTTTAGCAGTTAATCTGCTCTTGGCCACTCTGCTGCTCCTTCTCCTCAGTGCACAGAGTGCGCTCTGCCACTTCGAGAGTGTAGCGCTCTGAATAACCGAACGCTGTCTTCCAACAAAGACATATCGTAAGACTTTGTCAGTCAAGCGCCCCCTATCTCACACAAGAAGAAATGTGAAAGGGGAACATGGGAGAGGCCCATCAGTCCACACGCACATCATCCATCCTTATTAGGGAAGCCGGCAATGAGAAGACAGAGAGGAGCCAGTCATCCAAACTAACGGTGCACCAACACACTGAGAAGACAGAGAGGAGCCAGTCATCAAAACTAACGGTGCACCAACACACTGAGGAGACAAATGATGTGGGAGAAACAGTGGGGACACCTTTTTTTATACCACACAAACATGAGCCAGTGAGAGACAGGTATCATCTTTTACTTTTATCTCGTTAAATAAAGGTTAAAAAAATTATATATATATATATATATATGTATATATATATATATTATTGGACAGTGAGTCAGGCTGCCCACTATATAGTTTCAGCCTCATCATCACAATGTGTGCTTGTGCAATAGTCACATCGCGTGATGTGTAACGTAAGGAAGTAAGGAAAATTAACTGGTCATGCTACAACTTCTTTGCTGCTTGATACAAAAGGAAAACTCATCTTCATGACTAATGTACAAGAGAAGTCTGTCTGATACAACATCATTTACTCCCATTTAAAGATTTGTGAAGAGTAGTGTATGTTACCTTTGCAGCTTGTGCGGCTCTGAACTGTAGTTTGGAAGCCTCTGGTGTTGTGCTAGTCTATCTTAGGTTAGCTTTAGCTCATAGCTGCCAACAAGCTTCTATAAAGGGAGCAAGTGGGCCATGTTTGTCTGTTTCAAGCTTTGTCCCACTGATGATGTCATAGACATTGTGACATCACTGATGATGTCACAATGTCTATGACATCATCAGTGATGTCATCAGTGACATCATCAGTGATGTCATCAGTGACATCATTATTGACCAAAATCGACCAAAATCGACTGCCTTGTGGCTTACCCGGAATAGAATCCCCTCATCTGCAGAGCAACGATGGCCAACGCTCCGGGTAAACAGTCCACTAAAATAGTGTCCCGGTCGTCCGCGGCAGGCGCCGGGGCGGCCGCGGTTGGCGGCGTGCCCCCGGTGATCCCCCTTGCCTCTCCGCTCATGGGCAAGAAGAAGAAGCCGTTCCTGGGCATGCCCGCCCCGCTAGGCTACGTGCCTGGCCTCGGCAGAGGTGCCACTGGTTTCACCACCCGGTCTGATATCGGTCCGGCTCGTGATGCCAACGACCCAGTGGATGACCGCCACGCGCCCCCAGGGAAGAGGACGGTGGGGGACCAAATGAAAAAGAATGAAGAAGATGAGGAAGATCTGAATGATACCAACTATGATGAGTTTAATGGCTATGCAGGTAGCTTGTTCTCCAGTGGGCCCTATGAGAAAGATGACGAGGAGGCAGATGCTATATATGCTGCACTGGACAAGAGGATGGATGAGAGGCGTAAAGAAAGAAGAGAACTGAGGGAGAAGGACGAGATTGAGAAGTACCGTATGGAGCGACCAAAAATCCAGCAGCAGTTTTCAGATCTGAAGAGGAAGTTGTCTGAGGTGTCGGCGGAGGAGTGGCTGAGCATCCCTGAGGTGGGCGACGGCCGAAACAAGCGGCAGAGGAACCCCCGCCACGAGAAACTCACCCCCGTACCGGACAGCTTCTTCGCCAAACACCTCCAGTCTGGAGACAAAAACACCACCGTCGACCCACTGCAGGGGCTGGGCGGTCTGAACCCTACTTACCCAGGAAGCATTACCCCTGGCCTGATGACGCCCGGCACAGGAGACCTGGACATGAGGAAGATCGGTCAGGCCAGGAACACGCTCATGGATATGAGGCTCAGCCAGGTGTCCGACTCGGTGAGCGGACAGACAGTGGTGGATCCTAAAGGTTACCTGACAGATCTCAACTCCATGATCCCCACACACGGGGGAGACATCAGTGACATCAAGAAGGCTCGTCTGCTGCTAAAGTCAGTGAGGGAGACCAATCCCCACCACCCGCCTGCCTGGATCGCCTCGGCCAGGCTGGAGGAGGTGACAGGCAAACTGCAGGTGGCCCGAAACCTCATCATGAAGGGCACGGAGATGTGTCCTAAGAGTGAGGATGTGTGGCTGGAGGCTGCCAGGCTCCAGCCAGGCGACACAGCCAAGGCCGTGGTGGCGCAGGCCGTCCGCCACCTGCCCCAGTCTGTCCGCATCTACATCAGAGCTGCCGAGCTGGAGACAGACATCAGGGCCAAGAAACGAGTGCTCAGGAAGGCTCTGGAGAACGTGTCCAAGTCGGTGCGTCTCTGGAAGACAGCCGTGGAGCTGGAGGAGCCCGAGGACGCCACGATCATGCTCAGCAGAGCTGTGGAGTGTTGTCCCACTAGTGTGGAGCTGTGGCTGGCGCTGGCCCGGTTGGAGACGTATGAGAACGCCCGCCGCGTCCTCAACAAAGCCCGAGAGAACACCCCCACGGATCGCCACATCTGGATCACCGCCGCCAAGCTGGAGGAGGCCAACGGCAACACGCAGATGGTGGACAAGATCATTGACAGGGCCGTCAGCTCCCTCCGCGCCAACGGTGTGGAGATCAACAGAGAACAGTGGATCCAGGATGCAGAGGAGTGCGACAAGGCCGGCAGCGTGGCCACCTGCCAGGCAGTGATCAGGGCCGTGATCGGCATCGGCATCGAGGAGGAGGACTGCAAACACACCTGGATGAAGGATGCAGAGAGTTGCGTGTCCCACGGGGCGTTGGAGTGTGCCCGAGCCATCTATGACCACGCTCTGCAGATGTTCCCCAGTAAAAAGAGCGTGTGGCTAAGAGCTGCCTACTTTGAGAAGAACCACGGCACCAGGGAGTCTCTGGAGGCGCTGCTCCAGCGGGCCGTGGCTCACTGTCCCAAGGCGGAGGTCCTGTGGCTGATGGGCGCCAAGTCCAAGTGGCTGGCCGAGGATGTGCCTGCAGCCCGGAGCATCCTCGCTCTGGCCTTCCAGGCTAACCCTAACAGTGAAGAGATCTGGCTGGCTGCTGTCAAGCTGGAGTCTGAGAATAACGAGTATGAGAGAGCCCGCCGACTGCTGGCCAAGGCCCGCAGCAGTGCCCCCACAGCCCGGGTGTTCATGAAGTCTGTGAAGTTGGAGTGGGTGTTGGGCAACATCGACGCGGCCCAGGAGCTGTGCACCGAGGCCCTGAAGCACTACGAGGACTTCCCCAAGCTCTGGATGATGAGGGGTCAGATAGAGGAGCAGTGTGAGAACATGGACAAGGCCAGAGAGGCCTACAACCAAGGGCTGAAGAAGTGTCCCCACTCCATGTCATGCTGCTGTCCCGTCTAGAGGAGAGGGTGGGACTGCTGACCAGAGCCAGAGCAATCCTGGAGAAGGCACGACTCAAGAACTCCCAGGGCCCTGAGCTATGGTTGGAGTCAGTCAGGCTGGAATTCCGGGCTGGACTGAAGAACATTTCCAACACGTTGATGGCCAAAGCCCTGCAGGAGTGCTCCAGTTCAGGTATCCTGTGGGCTGAGGCGGTGTTTCTGGAGGCCAGGCCCCAGAGGAAGACCAAGAGTGTGGACGCCCTGAAGAAGTGTGAACATGACCCCCACGTCCTGCTGGCTGTAGCCAAGTTGTTCTGGAGCGAGCGTAAGATCACCAAGGCCAGAGAGTGGTTCCTGAAGACCGTGAAGATTGAGCCAGACCTGGGAGATGCGTGGGCCCTCTTCTACAAGTTTGAACTGCGGCACGGCACAGAGGAGCAGCAAGAGGAGGTGCGCAAGCGCTGTGAGAACGCTGAGCCTCGCCACGGAGAGCTGTGGTGCTCCGAGTCCAAACACGTCCTCAACTGGCAGAAGAAGATCGGAGAGATCCTGAGCGAGGTGGCCGGCAAGATCAAGAACACATTCTGAGACGGGGTGCCACATTTGGACTGGAAACTGGAAGACTGTGGCAGTGAGCGACGCAGCAGCCATGGTTCTTGACATACACGACCCTAGTTCTCCCATATGTGCTAGTCTAGACTACAGAGAAATATACAGAACACACACACACTGTAATTTCACCTTTTATTTTTTGGACTGAACCCTTACATGTTTCAAATTATCAGTTGTGCAAACATGTAGATGCTGTTAAAAAAATAACAAAATATAATTTGAA
>NC_139642.1:58664781-58672281 GCF_964638095.1 Poromitra crassiceps
ACTACAGACCAACTGCACAGCAGCCGATGTGATTGATCAAATGAGCATCAACAGGATAGCAGCACAGGCTATAATGACAATATGTTAAACCCCGGGGCAGCGTGTGGCGCTATGGCAACGGCCCAGTGCAACAATGGCAGACAGCAGCAAGAAAACAGCCAAGCTAAGCTAAGCTAAGCTAAGCTAAGCTAAGCTAAGCTAAACTAAGCGTGCACCAGACAAGACTCACTCAAAACAGTGTAAACTTTTACTTTTACTTTACTTTATTTCATTTAGCAGACGCTTTTATCCAAAGCGACTTACAAGTTACACAATTACAATTTATAAACATATCAGATAAGAACAAATTAAAGAGAGAAACATAGGTAAGAGTCAAATGTAAACATTAAGATAAGTTAAAAACAACAAATGAAGCAGTGAAATGTGAAATGTAACAATAGCATTAACCCTTAAGGAGGACCCAGGTGTAGTCCAAAGAGGTGGGTTTTTAGCCTCCGGCGGAAAATAGGAAGTGTTTCGGCCAGCACTACCGAAGGGGGAAGCTCATTCCACCATTGTGGAGCCAGAGAGGAGAACAGGCGGGAACGGGACAGACGACTACCAGGCGTCAGAAGTGATGGAGGGGCGAGGCGAGCGGTGGAGGTGAAGGAGCGGAGGGAGCGGTGAGGTGTTTGGAAGGTGACGAGGGATTGTAAATAAAGGGGGGCTGATCGGTGGACTGCCCTGAAGGCCAAAACCAAGGTCTTGAACTAGAGTGATAGCATGTGTAGCATGTGTAGAGTGATAGCATGTGTAGAGTGATAGCATGTGTAGAGTGATAGCATGTGTAGAGTGATAGCATGTATAGAGTGATAGCATGTGTAGAGTGATAGCATGTGTAGAGTGATAGCATGTGTAGCATGTGTAGAGTGATAGCATGTGTAGAGTGATAGCATGTGTAGAGTGATAGCATGTGTAGAGTGATAGCATGTGTAGCATGTGTAGAGTGATAGCATGTGTAGAGTGATAGCATGTGTAGAGTGATAGCATGTGTAGAGTGATAGCATGTATAGAGTGATAGCATGTGTAGAGTGATAGCATGTGTAGCATGTGTAGAGTGATAGCATGTGTAGAGTGATAGCATGTGTAGCATGTGTAGAGTGATAGCATATGCAGAGTGATAGCATGTGTAGAGTGATAGCATGTGTAGAGTGATAGCATGTGTAGCATGTGTAGAGTGATAGCATGTGCAGAGTGATAGCATGTGTAGAGTGATAGCATGTGTAGAGTGATAGCATGTGTAGCATGTGTAGAGTGATAGCATGTGTAGAGTGATAGCATGTGTAGCATGTGTAGAGTGATAGCATGTGTAGAGTGATAGTATGTGTAGCATGTGTAGAGTTATAGCATGTGTAGAGTGATAGCATGTGTAGCATGTGTAGAGTGATAGCATGTGTAGAGTGATAGCATGTGTAGCATGTGTAGAGTGATAGCATGTGTAGAGTGATAGCATGTGTAGCATGTGTAGAGTGATAGCATGTGTAGAGTGATAGCATGTGCAGAGTGATAGCATGTGTAGAGTGATAGCATGTGTAGAGTGATAGCATGTGCAGAGTGATAGCATGTATAGAGTGATAGCATGTGTAGAGTGATAGCATGTGTAGAGTGATAGCATGTGTAGAGTGATAGCATGTGTAGAGTGATAGCATGTGTAGAGTGATAGCATGTGTAACATGGTCAAGTCATCCAACATCCAGAGTTTATGAGCCCCAAAGAGAGGAAAGAAACCCCTCAGCTTCATCCATTTCCTCACCTCCCCCCTCCTCTATACGTTTAGCTCTCTCTCATTCTCTCTCTCTCTCTCTCTCTCATTCTCTCTCTCTCTCCATTACTTCATTGTTCCTTAATGTCGCTCTCAGAGTTTGGCCTTCCTGCATTCAGCGACGCACGCTGGACCTCCACCCGTTCCCTCGCCGTGCCACACACACACACACACACACACACACACACACACACGGGCGCACACACACACGGGTGCACACACACACGGGCGCACACACACACACACACACGCACGCGCAGACACACACACACACACACACACACACACACACACAGAGCGAGTGCGTGCCCACTGCCCACCACTCCTTCCTTCATGCCGTCAGGTTTTCCAGATCCTGTGCAGCAAACAAGCCTGAAGCCAGGATGACCAGAGGAGACCTGCAGGGCCAGTCAGCAGCTCTCCACTGGCTGTGACCAGTCAGCAGCTCTCCACTGGCTGTGACCAGTATGATGGCTTTTTGAAGGCCAGCAGCAGCAGCCGTTACAAATGAACAATTATTCAATCAATATGTCATCATTAGGGCGTGTGGGTGTGATAGAGCTAAAAGCAGTACCACCGTGGAGACCCGGGTTCAAGTCCCGCTAGCGGTACTTCCAGCTTGTTCAGACGCTTCTACAGACACAATTGGCTGTGTCTGTGGATGGTGGGAACTGGGCGGGGCATGAGTCCTGGTCGCTGTACTGGCACCTCCTCTGATCTGTTCAGGGCGGCATAGCGTGATCCTCCCACGTGCTACAGTACGTCCTGCCGGTCAAACTTCTCACTGGTCAGGTGAAAAGAAGCGGCTGGTGACTGTACATGTATCGATCTCCAAAGCGTTTGAGTTTGGATGGTGGAACGGTGAGGGGAACAGTGGATGAGGATCGGAGGGTTGGGTTAGGGCGATGGGGGAGGAGGAGGTCAGTGAGATAAGGGAGGGGGGGGGGAGGAGACTATGGAGGGCTGATAAAAAAAAGTGGCGCAGTGGTAAGTGCTGTCGCCTCACAGCTAGAAGGTCCTGGGTTCGATTCCCACCTGGGACGGTGTGAGGGCCTTTCTGTGTGGAGTTTGCATGTTCTCCCCGTGCCCCCTGGGGGTTTCCTTCATGTAGGAATGCCTCACCAAAATGGATCTCAGAGGAAGGGAGAAGAGAAGAGGAGAGGAGAGGAGAGAGAGAGGAGGGGAAAGTGGAGGGTTTGGCACATCGTTCAGCTTGACTGTGAACAATAGCAGCTCTCTCCTTGACCTTTCCATTGCCCGGGGCTCACGCGCTGAGCTCAGATGTCACTGCGTTTCTGTAGAGCCCATCTAACCTGCTGCTTCCAGTGCACTGTACAGTGAACATCTAACCTGCTGCTTCCAGTGCACTGTACAGTGAACATCTAACCTGCTGCTTCTAACCTGCTGCTTCCAGTGCACTGTACAGTGAACATCTAACCTGCTGCTTCCAGTGCACTGTACAGTGAACATCTAACCTGCTGCTTCCAGTGCACTGTACAGTGAACAACTAACCTGCTGCTTCCAGTGCACTGTACAGTGAACATCTAACCTGCTGCTTCCAGTGCACTGTACAGTGAACATCTAACCTGCTGCTTCTAACCTGCTGCTTCCAGTGCACTGCACAGTGAACAACTCTAACCTGCTGCTTCTAACCTGCTGCTTCTAACCTGCTGCTTCCAGTGCACTGTACAGTGAACATCTAACCTGCTGATTCCAGTGCACTGTACAGTGAACATCTAACCTGCTGCTTCTAACCTGCTGCTTCCAGTGCACTGCACAGTGAACATCTAACCTGCTGCTTCCAGTGCACTGCACAGTGAACCACTCTAACCTGCTGCTTCTAACCTGCTGCTTCCAGTGCACTGCACAGTGAACATCTAACCTGCTGCTTCCAGTGCACTGTACAGTGAACATCTAACCTGCTGCTTCTAACCTGCTGCTTCCAGTGCACTGTTTGTTTTTTGTTTTTGTGTTCATTTATTGAACAGGGACAATGCATTGAACATTATTTCATATGACCTACAAAACAGATGTCATGCATACAGGTTTCTAGCCGAGGCTAATTTGCAACCCCTGTCCCTGGTTAGGCCTTTATACTATTAAAACAAAAGTTCAAGAGAAAAGTTAAAACAGTACGAAAACGTTAAAAACAAACCATATAAAACAGAACAAAATAAAGACAAAAACAAAAAGCAAAAACACAAAACAGATAAGGACAAAAAACTAAAATGGTACAATACTAAAAGTCAATGTTCACAGGCTTGTTTCAGTTTCAGCCATTGTTTTGCTTGTGTGTTAAATACGGTGAGTTCTGTCAATGTTTTTATTTCAGGTGGTAATGTGTTCCATAATAGAGAGCTCCAGGGATGACGTATTTTTGTAGGCTGAATGCGGAAGCCCCGAACTTCCTGGTTCTTCACTGTTTCTGTCTATGGGATTTTTGAATGGGTTTTTGGCGCGATGCTTCAAATAATGTCTGTGGGCAACGCAAGTTTAATCAAACGCGAACCAAGGTTCAGCGGGATAATCTTCACACATGTGGACCACTTTCATGAGTTTTGAAGCGTAACTGCGAGCCCTAGAAGTAAAAAGCTCGTGCTAAGCTAATCCAGAACTACACACTGTGTCGCGCAGGCGTCCACGCATTGATTGCGAGAGAAAGAATTTCCGCGTTCACTCGTGATGACGTATAATATCCGCGTCGACATTGTAGTCTCATTTAGCCGTTTGCTAGCTAGCCACCCTTTTAACGGCACATAAAAGCTTCAAAACTCATAAAAGTTCATGTGTGAAGATGATGTTACTAAACACTGGTTCGCGTTTGATTAAGCCAGCGTTGCCCAGAGAGATTATTAGAAGCATCGCACCAAAAACCCATTCAAAACTCCCATAGGCGAAAACTGTGAAGAACCAGGGCTGTTAGCATCAATGATTTCCGGACTCGTTCCTGGAACTCTCTATTTGGTACCTATTACCGGGAAGGATGACTGTCCGAATGTTGTTCTGCGTTTCGCTGTTCTACAGTTCCCGCTTGCTGCACCCCTAGTTCTAATACCACCGTCTTGTTTGTTTATTAACTGGCAGAGTATCTCTGGAGCAAGGCTGTTCACACATTTAAAAATAAGTTTTAAAAATGAGAAGCCGACAAAACTGTCAAAACTTAGTCAATTATATTTATTGATAATTTGGCAATGGTGCCATCGAACAGGTCCATTACTTTCAGTGCCTGTTTATATAATGACCTAATGGGTGCCACAGTGTTGTTTGGTTAGCCTGACCCCAAACGGTTATGCAATATGATACATGGGAAAATATCATGGCATGCATGTACTGTTGTGCTGCCTTAAGGGGTATATAATGTCTAATCAGGCGAAAGCAGTTTAAATTGGTTTTGACAGTTTTGCACAGCTCCTTCACATGCCTATCAAGTTGAGAATCTAAAATAACACCTAAAAATGTTAACTCGTCTACTTGATTTATCTCTATCTCATGAATCTTTACTCCATAATTTTCATTGGCTTTCCTCTTAATGGAAAAGCACATCGACACTGTCTTCTTATAATTCAAAGTCAAAATGATTATTTTGAAGCCACTGTGACACACTTTTGACAGTATTTCCGCTGCCATCTGAGGAGTTTTTGCAGACACATAAACAATTGTGTCGTCCGCATACATTTGGCATTCGGCTCTTTTGCAACTGTTGGGTAAATCATTTATATATAAACCGAAAAGTATGGGGCCCATAATAGAACCTTGTGGAATTCCCATTCGAGAAGTCTGGACAGTTGACAGAGTAGAATTTGATCTAACGCATTGCTCTCTATGCTCAATATATGATCGAAACCAAGCGATTGTCTCATCTGAGAGGTTATATGCTTTGAGCTTATTTAGGAGAATGTCATGGTTGACAGTGTCGAAGGCTTTTTTCAAGTCCAAGAACACTGCCACCACTACATTTCCTTCATCTAGTCATTGTTTTATGTTTTCTGTGAGATAACAGTTTGCCAACTCTGTTGAATACCCTGCTCTAAACCCAAACTGTTTAGGGTGCAGTAGATGGTACAGTGGACACTGGTGGCACAGTGAATGACTCTAACCTGCTGCTTCCAGTGCACTGCACAGTGAACGCTAATATAGCCTAAAATAGCCTAAAAAGAAAAAGACAAAAGAAAAGACAAAAAGGATCAGGTTTATTCCAACATGTTTTGCCTTATACATGTACCTTCATCAGGGTACATTAGACTATCAAGTCTCATTTCTGAGATGGAGAAGATATGAGAGTTAGTGCAGCCAGGCACTGATGTTGTCTGAGCCGGTCAGATGTAGCAGACCTGCGTGTAGTCGTGTCTGTTGCTCAGATTATATGAGCTTTAAAGAGCTCATAAACAAATCAGGCCCCAGAGCACAAAAACCAACCAGAGGCAAATATGTGCTCATGTAAAACAGCCAGGTTAGACGTGCAAACAGGCAGCAGAGGTGTGAGGAGAATACCGTCATGTCTGCTTCTCCTCCTGACCTCTTCAGGGTTTGAAAAAGTTCTGTAACTCAAAACACACCAGCGTGGAGACTGAGAGCGTGTGTTTCTAATGAAGGGATGGTTAGCCACACACACACACGCAAAAAGTTTTGCACCTTTCCTGCATTTTTCCACTATGAAGCAGTTGTCTGGCATCTGTCTGCCTCTGTTCTCATGTGTTCTGCTCTGACTGGTCCGCTCGGTTTGGACCACAGGCGTGAATAAACAGGGAACGAGCATAATGCTTACAGCATCACAACACAGGCCTCCACGGTGAGCTACCTAGTGTCCTCTAGTAAGAGAGTGGCGTCAGCGGAGGACCAAAATGCGAGACTCATTAGCCAATGAACAGCCAGGAATGGGTCTCGCGCTACTTTTGCATGCTAAAATAAAGCCGATAATGTACAATTTGATTCATTTCAAGGGATGAAAAACCCTTTCAAAGTACAACACTGTCTATTTTGTTGCAACTCGACAGTGCTGCTTTTTTTACTGAAGAGTTCCACTTTCTACTTCCTGGAAAAAAACTGGTCCATTGGGGTGAATGGAGATGTCAGAACTCTTCTATTATACGGCTCTGGAGCTACCTATCCAGCCTGGCCTCACGAGGACCACGACAACATCGGTCGATTTTCAAGGCAGTACAAACGACCGATGTTTCATTGGCGAATGCGACCTCCTGCGTGGCGTCGTGACGTTTTCAAATTCACCGTTTGGCTCATATACTGTATATATGTGTGCTGTTTTGGGAGTCATTGGAAAATCAACTTATTCTGTGGTTTGGGTAGGAGGACGTGTTGTTGGCCTATCAGTCAGACTTCCACTGAAATACAACACACTGTCCTCTATGTCAACAAGTGTAGCTTTGTGATGCCTGATGGAAAGTGAACTGTGTGTGTGTGTGCATGTGTGTGTGCGTGTGTGTGTGTGTGTGTGTGTGTGCATGTGTGCGTGTGTGTGTGCGTGCGTGTGGGTGCGTGTGTGTGTGTCGCTAAGGGCAGGTGAATGCAGGCGTAATCAAAAGGTTTGCTAAAAGCTGGTTAATCTATCAACACGAGGCATTTTCCCATCACAAACACACACACACACACACACACACACACACACACACACACACACACACACACCTGCTGGATCCGACCCCGTTTTGATTACGGTTGCCACGGAAACGCCCTCGAGGCTT
>NC_139642.1:58677281-58679781 GCF_964638095.1 Poromitra crassiceps
CTCTCCTCTCCTCTTTTCTCATATCCCTCTCTCCTCTCCTCCTTTCTCATATCCCTCTCTCCTCTCCTCTTTTCTCATATCCCTCTCTCCTCTCCTCCTTTCTCATATCCCTCTCTCCTCTCCTCCTTTCTCATATCCCTCTCTCCTCTCCTCTCCTCTAACAGAGACTCACGCTGAAAGGCGAAACCTCACTTTTATTGTTCTATCTCTCTCTCTGCTCTGCTCTTAAAACAGGGCAGAGGGTATGAAGGAGCTTACACAACATCTCCCGGCACGCACACACACACACACACACACACAGACACACACACATCTGGCCTTAACCACCCCTGGGGAGAAGAAAGGACGAAAGGGGGAAAATGTGTCCCAATGCCTAAGGGGCGGTAGGGTGTGTGTGTGTGTGTGTGTGTGTGTGTGTGTGTGAGTGAGAGAGTGTGTGTGTGAGAGAGAGAGAGAGAGTGTGTGTGTGTGTGTGTGTGTGTGTGTGTGTGAGAGAGAGAGAGAGTGTGTGAGAGTGAGAGAGAGTGTGTGTGTGTGTGTGTGTGTGTGTGTGAGTGAGAGAGTGTGAGAGAGTGAGAGAGAGAGAGAGAGAGAGAGAGAGAGAGAGAGAGAGAGAGAGAGAGAGAGAGAGAGTGTGTGTGTGTGTGTGTGTGTGTGTGTGTGTGTGTGTGTGTGTGTGTGTGTGTGTGTGTGTGTGTGTGTGTGTGTGTGTGTGTGTGTGTGTGTGTGTAGACATAGGAAAACTGTAGGGTGCAAGGTGGTAAATACAACATGAGCTGATCAATAATCATCTCATTGAGCAGAGAGTTTGCTTTCCTGTCCTCCGCCTCCTTTCCTCTCCTCCTCCCTCGTTCCCTCTCCTCCTCCCTCGTTCCACTCCGGGTTTTACAAGCCGGAGCGGATCGAAGCACGAAGCAGACAGGCAGCCAAGAGTCCCACTGCCATAAATATGGATGTTGGGGTGCATCCAGGCAGGCTCACACACATAATACACACACACACACACACACACACACACACACACACACACATACACACAATACACACACACAGGTTGCAAGAGGGGTAAATCATGACAATGAGTGACAGAGTTCAGGACAACCCTGACTGCAAAATCAAGCATTTTCACTGTATCATTTCAGAGCATCTCAAAGTTAAAGTCCCATAATATAATATGCACCTTGAAATGACTTCCTGTCTCAACCTGGAGGTGCTGAGGCAGTTATAAATGAGTTATAATAAGATTTGTATTCAGGATCACCATGACTACACACTGCTTTAAGAACACATTTGCTCCATACGTTCAGAGCCATCATAGTTGCCCCCCAAAGACCCATTCTGAGACAGGAAAAACCCTGGGATACACACACACACACACACACACGCACGTGCACGTGCACACACACACACACACACACACACACACACACACACACACACACACACACACACACACGGCCTTCGCATCATTAGTCCAATAGCATTATAGGGAGCGTAATGACTCCAGACTAGTGCCTCACACACACGCACCACACACATGCATCGCGCGCGCGCGCACACACACACACACACACGCGCGCGCACGCACGCACGCACGCACGCACACACACACACACACACACACACACACACACACACACACACACACACACACACACACACACACACAGATCAAAGGCCACAGGCAGTCTAATGCTTGTGCTTGTTAACACTAATAGCAGCTGACATGTTACAGGCGTGTGTTTCAGAGAACAAAGAGGAAGACATGTTTAAACTGTAGCTGCTGGACTCACACACAAACGGCCTGTCTGGTTCTCAAGTGAACCAGCTATATACTGTAGGTAGGTGGCATTTCTAGGTAGGAAGTTGTAATTAGGCTGTCTGAAACCAGTTTCATACATAAGTTCATTGAATTTGCAACCTTTCTAGGTACCTGTTTTGGGCCAATTTTCGAGGAACCATACCATGGTACCTTTGGTGGGTTCCGACAGGGGTTCCCAACCTTTTTTTTTCCACAAATACATACATGGAAAAAAAAAGTCGCTGACCGGTTGTCAATTTTAGTTACATATATATTTACTCACCAGGTGGCGACAAAGGGTAAATAACAGCCTTTTGTGTTGTACTGTATGTAGCCTACAGTATTTATGTTTTTCTTTCAACTACAAACATAAATAAACGTCAACTTGAAACTATGTTTCAACTACCACACACAGCCTATAATTTTATAGCCTATGTTTATTATTATTATTTATTATTTATTTTATTTTTATTTTATTTTTTGGACCGGGCTCGCAGCCCGGTACCAAATGCGTTGCGTACTGGTCCTAACCCAGTGGTTGGGGACCACTGGGTTAGGACATCCTAACGCGGCAAGACCCGGTTACTGTCTATCTGAATGAGAGCGTGAGTGATGTCTTCTAAACATACACGGTATATCTGAACGAGAGCAGCCACCTCTCCAGGTTGCATCCGAGCTGCTGAAGACCTCAGGACTGAG
>NC_139642.1:58684781-58689781 GCF_964638095.1 Poromitra crassiceps
GCTTAGTGCGAAGTCTCAACACAAGCTAGCTTAGTGCCAAGTCTCAACACAAGCTAGCTTAGTGCCAAGTCTAAACACAAGCTAGCTTAGTGCCAAGTCTCAACACAAGCTAGCTTAGTGCCAAGTCTCAACACAAGCTAGCTTAGTGCCAAGTCTAAACACAGGCTAGCTTAGTGCCAAGTCTCAACACAAGCTAGCTTAGTGCCAAGTCTCAACACAAGCTAGCTTAGTGCCAAGTCTCAACACAATAGTGCCAAGTCTCAATACAAGCTAGCTTAGTGCCAAGTCTAAACACAAGCTAGCTTAGTGCCAAGTCTAAACACAGGCTAGCTTAGTGCCAAGTCTAAACACAGGCTAGCTTAGTGCCAAGTCTCAACACAAGCTAGCTTAGTGCCAAGTCTCAACACAAGCCAGCTTAGTGCCAAGTCTAAACACAAGCTAGCTTAGTGCCAAGTCTAAACACAGGCTAGCTTAGTGCCAAGTCTAAACACAGGCTAGCTTAGTGCTAAGTCTAAACACAAGCTAGCTTAGTGCCAAGTCTAAACACAGGCTAGCTTAGTGCCAAGTCTAAACACAGGCTAGCTTAGTGCCAAGTCTAAACACAAGCTAGCTTAGTGCCAGGTCTAAACACAAGCTAGCTTAGTGCCAAGTCTAAACACAAGCTAGCTTAGTGCCAAGTCTAAACACAAGCTAGCTTAGTGCCAAGTCTAAACACAAGCTAGCTTAGTGCCAAGTCTAAACACAAGCTAGCTTAGTGCCAAGTCTAAACACAAGCTCTAAGGGGCTGAACACACCATATCGTCCATATGCCAATCGCTGAAGCAACGCCGCGTGGAGGCAGTTTCATGTTAACAGGGGAGAGCGATCACACCAGCCGCAGCGCTTTGCCTCGCCACACCACGCTGAAGCCACGCTGCAGCGATGGTTTCAGCTTCTGGTCTATTTTTCAAGCGTGCAGCCAGGCATGAAGTCAAGTTGTGAGCGGGGGCAGGGCAGCGCCGGGCAAAGCAGAGTGAGGCGTGGAGCAAAACAGGGTGATTCTGATGTGAAAAGCAAGGCTCCTGCTGGAAGCTTCCGTGAAGCGCTGCTTCAGCGCTGCTTGTGGTGTGACCCAAGCGAAAAACACAGAACATCCCCAGCCCTGCGCCATGTAAAGAAATGGTACAGGCAACATACATCCTCCTCTCTTACTATGACTTGCTCCACTGCTTTCATTACCTGCTCTTTAAACATCACTCCACCCATAAAACTCTCTCCAGGGTGTGCTTTTAGGAGAACATCTCAGACCAGTGCTACTCAACCTTGCCCTACTTCAGGAGCCACATTGACAAAAAATACTTTTGCAAGAGCCACGATCCAAAAGCGTCCCTTTCCTCCCTGAAAGCGGTTCGCTTCTGTTTGAGTCTCTCCAGCTCTCCACCTTTTGGAAAGTTGGTATGTTTTGTTGTTGCAAATTGGACCGTTTGAATTGTGAAATGACGTTATTATCACAAAGCAGACAGATGCACTTTCCTGAACGCATGGACACAAAGAAAAACTAAAGTTCCCAGTCCTCTTTAAATGTCCGATATTCTTCGTCATAACATTTGCGTTTCTTACGTTCTTTAGCTATTTTAGGTTCATGCTAAGCTAGTTTTCCCAATGTGATGGAGTTTGCACTTGTCTCGTGCACCTGCAAACACAGAGCCACACCTGAGATCAACTGTGATTGGTTGTTCAGAGACGGTTGAGGGCTCGGGGCGTAACACTGTAGATTCATCATTCTCATTCTCAAGTCACATCAATCTACAGTGTAGATTGATGTGACTTGAGAATGAGAATGAAATATTGATTAATTCTGCTGACATTTTTTCTTCTTCTTTCTAGTAGGACTTCAAAGAACCACAACTTACCATAAAGGAGCCGCATGTGGCTCTAGAGCCTCGGGTTGAGTATCACTGCCTCTCTCAGACCATGAAGAAGCTTAAAGCTGGGAAGCCAAAATACACACGCACGCGCACGCACCCCCACACGCACACACACACACACGCACGCACACACACGTCGCACGCACACATACACGCACGCACGTGCCAAATTAAACATCATGTTGTTTAGTTTGACTCTGGCAAACCCATGTGACCTTGAATCCGTGGGAAATCACAAAATGGGAACTCTGGTTTCCCCCCTCTCTCTCTCTCTCTCTCTCTCTCTCTCTCTCTCTCTCTCTCTTTCTTCTCCCCCTCCCTTTAAATTCTTTACTCTTCTCTCACTTCCTCTCTGGCAAAGTTCGCTCAAAAAGTTCCTGGATATATATTTAGCATTTTTCCATTCTCCCTCCATCTGCCCATACCATCCACAAATACCACCACCAGGTCTGCGGTATCCCGGACGAGTTCAACTCAACCAGGTCACGCACGCTCTGAATCGTTACTCCACTCATATTCCTGACTCATGCACGCACGCTCTGAATCGTTACTCCACTCATATTCCTGACTCATGCACGCACGCTCTGAATCGTTACTCCACTCATATTCCTGGCTCATGTACGCATGCTCTCTGAATCGTTACTCCACTCATATTCCTGACTCATGCACGCACGCTCTGAATCGTTACTCCACTCATATTCCTGACTCATGCACGCACGCTCTGAATCGTTACTCCACTCATATTCCTGAATCATGTACGCTCTCTCTGAATCGTTACTCCACTCATATTCCTGACTCATGTACACACGCTCTGAATCGTTACTCCACTCATATTCCTGACTCATGTACGCTCTCTCTGAATCGTTACTCCACTCATATTCCTGACTCATGTACGCTCTCTCTGAATCGTTACTCCACTCATATTCCTGACTCATGTACACTCTCTCTGAATCGTTACTCCACTCATATTCCTGACTCATGTACGCTCTCTCTGAATCGTTACTCCACTCATATTCCTGACTCAAGCACGCTCTGAATCGTTACTCCACTCATATTCCTGACTCATGCACGCACGCTCTGAATCGTTACTCCACTCATATTCCTGACTCATGTACGCACGCTCTCTGAATCGTTACTCCACTCATATTCCTGACTCATGTACGCATGCTCTGAATCGTTACTCCACTCATATTCCTGACTCATGTACGCACGCTCTGAATCGTTACTCCACTCATATTCCTGACTCATGTACGCGTGCCAAATATTGGAGTTGTGGTGTCACTCATGTGACCGCGGTGGCTCACACACACACAACTGACAGCAAATAGGGAGGATTTCCTCTAAAGCGATAGGCTTTTCATCACTGAACCAATCACAGGTCTAACAGTGCATAAAGGGAGGAGACACACCCCGGGTCGACAAATCAGCAGAGGATAACTAACTACTATCCATTTAGAGAAGTGAGACCAATGATCCCACGTGATGTATGAGTGTTGTATGTGATGGACCAGGGGTCCTTGATGGAGTTCCTGGGGGTCCACAGCCAAAAAAAAAGTAATTTATTTTCGCTATAATTCCATTCATAAGTAACACAATGACTATTTTTGGTCATGGGTTTTATACACTAAAACCTCTAAAAGCATCAATCTTATTATCATATGGGGGACCGTGGGACAAAATCCTATCAAATGGGGGTCCCTCATCTGAAAATATTTGAGAATCACTGGGTTATACAGCAGGAGTAGTGGGCTTAGCTAACGTAGCTATAGCTAACAGCTAGCTAGCTAGTTAACATAAAGGTGTGTTGTTGCAGTACTCTGTAATGCGGCATCGGTAACGTCAGATTAATCCCGCCGGCCGTCCTAACATCAACCAGCCAATCAGGAATCCCGGACAATATCTGTCCTGAATAACCGCCAGTGGACGGGCTCGGGTCCAGACACATATGAAGAGTGATGACAACTGCGATTCATATGGGGCTGGATACCAGGCGAGACAGGAATACAGTCACAGGAGAAAACGGTGTGGAAAAATGGTCCAATATAAAGATTTCGATTATCTTTAAATATCTGCTATCGTCGGCAGCTTCAAATCCAGAAATATCTGCACCAGTATCAGCCTTCAACATCCATATCAGTCAAACCCTCGTGAGAACCATAACTCATGTAAAGTGAGGTTTCTCCCAGCGCTGGACGTTTTCATCATCCCGAACACACCCCTGGTTCCCTGGGCTGCAGCCATGCGTCTTTCATCCCATGCTGTGAGGCATAACTATGATGTCAGGAGGAACGCAACCTAGGGCCAGTCCTGCCTACTAAGCATATAAACCAGCATCCTCTTTGGCTCGGTCCATACAGTCCATATGACGACCCCACCCATCCCTCTAAGCCTTACAGCAGTGATACTCAACTTGCAGCCCCTGTGTGGCCCGCGATGGAATTGCAATTTTATTTTATTTTTTTACAGTGCACCTGAACGCAACATGCAAGCTACACGCTGAATAAGTGTCCAAATGTTCATGTCATTCTGACCAATACTACACTTCTGTTATAGCCTTTCAGTCTGGAATATGGAATATCTTTCAATAATCTATGATTTAGCTGCTAAATTGTCAAATACCGCCGTCTGCTCGCTACCCAGGCACTTATGTATGTACTTAACCTAACTAACTTAACCTAACTAAGTATCCGGTGTGCACAACATTGTCAGACTAAACTCCGGCTGACACCCCAAAAACCTACAATCCGCTGCAGAAAAATGTATATTGTTTGTTTATTAACTGGCCCCCTGGCCTTCTATCATTTCACGAACGTGGCCCCCGGGGCAAAGCAAGTTGAGTATCTCTGCCTGACAGCATCCCAAAGAGAGCCAATATTCATTGACATGTCATCTAAAATCTCAGTCTCTGTGTGCTGTGCTGTGTTACGTTATGGTGGGCTTTCAACCAAAACCAATATGTCTGCACCTCTCACTTGAGTGAGTGATGCACGATGTTAGGTTTTGGGGGGAGATGGGGCTATTAGTCAACTCAGCCGATAAGTGGTGAGAACATGGACGTGCGTCCCCCTGGTAGATCCCTGGCTGCAGCCCTGC
>NC_139642.1:58694781-58732281 GCF_964638095.1 Poromitra crassiceps
AGAGGTAGGGTCTAGGGTGGAGGGAGGGAGTAGGATACGGGCCCGGATTAGGGCGAGGGTGGGGAGAAAATGGGAAATGTGGAGGAGGAGAGAACAGAGAAGGAGAGGTGGGAGGGTGCAGGGGAAGGAGAGCAGGGGGAATGTGAGAGAGGGGGGAGGACAGAGAGGAGGAGAGAGGCAGAGAAGGAGAGGTGGGAGGGTGCAGGGGAAGGAGAGCAGGGGGAATGTGAGAGAAGGGAGAGCAGGAAGTGGCAGGGATTCAGGAAATAGGGGAGAAGAGGAGAAGGAGCAGAGGGGGGGAGAAGGAGGAGAGAGCAGGAGAAGGGAGGGGGGGGTGGTGGGATGTGGGGGGGGAAAGAGCATGGAAAGAGAGGAGAACAAGAAGGGGGAAGAAGGGAAGAAGCGGGGGAAGGGGGAAAGAGAGAGGGGGGGGGGAGAAGATCAGACAACTGACTACTCTAAGCATTAACCAGAGCTAACTGGGACATAGTATCTAGCTAATCTACAGCCTAATCTGGCCTATCCTACCCTGCTCTAGTCTGATTTTAGCCTGAACACTAACAGGTCAGCCTTAGGCTGTAGCTAATCTATCGCCTACCTAAGCTGTTCTAAACCAACCGGCAGCCCTCGACCAGTGATGAAGAGCACCGATGCCCCCCGACCCGGCCCCCGCCCACATAAGGCGTGGGAGGGAAGGCCAGGCCGGGACACAGCGGCACCCCCTCACCCCCAGTGAACGCAAGAAAACCTTTCCACCATATGGTGGCAATCCACACATGGATCGCCACATGGATTGCCCCAGTGACTGGCTGAGGAGGAACCTTGTGAGGTCGTTGTGCTAGGGGCCCATTGCTGCGGCCCGGGTGGACCCAGCCCCCACGCGACCCGCCCCCCCAGCCCCCAGCCACCAGCATAGTGACTGAGAGCGTGAGAGCAGGCCACGCGGGGGACGGGCCCACCCAGGCCACAGCAGCGGACCCCCATCTGGGGACTCCCCTCCGAGACAGGCCGAGAGATGCCGGGCTAAACCATGCACAGAGTTTCCGATAATGAAACTCTGTGAATGGTTTATTATGGAAATAAAATTTACAAGAGAACAGAAAATTGAAAATGTGTATGCTAAAGTGTTAGCATGGAGCACTAATAATCATTTAGTCTATGCTAAAGTGTTAGCATGGAGCACTAATAATCATTTAGTGTATGCTAAAGTGTTAGCATGGAGCACTAATAATCATTTAGTCTATGCTAAAGTGTTAGCATGGAGCACTAATGATCATTTAGTCTATGCTAAAGTGTTAGCATGGAGCACTAATGATCATTTAGTCTATGCTAAAGTGTTAGCATGGAGCACTAATGATCATTTAGTCTATGCTAAAGTGTTAGCATGGAGCAGTAATAATAATTTAGTGTATGCTAAAGTGTTAGCATGGAGCACTAATAATCATTTAGTGTATGCTAAAGTGTTAGCATGGAGCACTAATAATCATTTAGTCTATGCTAAAGTGTTAGCATGGAGCAGTAATGATCATTTAGTCTATGCTAAAGTGTTAGCATGGAGCAGTAATAATCATTTAGTCTATGCTAAAGTGTTAGCATGGAGCAGTAATGATCATTTAGTTTATGCTAAAGTCTTAGCATGGAGCACTAATAATCATTTAGTCTATGCTAAAGTGTTAGCATGGAGCACTAATAATCATTTAGTCTATGCTAAAGTGTGTGCATGGAGCAGTAATGATCATTTAGTTTATGCTAAAGTGTTAGCATGGAGCAGTAATGATCATTTAGTTTATGCTAAAGTGTTAGCATGGAGCACTAATAATCATTTAGTATATGCTAAAGTGTTAGCATGGAGCACTAATAATCATTTAGTAGGGGTGTCACAATATATCGTCCCACGAAATTTCGCGATAGTAAAACGTCACGATATGTATCGTTGAGATGAAATCTCATATCGTGATTTTTTTTTTTTTTTTTTTTTTTTTTTTTTTTTTTTTTTCAAAAGTAGACAAAGAAACGTCTTTGTTTGTTGAAGTTCAATGTGTGGAAAGCAGTTCAGTTGAACAAGTCTCTGAAGAGACACATGGGAAGTTATACAGGAGAGAAACCATTCAATTGAGTTTCTGGCAAAACTGTTTACTTGACAGGAAAAACTGAAGATGCATAAAAAATAGACTAAGAAAAGTCTTGTTGTTTGAGTTTGAAGAAAAACTGAAGATGCATAATGAGAATTTATACTGCTGAGAAACCTTTTAGTTCAAAGTAAATCTAAGTGACGGTGTAACTCATTCTATTTCAAGATAAGCCTTATCTCCAATCTCATGTTTTTTCTAGTTGTTATTGTAATAACAATTTCCCACAACAGCATGTTTTGTATTTGTGCATTTCAAATAAAATACTACTTTTCCAGTCATATATTGTCATTATTCAAGTTTAAAAAAATATTGTTAAAATCGTATCGTATCGTATCGTTATCGTGAACCCAGTATCGTGATACGTATCGTATCGTGAACTGAGTGTATCGTGACACCCCTATCATTTAGTCTATGCTAAAGTGTGTGCATGGAGCAGTAATGATCATTTAGTTTATGCTAAAGTGTTAGCATGGAGCACTAATAATCATTTAGTCTATGCTAAAGTGTTAGCATGGAGCAGTAATGATCATTTAGTTTATGCTAAAGTGTTAGCATGGAGCACTAATAATCATTTAGTCTATGCTAAAGTGTTAGCATGGAGCACTAATAATCATTTAGTCTATGCTAAAGTGTTAGCATGGAGCACTAATAATCATTTAGTTTATGCTAAAGTGTTAGCATGGAGCACTAATAATCATTTAGTTTATGCTAAAGTGTTAGCATGGAGCACTAATGATCATTTAGTCTATGCTAAAGTGTTAGCATGGAGCACTAATGATCATTTAGTCTATGCTAAAGTGTGTGCATGGAGCAGTAATGATCATTTAGTTTATGCTAAAGTGTTAGCATGGAGCACTAATAATCATTTAGTGTATGCTAAAGTGTTAGCATGGAGCACTAATAATCATTTAGTCTATGCTAAAGTGTTAGCATGGAGCACTAATGATAATTTAGTCTATGCTAAAGTGTGTGCATGGAGCAGTAATAATCATTTAGTCTATGCTAAAGTGTTAGCATGGAGCACTAATAATCATTTAGTCTATGCTAAAGTGTTAGCATGGAGCACTAATGATAATTTAGTCTATGCTAAAGTGTTAGCATGGAGCACTAATGATCATTTAGTCTATGCTAAAGTGTTAGCATGGAGCACTAATAATCATTTAGTCTATGCTAAAGTGTGTGCATGGAGCACTAATAATCATTTAGTCTATGCTAAAGTGTTAGCATGGAGCACTAATAATCATTTAGTCTATGCTAAAGTGTGTGCATGGAGCACTAATAATCATTTAGTCTATGCTAAAGTGTTAGCATGGAACAGTAATGATCTATCAGGGAGATATGGATGATTTTGGTGTCTTATATTCTCATAAATTCACAGGCAAATTGATGAATGGGACAAGCTCCCCGAACTGCTACTGTATGCTACAAGCCTAAACAAACATTTTCGCCTACTATACAGATCTTTTGTTGAGAATATACAGTACAACTTAGGCCTGTTATTGTGGGGCAACAGTGTGTGTGCACACACAGCACACCCAAACACACACACACACACACACACACACACACACACACACACACACACACACACACACACAGAGCAGGATTTTGCAGTGAATAGGGGCAGGTGGTGACTTGCAGAGGAGGAACTCAAAACATTTCTCCCTTAGGTCCCAGGAACATTCTGCCACCTCCAACCCCCATCCCCACCCTCTCTACACCTCCACCATCCCTCTATCCCAGAGGCTGGGCCTCCCCAGGGAAGCTCCAAACAGTTTCAGGGGAGGCTCAGTGAATGGAAGTGAAAACATATTACATTAGTTATCAAAAGGTGATCCAGGCATCCAGGAACTGAGCAAAACTAAGCAGGGAGGGGGGGGGGGCTTTTCCAAGCTTGGCCTGAGGGGAGGCCCGCAGTCTCAGACTTTGAAAACACCCCTACTCCTCCGTCTTTGTCTCCATCCTACTTCTATCCCTCCTCCCTGCCTCTTCCAGCTCTCTCCCTCCATCTCTTCCTCTCTGTATTCTCTCTCATCCTCCTCTCTCCCCCCTCTCTTCCCTCCCTCCCTCCCTCTCTCTCCTCCCCTGTGGCCAAAGGGCCTCTTGGTCTTATTTATACCCGGCCTGCAGGCCTTATAAGGAGAAGGCCTCCTGTCGGTTAAAACCCTGCTGGTCTGCCCACATTCTGCAGTCCAGGCCGCTATACAGACCAGTATAGTACAGTACAGTAGACTAGAGGTAGAGCCGTATGAGTTTTGCCTGGGTCCAGAGCTTCAAATATGCCCCCTGCACCAAGTTGGCAGTTGGTTCTGCTCGGGCATCGTGACATGCATGTTGAAAAAAATGTTCGGTCCAATGAGCGACGAGGGGGGCTAACGATTAGCCAATCAACAAACAGAGCAATGGGCGGGACCTAAGGTCGTTGGCAAGCTGCTGTCAAGTGCGCCCTACCTAATAACAACAATGGTGACCACTATAGACGAGATAGACGCTGCTATCGAGGCTGTTCTAAATCAATTTAAAAAGTACCAATTACGTTGAAATGCGAAGAGCACTCTGCTTTGAAGACATTTATTCAAAGGAGAGATGTTTTTGTGTTCCTCCCACTGGATTACATTGATATTTGGGCGGATACGTTGATGGTCTCTACTGATTGGTTAAAGAAAATCCAATCGCCCTGGGGGATTTCCCCCATGGAAATCTGTTAGAGTGGAGGCAATGTCAGAGTGGAGAAGGAAATAATAGAGTGTAACGAGTTGACTGCACTCAACATCCGTTAATTGCAGTTTAAAATAATCCACATAATCATCACCACCACCACCCCCCTCCTTCACCTGGTCCTCCTCTCTTCCTTCTATCATCCTTTCTTTCACCAGCCTGCACAGCGATTGGTTGAACCGGTGACAGGCCACAACCAACCGTGTTCAGGCAGAGGTCATCAACTAGTAAATAAGGAAGTATTTGAGTGGATTTCACTGACAGGGAGATATTTGTGCATACAGTATCAGCCTGAGTTCAGTCCTCTGAGCAGCTTGAACACATTGCTAAATATCAAAACAGTCAACTTCCTGTTTACTAGACCGAGCACTTCCTCTCTGCTGATTGGCCATTAATAACGGCTGACCCGCATACTGCAGCCCAAGTGTTGCCCCATTGTTCCCACGCCCCTCCTCAACTGACTCCTCCTACACCCATTCAAGTTCCCACGCCCCCCCTCAACTGACTCCTCCCACAGTACACCCATTCAAGTTCAGTTTCTCTCCCATTTTCTCATTTTTCCTCTCTTTCTCTACTAGTATTTTTATTTGGATTTAGTAAGATGTCCTCATATTCAGCAATCAGCAACCATGTTCTCCTCACATCATAGAGTTGCATCAGACTGACAACCACCGACAGAGACATGGGCAAGGCAACCATTGACCTGAGCACACGCACACGCAGACACACACGCAGACACACACACACACACACACACACACACACACACACACACACACACACACACACACACACACACACACACACACACACACACACACACACACTCCAATGACTAACTCAGCGAATACGGATGGCCAGTCGCTTTAGTTTAAACTGGGTTCAGAATTGACCAGGATATGAGCGCTGAACAATTAATTAACAACAACAACAACAACAACAACAACAACAACAACAGCAATATGAACTTCGATCATTTTTAAATGAAGCTGCAATTCATTGCAAAATGGAGATCTAAGAAGTTATTTTAGTGCGGCAGGCGATCTTTGGTCCATGGATCAAGTTCAATAATGGTGAAAAACAGACTCAAAACTCACTAAATCCTGAACAAGCAAAACGAAAACAAGAACAAACAAGAAAAATTTCATGATATATGAATTGCAGTAAATAGCAATTGCAATATTTGTCAATTCAATTTGCAATTCGATTTTTTTTTTTGCGTCAATATCGTTCAGCCCTAAATCTATGACACAGTGAATATTGAACTGAAGCTTGACTTAAAGCCCCAATCAGTAAGATTTTTGACATTTTTTACTGTAATATAAGAGCTTTTTAGTCTTAGGACATGGTAGATTGAGTTGAAATGGGGAGACTCTCGCCTTTATTTATCCCACACCGCCCTCCATTGGCCAGCCCTGGGACTAAGCAGTTTGCTGCCAGCGTCCCGAGGCAAGAAAAAAGAAAAAAGAAAAGGATGCGCTAGGGCTGCACGATATTGGAAAAAACTGACATTGCGATATTCCCCGCCCATGCGATATATATTGCGATATGAAAAAATACAGATTTTCACCAGATTAGCTCTATTTGAAAGAAAATAATATTTCTAGAATGATTGGGATGATTTTGTAGAGGAGTCCATCTGATTTTGGAGGGGAAATTAGGTATTTTAATGTTTCTCAACCACTGGGCTGTGACCTACTGGTAGGCCTCAGAGCGTCATCTATCAGGGTGCATACACATTTTGACCA
This sequence comes from Poromitra crassiceps, assembly GCF_964638095.1. Lineage (NCBI taxonomy): Eukaryota > Metazoa > Chordata > Actinopteri > Beryciformes > Melamphaidae > Poromitra > Poromitra crassiceps. The sequence goes on from NC_139642.1 coordinate 58,701,380, forward strand.
ATGGATTTCCATGACTTACATACATGAAAAAGTGAGTTATGACATTCTACTTTAAAATGTCACTAGCCTATACTTCACTTAGTGTAATGCAGCCTTTAAAACCAGGGAAAGACAACATGTATGCTGTATCACCATATTACCATCCAACATCTAAGACCATATAGTCTCAAATCACAATACAATATGGATATAAATTTGATATATTGCCCACCCCTAATATTGAGTGCCAGAATCTACCTCCCAATGATGCTATTTGCAGAAAAACATTAGATTTAATTGATTATAATCACTGCTTTCAACTTCTTTCGTTCTTCTAACGTTTCAATAAATCAACAATGAAACACCGCTGCCACTTCACACATGGTTACTTCACACACTTGGTCTGACCCCCCTCCAGAAACTACCAAGTGGTACGCTCCGCATTTGGGGAGTTCCGGTTTTTGAGCGCACGCAGGGCAGTACAGAGACGAGGATTCACATGCAGCCGACCGGTGACAAACAATTCATTCGTGAAAAGTAATAAATATATATTTAATTGCCCAGCTATGTCTATTGTCTTTTTATTTTCACCGACATGTTTTGTGTAAATGAGTCGCTATGTATGATTACCTCTACCGTAACGTTACTGCTATCATCTGATGCATCATCAGACTGAGGGGGAGAGAGAGCTGCGGTGATACACGGACAACTTCTCAGTAATCACTTTAGCCTTCGTGTCATTAGAAGTTGCGGTCTTGCTTTTTGGTGTTTCAAGAGTAAATATCTCCACTCCACGGACATGTTGAGTTACAGCAGCCAGCCTGCTGTATACTAGTGCGCTGCAAGCTGTGGACAATTGTCCGCCTCGCAATCACATCGTTTACAGACAGGCTACTGTCAGCAACGCAACATAAGCAAAAACAATTCAATTTTGCTCTCTGTGCATGTTTGTTGTGTTGAAGCTAAGCATTAAATGAGTGAGTACAGTAGCGGGGCGTCTCTCTCCTTTGAGAGAGCCTGCATTTCACTCAGTAGGCTACCCCTAAAGTGAGAGTTTATCAAGCAACATGACGAGTTAATTTGCTTTTGACATCGCACGTCCTGCGATGTGACTATCGCGCATGCGCACATCGCAATGTCGATGTGTAAACGATATATCGTGCAGCCCTAGGATGCGCGCATGCGCTGTACAGCGGAAGCGCTGTCTGCATGAAAACAAGGAACTAACTCGATTCGGATTTGCCACGAAAATGATGTTTCACGGAACTATGGATTATTATTTCATCACGTGGTGAGTACCCGATGTCACAACATGTACATAGAGCTTTCTGGCGCTGTGTTTTGTTGACTTTGAACGGCGATATCGTTATCGATACTAATGCACGCAGAGGGCGCAGTTTCTCCAATAGCAAAACTTGGAAAACTTACTGAATGGGGCTTTAAAAAAAAGTATATCACAAAAAAAATCATAAATATCATCATAAAAAAAAATCATCATAAAAAAAAAATCATATAATAAAAAAATTATATCACAAATCAAATTTCAATCGCAATATGTGTCAGAAAAATAGATGGACCTTTTCCCCAAATCGTTCAACCCTAGATATGAGTGCAGCAATCTTCTCACCAGGCATCTCCTACAACGCACGCACACGCACGCACGCACGCACACACACACACACACACACACACACACACACACACACACACACACACACACACACACATCATTAAAGTGCTCAGCTGTCTACACAGGGCTGGGAGGAACACATGGAGAAGAAAGGGGAGAATGTCGGGAATGACAGAAAAAGTTAGAGGAAGAAAATATAAAAAAAAACAGAACAGCAACAGTGGGGACAGAAGACTCCTCAGAGGCCACAGCGTCCTCATTAAAACACCGTCAATATGTCAGCATCCAGCTACATTACATCTGACACATGAATGGGAATTTATGTGTGAACTGAACTCAACTGCCTGAACTCTGAGAGAACTCCTCCCACATCCACCAGTGTTCAGGAATCTGAGCCAAGCTCCTCCCACATCCACCAGTGTTCAGGAATCTGAGCCAAGCTCCTCCCACATCCACCAGTGTTCAGGAATCTGAGCTTGACACGGAGCCAAGAGAATAACTAAACACAGACCTCCCAACACAGGCCAGCTCAGCACTTTGGAAACGCACGTGCACACACACACACACACACACACACACACACGCACACAGTCAGACACACACACACGCACGCACGTGCATGCACAGACACACACACACACACACACACACACAGACACACAGTCAGACACACACACACGCACGCACGTGCACGCACACACACACACACACACAGTCAGACACACACACACGCACGGACGTGCACGCAGACACACATACACACACACACACACACACACACACACACACACACGCACGTGTCGTACACACACACTTGACTTCATTGCAACATCTCAGGAATCTTCTGCTGAACTCTCCCCAGAGGTTGATCAGGAGGGTTGGGCTGCTGACATGGAAAATATCCACCCAACGACACATACGTGTTCCTGTTACTGTATGTTGTGAAAAGCATTGACACATACATGGAGGACGGCACGGTGGCTCAGTGGTTAGCACTAGTTGCCTCATAGCAAGAAGGTCCCGGGTTCGAAACCCCGGTCCGTCCCAGGTCCTTTCTGTGTGGAGTTTGCATGTTCTCCCCGTGTCCGTGTGGGTTTTCTCCGGGTGCTCCGGTTTCCTCCCACCATCAAAGACATGTATGTTAGGGTTAATACTCCTGTCAGTGCCCCTGACCAAGGCACTGGCAAAAGAACTGGAGTTGGTCCCTGGGTGCTGCACTGCAGCTGCCCACTGCTCCTAGTTCTAGGAAGGTTCCTAGTAGAGGATGGGTCAAATGCAGAGGATGAATTTCCCCATGGAGATAAATAAAGGTTCACGTAACTTATGTTCATGTTACTATACTTGTGAGCACCTTCCATTGACTCCATTCATTCCAAACCTAAAACCTTATGGGGCCAACACCTCCAATATTTGTTTCTTAACCAAATGTCAGCTCAAGTGAGTCCAGTATCGTTTAGGGCAGGGATGTCAGAGATACGGCCCGGGCAGGTTTTATCCGGCCCGCGAGATGTTTTGGAATATTAAAAAAATTATAATAATAATAATAATAATAATTAATTGAATTATTATTATTATTAAATTCGCACCCCATTATCATGAACTACGTGTGGCTAATAAGCAAGCTAAGAGTTCATTCATAAGTTAATTAACCTGCACTACAAGGAAGTATGTCAGTAGGTCATCAGGTGTAAACAAAGCCGCCATGATGCCACGCTGGAATTGAATCGCGCATTCGGCTACCTACCAAAAAACAAAGGAATCAACAAGATGCTGTCGAAAAAGAGAAAGGTTGACACGGAATGCAGGCAGTTTCAAGAGAAATGGAAAGAGCAGTATTTCTTTTGTGAAGTAAATGGGTAAATGAGTCGAATTGATTTTAGTTAAAAAAAAAATCCGGCCCCCATGAGGTCTCAGATGAACAAATCCGGCCCTCTACCTAATATGAGTCTGACACCCCTGGTTTAGGGCCATATTAATAGTTTTAAGCATATTTGGATGATTATCTTGATAATATCGTTAATGTGACATGACATTTTCATGTCGTCCCGCCCCTTGTGAGGACATTTAGCCCTCGCAAAGATAGAAGTACAAGGACACACAAGGACACACACACACACACACACGCACACACACATACTGTACATGCACACACACACACACACACAGCTTTCAGTCAAAGTCATGCAAACATGGGTATTAGTCGCATGGAGGGGAATGGTACTCCGGAGAAGACACAGACTATTTTTGTTCATGATGTAGCGGCTCATTTGGTTATTATTAGCCATCACCAGACAGCTATGCAACATTACCACACACACACACACACACACACACACACACACACACACACACATACACACACATACACACACACACACACACACACACACACACACACACACACACTTCCAGCAGTCCCCATGATAATGATGAAATGTCAGGCCTTGCCAGTCGTGAGTCTCCAGAGAGACTGAGACAAGTGGACAGACAGACATGGGGGAGGTGATGACCAGCAGACAGAGTATGTGTGTATGTCACAGTAAAATGTGCTATGTGTGTATTGTGGAGCATTTTAAAACACCAATATTGTATTGTTGTCAAATTAATTGTGATGTCTTGGTACAAATATCATAAATCAGTGGTTCCCAAACTGAGGTTAAACATCCACCACATGGAGGCGCTACAGACCAGGGGGGGTACTTGAGAGAAAGGGGAATTGTAAGAATAAACTATGAAAATAAATGAAACGCTATCAGCACAAATCCCTATCCGAATGAGGAGATCCACAAGATGTTTGTTTCTGAAACCCTATAGGTTCATTTATACTCGGAAAAATAAATGCGTCCGTTTCAAACGGTGTAATCGTCACTGCCCACATACTTCCATGCGTCTTTCACGTTGGTATCGTGTTAAGTAATGCATCCACCAGTGGGCAGTAGAGAGTCAAATGTGTGTATCCGTAAGCTTTCAGATGACGAACAGAAAAGACAGGAAATGAACGCAGAGTACAGACAGAAGGCTCTGTCCGTCTCTGTCTTTAACGTAGAGGATAATTGGACCTTAACTCCACTCACGAGATGCCAGGATTTATTATTCTCCTCGGGTCCAACATACAGCATTAGGTGCTCCGCCATTAGTCTCTTAAAATAGACTGTCTCATCTACATCCGGCGAATGCAGCTAAACAGTCTGTAGTGTACGTTACACCCCCAGAACATGCACAAGGAAGTTGGGAAAAAAAACCTTCAGACAGGAAGGAAGTTCGACGGAATCCGACCAATCACGACACGTGTGTCCACGGAAAAAATTTCTGATTGGACTAATGAGCGGAAGACCCGCCTTAAAAAAATTCTGATTGGACTAATGAGCGGAAGACCCGCCTTTCTGCTTCCCATTCCGGTTGGCGCATGCTTCTCCCCCACGAATTACAGACGGTATGGCGGAAGCATTTGAAAATTGCGGAAGCCAACTCGTCTGTTCTAAGAGACTACTCCGCCATCAACACAACACAACACTTCCATTGCCTGCCTTCAAAATAAAAGCATACAGTGCTCTGTACTGCATAGCCATCCAGAAAATAACGTGAATCACTTACAGCCTTCTTCACTATAAGGAACCTCCATAAAAATAGCTTAAACACTGGCAACATTTCCTCTGACAATGCAACAAGAAGTGAAGAAAACTTACCATCTTTTTGCTAAGCAAATTTCCAAGAATGTCCTTTTCCAATTTCTCCCTAGTGACACACCCGACCACAGGCCTACTGTAACTAACCACACTGACTGGGGCCCAATCTAAAATGAACAGTTGTTCCAACAGTCCCGTGAACACACGGCAGGAGATCCCCTCTCTCTCTCTGACACACACACACACACACACACACACACACACACACACACACACACACACACACACACACACACACAGACACACACACACACACACACACACACACACACACACACACACACTCCTCCATCCAACTTGTCATGGTTGGACTGGGTGGGGCCGTGGGGTATGTTAGATAGAGAGCTTAGATTAGCTTGTATACGATAGGAGCTATATGGCTCACAGCTGTTAAAGACACACACACACAAAAAAACACACACACACACACACACACACACAACCACGCAGCTCCTCCAAGATGCAGGAATCAAAATGAACGTAAACAACGAAGCTACTCTTCAAGAGTAATAGACACAATCTTAATGTTAAAAACCAACCAATGGGCGCTGAGGTGTCGGTGGTGGCAAGTTAGTTTGAATGCATGTATGTATTGTATCAGGGTGGCTGCAAGTTTCATGGCGTTAAAAAGGCCCATTCTGTAACTTCTTACTGACACCGGTGGCCGTTAGAGAAACTGCAGGCAGCCTGTGCTCGCACTGGCGGGCGTGTGCTGTACTCACACGCAGAGATGGGCGAAAATACATCAAAAAGTATTTTGATACAAAATTACAAATACTTGCTAAAAAAATGACCGCGCGCCCATCCCATCCCACTTCTGTTACACGTTTTGTAGATGCCCACTCCCTCACTAGTCGGCACGAGAAATACTACCGGTAGTCGGTTAAACGATCAATTAAATGATCGGTTAAAGACTTAAAATGGTCTTTACCAGCCACTACTTTAGCCCCCCCCTCCTCTGCTGCCTAGATGTAAACAGACCAGGCATGTGTTAGTGGGAGTGGAGCAGTGGCTGTAATGTAGTGCAAAGGAGCAGGAGGAGAGATGGCATCTCATACAACCAGCGTAGTTTGGCAGTATTTTGATCCAGTAAATGAAAATATAGTTGTATGTAGGCTGTGTCAGATAAAACTGGCATATAACGTTAACCACTCGACCGACATTCGGCACAGGCATGGGGACGCAAGGACATGTGGAGTGGACGCTATGGCATTGCTAACGTGTTAGCCAGACAAGCTAACCCGTTAGCCACACAAGATAATGCTCATATGCCAATGACTGCACAAGATGCTTCCACTCAACTTTGTTGAACGCAAAGGCTTCCGAAGGTTAAATGGACGATATTGAGCCTGAATACACGACAGTGGGGTGAATTCGTTGTTGATGTTTTCTTATGTGCAATGTTCATAAACAGCACAAGATGTTGTGAATATTGACGATTATTACGAACACAGTGTTTCCCCTACCATTCTAACAGTGCCAACAGCGCCCCCGCTAGGCCATTTCTTTTTTCTTTTCTTTTTTCTTTCCCTGCTCTCCCCAAAATTTCAATCAACCTTTATGGCATATTATTACAATACAACAATACTGGTGTTGACAGTGTTGACAGTAATAGAAGATGCCAAATCATTCAAAACAATAAGCATTTTGCTTTTAGGAGTATTGTGCCAGCGTGCAGCGCTGTTCCAAAACTTGTCAACGTATGTCGTTGCCTGGGAAACGCACATCCCATAATACAACTGTTCGCATCGCATCCCATAGTAGTATGATGATACTTGGGGTGCCATTGCCAACATAGATGCAAACAGGTTAGCTAAAAGTTTAGCGTCGCCAGCGAGGGCCCCCACCGTTGCGGTCTGGGTACGTTTGGAAAAATCCCTCCAGGCCTGAAAAGATTTCTAGGGGAAACACTGCGGGAACGTAATTAACGGTTTCAAATGGCTCTTAAATACACACACCATTTTTTCAGACAACGTTTTAACCTTATAGATTAAATAGCGCTCAGTTTTGGCTGTATTCTGAGTGTTTTCTTACTAGTCGCCATTAAAACCTCCGTTTAAACGTCGGGAAAATTACTCGCCACCACCGGCATCCCTAATTGTCACCATTATCCGTCAAAGTATGCACATACAATTCAGTTTGATTATGATGGGACAATGAATGAATGAATGGATGAATAAATATCGGCTCTCTGCAGCTTCAATCCAAAGCATGTTAATATCAGCGTTCAGAAAGCCGTATCAGTCAGACCCTAGTAGTCCTTATCTCACTCATGGTGTTTGCATTCTTCAGACGCTATAGGGTTTTCTCTCTTTCTTTCTTGTTTTTGTTCCCCTATCTTCCAGCTCAAGTTCTAACAGAGCACACACACACCTCGTGTGTGTGTATATATAGTCCTGTTCTTAGTCCACTCTCATGCCACGCCCCCTCTTCTCAACCCCTCCCTCTCTCCAGATCCCAGGCCACGCCTCCTCGGTATTGTACTGACGTTATCACAGCTCTGTGGAATAGACTTGGTTAAAGGTTAACTCAATGTGCTGAGAGAGAGAGGTTGACAGGTCGCCTCCACGGTCTTCAGCAAGGACGTTGACGTTGACATTATTGTCACCATATTCAAGGCTATGGAATACAGGGCACAGATAAAATACAACAGACACACACACCTACACACACACACACACACACACACACACACACACACACACACACACACACACACACACACACACACACACACACACACACACACACACACACACACACACACACACACACACGGTGTCATATGGCAGAAAACTAAGTGGGTGTGTCACTGCTGCAAACATTTGGGAAGCAGTTGGAAAATCACAGGTATGGAGGGGAACATAATTACAGGTGCGCTATGGTACAGGATAACAGGATAACAGGATAACAGGATAACAGGATGACAGGATAACAGGATGACAGGATGACAATATGACAGGATAACAGGATGACAGGATAACAGGATAACAGGATAACAGGATGACAGAAGGATAGGATAACAGGATAACAGGATGACAATATGACAGGATAACAGGATAACAGGGTAACAGGATAACAGGATAACAGGATAACAGGATGACAGGATAACAGGATAACAGGATGACAGGATAACAGGATAACAGGATGACAGGATGACAGGATAACAGGATAACAGGATGACAATATGACAGGATAACAGGATGACAGGATAACAGGATAACAGGATAACAGGATAACAGGATAACAGGATAACAGGATGACAGAAGGATAGGATAACAGGATAACAGGGTAACAGGATAACAGGATAACAGGATAACAGGATAACAGGATAACAGGATAACAGGATGACAGGATGACAGGATGACAATATGACAGGATAACAGGATGACAGGATAACAGGATAACAGGATAACAGGATAACAGGATAACAGGATAACAGGATGACAGAAGGATAGGATAACAGGATAACAGGATAACAGGATAACAGGATAACAGGATAACAGGATAACAGGATGACAGGATAACAGGATAACAGGATAACAGGATAACAGGATAACAGGATGACAGGATGACAGAAGGATAGGATAACAGGATAACAGGATGACAGGATAACAGGATAACAGGATAACAGGATGACAGGATAACAGGATAACAGGATAACAGGATAACAGGATGACAGGATAACAGGATAACAGGATAACAGGATGACAGGATAACAGGATAACAGGATAACAGGATGACAGGATAACAGGATAACAGGATAACAGGATAACAGGATAACAGGATGACAATATGACAGGATGACAATATGACAGGATGACAATATGACAGGATGACAGGATAACAGGATGACAGGATGACAGGATGACAATATGACAGGATGACAGGATGACAGGATGACAATATGACAGGATGACAGGATAACAGGATGACAGGATGACAATATGACAGGAACTCAACTTTACAGGGATGTATGTAGGGGAGGAGAGGAGGTGTGAAAATGAACAAGCATCCAGTGACTGAGTGTACAAAACATTGGGGGGGGATGCTCTTTCCACGGATCCATCCAAAGTCACGAAATTACCTTTTTCACAGCAGCCATTTTGTGTCTAAAAGGCAGGGTAAACAGGTGCAAACAAAACATTAATGAGGGTTTCCAACTTCCAATCAATAGACCCTTTTCACGGGGGGCATTTTGTGTTGAAAAGGCAGAATAAACACAGGTGCAAGCAAAACACTAATGAGGGTTTCCAAATTCCAATCATGGAAGTTTGAAACCCTGGTTAGTGTTTTGCTTGCACCCGTGTTCTGCCTTTTCAACACAAAATGGCTGCTGTGGAAAAGGCCCATTACCTATTTACAGACGAGTTGCACGGCACGGTTCACCTTACACGACTCCACATGGTGAGGAGAGGTACTACTTCTCAGACCTGGGAGGCGGGGCTGAAGACAATGAGTCACGCGCGGCGCACTAACAACAATTCAAATAAACGCCAAAGCTTACAACAATACGCGGACTGAAAGGTTGAGTCTGGTGCTGCTCGGTTGGTCAGGTTCTGCCCGATAGGTTTCTGGGCAGCTCAAGAGTGACCACCTCACACAGTACCAAGTGCATGTGTGTTTTTCAATGGGGGGGGAGTCTCTTCACATTTTCTCCCTGCACATAAATCACTGATTGGTCATTCCAGCACCTAAGACCACCCAAAGGCAAGGAGGGAAACCTCTGAACAATCTCTCACCAAGTCACTGCATTTCTAAAATCCCCAAATCTTACAACAACGGGAGCAAATTAACTCGGTGTACTTAAATGAACTCGTGCTGTATGAGTGATGTACGGTGTGTGTGTGTGTGTGTGTGTGTGTGTGTGTGTGTGTGTGTGTGCTATCACACAATTCAAGCCATTGGAAGACTTCTTCACGACCTGCAGTCACACAGAGTGGGGCGGGGCGGGGGCCATGGCTTTGGGAAGTGGGAACATTTCTCATGGAAAAGCTAAAGCCGTCGCCCACAGCAGCAGGCTAAAACTAACCAGGCGTACCACCACACACATACACACACACACACACACACACACACACACACACACACACACACACACACACACACACACACACAGACACACACACACACACACACACACACACACACACACAGAGTGAGTCATCGGCATACAGGTAACACACAGTCTGACTCACTGCCAGACACACACTCTCATTTACTTCCATTCTAGTCGGTCCTCATTTCTATTTTACCTCCTAGTTGCTGGCATCATTTCCAATGTACTCCTCAATGCCTGGAGGAGTCAGTCCTCAATGCCTGGAGGAGTCCCTCCTCAATGCCTGGAGGAGTCCCTCCTCAATGCCTGGAGGAGTCACTCCTCAATGCCTGGAGGAGTGACTCCTCAATGCCTGGAGGAGTCACTCCTCAATGCCTGGAGGAGTGACTCCTCAATGCCTGGAGGAGTCACTCCTCAATGCCTGGAGGAGTCCCTCCTCAATGCCTGGAGGAGTCACTCCTCAATGCCTGGAGGAGTCCCTCCTCAATGCCTGGAGGAGTCACTCCTCAATGCCTGGAGGAGTCCCTCCTCAATGCCTGGAGGAGTCAGTCCTCAATGCCTGGAGGAGTCAGTCCTCAATGCCTGGAGGAGTCACTCCTCAACACCTGGAGGAGTCACTCCTCAACACCTGGAGGAGTGACTCCTCAATGCCTGGAGGAGTGACTCCTCAATGCCTGGAGGAGTGACTCCTCAACACCTGGAGGAGTCACTCCTCAATGCCTGGAGGAGTGACTCCTCAACACCTGGAGGAGTCACTCCTCAACACCTGGAGGAGTCACTCCTCAACACCTGGAGGAGTGACTCCTCAACGCCTGGAGGAGTGACTCCTCAATGCCTGGAGGAGTGACTCCTCAACACCTGGAGGAGTCACTCCTCAATGCCTGGAGGAGTCACTCCTCAATGCCTGGAGGAGTCACTCCTCAACACCTGGAGGAGTGACTCCTCAATGCCATCTCAGTCATCTCAGGCACTCAAAACAGCACTAGGCAAGATTTATATGTAAAAAAAAAAAAATGTGCGCATTGCCAAAACTTTGCTAGAGAAAACCTAGGTAAAATAATCAATTAATTAACACAAATGCATATTTCATTTACTATTCACTATACTATGAATATATACGTTTAACTTTGACAAGATGTCTCATCATCTTTCTGTCCTCTGTGTGTGTCTGCTCCTGTCTGGCTAGCTGAACCTTCAGATCAATAGCCAGTGTCCAGTGTCCATCATGTCTCTGTCCTCTCTGTGTGTGTCTACTCCTGTCTGGCTAGCTGAGCCTTCAGATCAATAGCCAGTGTCCAGTGTTCATCATGTCTCTGTGTGTGTCAGCCACATCTAAACACACCCTCGCCACTCATCAACTAACTAAAGCTTAACTAAGTTATTATAGGATTTGATCTATGGTATTGGACTGATTAATTTGTTTTCTCTCACTGGAATTACATCTGGGAGTAGTGTTACAAGAATATTTGCAGATATTATTGAACATTTATTTACCTTTCATAAAAAATTGCACAATTGGACTAAATGCTGTTTCAAAGATCTTGAATATGGACAGAAAAGATGGGCTATCGCGGCAGCTTCAGATCTGAATCGGCAGCCTTCAAACAGCCCTTATTGTCTTCTCAAATCAGTGCTAGAGCTATAAAAGCCCTCTGAAGTGGAAACGCTGGTTGCTGAGCGTGTTGGGGACACGTGTGTCTACTTTTTACAACCCGGTTTAGGTGAAACAGCAGCACCCACGCCCGCATGACGCGACCGGAAGAAGCACCGCGGCGCTCTGCTAGCTTAGCAAGCTAGCAAAAACCCTCACCTAAAACGTTATTTATGAACCAAATCTTTGCCCTAACCTGCAAGATTATACGACTACTAGAGATGATTCCTTTTAAAAGCCAAGAAAAAACAATGTTAATGTCTGTTTTACTACTTAAATAATGCCATATTATACGCATAAAGTGATATATATCTGCATAATTAATGTGTCATATTGTGCATAAAGTAGGGATGCACCGATAAGAAAATTTTGGCCGATACCGATAACCGATATTAACATTGCTGTTATGGCCGATAACCGATATTTGCCGATGCCGATATGATCTGTATAAAAACACGTTATATGACCATCAAATTGTGTACATATGGAAAAACACGTGTTATCACAGTGAATTTGAAAAAGTAATGCGTTTCTTTATTTCGAAAACATGTGGAAAAGTCCATAAATCATAGATTCACCGCATTGTTTCTTCTCAATGTGAAAATTTTGGCTGATACCGATATTAACATTGCAACATCGGCCGATACCGATATGATTGCCGATATATCGTGCATCCCTAGCATAAAGTGTATATATATATCCGCTCCCGAGTCTGCGAGCGAGCGGAAGTGGCATGGCGTATGGGGGGGCGTGGCTTCACCTCAAATGGGTTGTAAAAAGTAGACACGCGTTGGGCACTTATCAGGCCTACGTCCTGACCTAGTCTGCTGCCTGTGATATCTCTGTTTAATATGCTATCAGAGCTAAATGTCCCGGCCCTGAGCGTCTATCTTATGCTTGGGTTTCAGCGTGTAGTCAGTCACACATGCCAGGGTTTAAACTAGGCTGGCTGTGTGGGACAGGGCACGGCTGGATCACCAACACATGACTGCATTTTACACACGGGGTCAGGGTGACATGCTGGTAGGTGGGGGGGTTTCTCTCACAGAGTACTTCCTTCTCTCCTTCAACAGTGCTACATGTTGTACTTTAACAGGAATAAATATATTTTTTATTATTATACATAATTTATTACCACGACAATTTTATTTTATTTTATTTTATTAGCATCGTTACTCTATGGAAATGAGACCATCACTTAAAAGATGGGCAGCATCCCCCAGTGCGTTTTACATTGTGTGTGTTGTTGGGAAATCTGCAGGACTGCATTACAGTTAGGGACGGGGGGATCGAGAGACCCGGCAGTATCGATCGGTATCGATCAATCATTTCTCAAAACCCGAAAATCAATAAGGTCTGAGCTTATCGATCCTGCTATATCGATCTAGACTAGCAGCTCTATAACGTAACGTTATGTCTCGAGAGATGAGTCACGTCGAGATGAGTCACTGGTGCACAAACATACATCAATCAAACGTTTTTGAATGAAACTCAATTGTCTGCCAACCGCCGTTAGCAAAGAAGAAGAATTCACCTATGGCTAAGCCACGCCCCCTTAGCTCACTCGGACAAACGGACGGCACGCTGACACTAGAATAACAATGGCGGCCGTCAGAACGATCTCCATCACTATTTACCGTCCAAAGGGATATTGCTTCATGGCCAACACACAGCCAAAGCTTTCAGAGACTCTGGCCGGGGCAGACGGTGGGAGGAGTTAAACGCAGGGGCAGACGGTGGGAGGAGTTAAACGCAGATGGAAAAAAATATAAAATATAAATATATAAAATAAAATAACTTCCAGCATGTTTATCCTTTAATAAACATCATGTATTCTCTATGCTGCATAGTAAATGTCTCTTCTTCTGCCTACAACTCCTCTGCATCTGTTTTCATCCACTGGCTCTCAGGTTCCTCTCTAGATGTCCTCAAACAGCAGTATCATCACCAGCCCAGGCTGTTTAGAGGACCATGTCTGTTTGTTGACGTCCGGCAGCTCGATGAGACAAGTTCACGGTAAGAGCCTAAGAGGTCAGCTAAGTGGGAAGGAATCCTCCGCGGAGCATTTCCTGTAACAGAGTTCAAGTACATGGGTGTGTGTGTGTGTGTGTGTGTGTGTGTGTGTGTCTGCATGTGTGTGTGTGGAGGGTGTGTGTATGCATGTGTGTGTGTGAGTGCTTCCTGCTGTTGTGGTGATGGTGGAGGTCTGGCTGACAGACAGCTGGGCCCGGGCGGTCAGGTGTATCCTCTGAGGTCCCCATGGGAGCGAGACGCTAACACGAACATGAAAACCTTCACCCTATCAACACCCGCTCCCCTCTCTGCCAAAGCAGTGTTCCCAACGAGTGGTTTGTCAACGTGGGGTCCGGGGACCTCTGAGGAGTCCTTGAGGTGTTCTAGGGGGCTCCCAGCCAAATCAGGAATAGTTTGATATCACTTGAATTTCCATGATCTTAATTAGAGAATGTATATATACACGTGACTTATTGTGTGCGTACGTTTCCCTCAGCACTAACACCACCCCTCATGTCATGCATTTCACTACTATTTATCCATGGTGTAAAAACGTCCCGTATGGCTAACCTGGGATAAAATCTTAACAAGCACAGGTCCATGGCCTAATGTGTATCTGTCAGTCCATGTCAGTCCATGTCGGTCCATGACATGAAAACGTGTTCAGATTCGCTGAAGTCATAAACAGTTACCAATTGTATATTATTTGATTCAACTGAACGTGGTTAATCAAGACAAGAGCACCAACAAAAAGTCAAATGCGGTCAGTGAGATCTCTCCCGTTAGTCAGCCGTTGGAGCTATGGAGTGGATCACGAGGAATTTGACCATGATGGTATCATGGACTACATACCATAGCAAACTGGTGAAGGACTGAATGTGAGAGTGAGATGGGTATGTGATAAGGATGAACATGCCAGGGCCAGTCACTTTCAACTCTTGTTGGAAAGTATCCAGTACAAAAGGAATGATCAACAAAGTCAGTCCATGAGTCTATTATTGTATGTCCTTGTCCATTTTTAGCATGGACATCATTCATCTAATGTGCAGATATTATGTACACACTCTGCTGTGTCTGTGCTTATATGAAGCTACAGCACCAGAGGGAAAACGCCTAACCATGTCCAGGCAGGCAGGCAGCCGAGGGAAAGGCGCAGCCCAAACCCAGAGAGCACTCATCCCTGCTTTCTCCACAGCCAGCCTCCAACCAGATAGCTCACCAAACACTCAACCCTGCTTTCTCCACAGCCAGCCTGCAACCAGATAGATCACCAAACACTCAACCCTGCTTTCTCCACAGCCAGCCTGCAACCAGATAGATCACCAAACACTCAACCCTGCTTTCTCCACAGCCAGCCTGCAACCAGATAGATCACCAAACACTCAACCCTGCTTTCTCCACAGCCAGCCTCCAACCAGATAGATCACCAAACACTCAACCCTGCTTTCTCCACAGCCAGCCTCCAACCAGATAGATCACCAAACACTCAACCCTGCTTTCTCCACAGCCCTGTCACAGCCAGCCTCCGATCAGAAATATCACCAAACACTCAACCCTGCTTTCTCCACAGCCAGCCTGCAACCAGATAGATCACCAAACACTCAACCCTGCTTTCTCCACAGCCAGCCTCCAACCAGATAGATCACCAAACATTCAACCCTGCTTTCTCCACAGCCAGCCTCCAACCAGATAGCTCACCAAACACTCAACCCTGCTTTCTCCACAGCCCTGTCACAACCAGCCTCCAACCAGATAGCTCACCAAACACTCAACCCTGCTTTCTCCACAGCCCTGTCACAGCCAGCCTCCAACCAGATAGATCACCAAACACCAACCCATCAAAATAAAGCAAGCCTCGAGCAAGGCGCTGTTCTGCGAGACAAATCAGCCTCAAAGCATCTGCCCCAAACCAGGCCAACGGAAACAGTGCTGCAGCTACACCCAGCTCACCAGACAGCAAGTGGCACGGAACAGATCAGCTTTGGACAAATGTATTGACAAGAAGAGCATATTGATGATGTGGGTTTAGTGCCGAGTTGAAAACAGAAAAACAGCAGGCAAGCAGACTGGGCATTTTAACCACACTGATTACAAAGACTATCACTATCAGGGATATTTTGCAATGCGTATTTTTGCTCAAACAACGCAAAACACTAAAATTAGACCTATAAATTATGACACTTTGCTGTCTTTTTTGCTGCTGAGGCTCCGCCTGTACTGCGCTGCAGACCCACTCCAAAGCCAACCATCTCCATTAACAAGCTGTCATCTAAAAGGAGCTTACACCCATCTTAACCACAGAGTGGGGGTCACCCAGCAGCACCAGTGAAACCCAGCCAGGAGGTCCTGCCCTCCAGGTGACCTCGGAGCAACAGGCCAGCTGACCTAAGCACTAAGCAGCTTGACCCCCGAGGAACGTGCCTCCTCCCGTGCTGGCTCGGTGGTTCACACGTCTCTCTTGTCTGCGTGTGGATCGGTCTTAAACGCGACTAGCTAGTTTGTCTTGTCTTTCCCCCGCTGTGTGGCTAATCTGTCGCTCAGTACTGGGATAACGACCAGCAGATTATAAAGCCGGCCTGTGAGAGACCAAGGGGACACTTTCTCCAACGTTATGGGGGAGCATGGTGGGAAAAGTCATTTAGGACTTTGTACGTTAGAACAAACTCTAAACAAAGCGCATAATCTGTACCAAGACACTTCTTGTTAGGGATGGGGCCGATCCGATCCAATATCGGGTGCCAATTTGGCACTAATTCACGGATCGGATCGGAATTGAAAATTATTATTATTATTATTATTTTGCAATTCCAGTGCAAAACGTTCATCCCCCCAGTTAGGGCGCTGGCCGTAATTTGCCCATGTATAATAGTATCCTTCTTTGCCTTCAATGCCTTGTATATTTTCTTAATTTTGTCTGCTTTTTGCAAGGTATATATTTTTTTTTAAATCTTTAATTGGCCAAATCTTTGCCTATACTGTATATTCAAGAAAAATATTGGTATCGGCATAATATCGGTATCGGCAGATATCCAAATTCAGGTATCGGAATCGGATCGGAAGTGAAAAAAGTGGATCGCTGCATCCCTACTTCTTGTAAAGTGCCTTCTGTAGACCTGTTAATATGAACATTTTGCACATGCTATAAGCTGTAAATGTACATACTTGTTTTCTTCCTATTATTCTGTTATTGTTATACCTATATTGCATATCTATTTGCATGTTTAATATTTGTTTGTATATTTTCACATCAGAGTATGTTCTACTGCTTGTTGTAGTTCCTTATATAATATGCTATTTTGATCTGCTGCTGCAACGCTGGCGGGGATCATTGAAGTGTCATCCCGCCTCTCTCATTTACATACATCAGTACTGTAGGTTTTAGGTGATTGATTGCTTGTAGCTAGCCAGGTTTAGGTGGTGACTGCCATGTTTGCATTGGCGCAGCAGGAGTGCTTTGCATGTGTTTATGTCGTGCACAAGTGGTAAACCACACACACATTAACAGGTGGACGTGCTTGTTGACAAAGCCTTCGTCACCCAAGGAGACTTTCTCAGCCAGGGCCAGACAGCTTGGAATTCACTCAGGTCAACCCAGACGCTGCAGACAGCTACTGGCAGCCTCTCACACTCACAGGGTCTTTTTTAAAGTCACCAGTATATTATGGGCAGGGGTGAGTTTACCAACCGTTTTATTTACAGAATAGTTTATATAATAAATCTGTGTGACCAAAATTCATATTAAACATCATAGTAATAATCAAGCTGATGTAAGCTGTAGGGAGACAGGGTATTTTAGGGGGAAATGCACAAATGCATGCTTTTTCATAGCTGATGTCTGTATAGTGTCATTATGATGACCAGCGACTGAAGGTCGTCATAGTTTACCCACCTTTTTAGTGTTTTGCCACCATAATGTCACTTATTATTATTATTATTATGGGGTGTATGTTGCCCCACTGCTCTTGACAGGGATCCCATCTACACAGAGGACTTACAGCAGCAGGAGGTTAATCACCGGTATGGCCTACGAGCTTGGCTAATAACTGTTTTGTTTTGTCTGTCTGGCGTCTGTAAAAACACGGCTGCTGCAACCTGCAGGGTTTCACGTTGTAGGCAGGGCCAGACGTAGGCTATACGCTGCTACATGTCCTGTCCACTACTGTCTGGACTGGATAGACCATTCTCACGGGGGACATTTTGTGTCGAAAAGGCAGGGGAAACACAGGTGCAAGCAAAACACTAATGAGGGTTTCAAACTTCCATGATTGGAATCTGGAAACCCTCATTAGTGGTTTGCTTGCACCTGTGTTTATTCTGCCTTTTCGACACAAAATGTCCCCCGTGAAAAGGGTCTATTGTGGTCATTGACTGTAAACGTTAACAAGCCCTGATATATTCCCTCTTGAGGCTGTGGAGCGAGACTCACGCCACACTCCATTAAAAAAATATGACCGTTTATGGTTGCCTGTACTTATCAGCAAAAGGTAACGTTAGGATAAATTACTGGAGCGGACTAGAACGAAGACTTGCGAGCCACTTCAGTTCGGCACGCATCCAACAAATCAAGTCGTACTATTATGTAAACTTTTTACACGTATCACACGACACACTGCACTCTGCCGGGCGGGTAAGAATACGAGGGATTAACAGACGACCCACTTGTACGTAGTTGTAAAAGTTAAAGTTTATCCAAGTTATCAATGTTTGGTATGCCGAATCGTAGAGTGGACCTTAGCGAATCAGAAACTGCCCTTACATTATGTTCTACCTGCAATGGAGCTTCGCTGATAAGCGAGGCAGCAGACCTGATAACGTTTTGAATGGAGGTTGGCCTGACGTCCTCTCCATACATACATACAGCCCACTCACTCAAGCGTGTCACTGAGTCCATGAAAACTTTAACTTCCCAGAAAGCCACACACGTCCGTCCGACCGACCACACCACAGCAAACAAAGTCGCGTTGCGGCACAGCAGAAGTGACGCTAAAGACAAGACACGAGTTTGCAACATTACCGAAACATACCTTCAAACAGCCGCGATCGAGGTCAAATGCGACGTTTTAAATAGCTTCTCCTCCTCCTCTTCAAAAGCGACAGTTCGTGGTTCTTCCAGACACACTGCTGTATGGATAGTGGGGAAAGCTGGTGCAGCAGTCCCTCCGGTGTGGGTGTGTGTGTCCAGTCGAAAGGACTTGTCAGTAGTAGGTAGGCGAGTCTCTCCTGTCTGTCTGGTCCTCCTCCCAGTCCCACCACTCCCAGTCCAGCCAGCAGACCTGTCCGTCACTTCAGCACCACCACAGCAGCAGCAGCAGGCTCTCCAAGGACACCTCCAGCTCAGTCTAAATAACGGTGCATATATTCTCAGCAGAGAGACAACAAACTCAAGTGTGGTATTTCTTTCCAGCAGTCTGTGGTGTCGTTGTACTCATCAGTTCCCCTTCAGAGCGAGTGTCATAATTTCCCTCTTCCTTCCTTTTCTGTTATAGAAAGGCTCCAGCTCCAGTCCACCACACACACACACACACACACACACACACACACACACACACACACACACACACACACACACACACACACACACACACACACACACACACACACACACACACACACACACACACACACACACACACACACACACACACACACACACACACACACACACACACACACACACACACACACACACACACACACACACACACACACACACACACACAGCTCTCAACACCAGGAAGTCCACAAGGACCCGTCCCACACATGGATCCCACCACAGGCCGCAGCTCCTTCATGCATGACGGCGAAGGTTTATTTTAGCCGAGCAACGTGCCACCATGCCGTCATTGTTTTCTCTACAAACAAACACGGTCTATGGCAAATAAATAAACGCGCTTATATGATCTGACATACATAAGTCCAATGAACAAAGTACCCTATGCTAACGTTATCCTTTACAACCAGCCGTCTCCCCACACCGCACATACTTTGATTAGCCCTTAACAGTAGTTCAGCGAAATCATTCCAATTAAGATAGGCTAGACACGTGATTGTGGGAGATAATATAGGCCAAATTCAAAATGTGCATTTATTTGTGTATTTATTATCTATTTGATATATTTATTTTTGTTGTATTTTTTATTTTTATTCGATTTATATCTGCATTGAAATGATTCGCCAAACAGCTACACTGAATCCAACAAAATGTCAACTTTTATAACTGGTTCAGTATGTTCTATCTACTGAAATAGACCGTGGTGGGCGGTAGCCGGTAGTGAGTGAGTCAGTTCTTCATTTATAAAGTGCCGCTTGGTGTGGCAGTCTCTCACACTGCCGAATCTGATCCAATTATTAAAGGGCGGTCATATTCAACCTACATGTGCGTAAATAAGATGTATACCATGCAGATTTATGAATGGAGTTGGGTGGGTGTGACGTTCTCTCTCCATAGATAAGGGCAACTCCCCACCGACTGTCCTCTCTCCCCCGCAAGGTGTTTCAACTTCTCCACAATACATTACAAGTAGGCGAAAGAACTCTCCTGCCCTCTACCGTCAGTAGAGCAGCCCTGCACCCGGCTCTCTTATGCATAGGTACGGTAGTATTACCCAGGCTACGGTAGTATGGCGATCAGTTAGGGCAGTGCTTCTCAACCCTGGGCCGAGACCACCAGGTGTCCTTGAGGGGGTTGCAGGGGTCCCCCAGCAAATTGATGA
Source organism: Poromitra crassiceps (assembly GCF_964638095.1). Taxonomy (NCBI): domain Eukaryota; kingdom Metazoa; phylum Chordata; class Actinopteri; order Beryciformes; family Melamphaidae; genus Poromitra; species Poromitra crassiceps. The sequence goes on from NC_139642.1 coordinate 58,722,111, forward strand.
AGTGTTAAATGTCACCATTATTAAAGTTATTTAAGTTAACACAATTGGAGAATGTAGAAGAATGAGTGTTTTAATCGTACTTTCTACCTACAAATAGAGATAGTTTTATAGACAAAATAAATCATATCTAACAATACAAATATTCTCAGATTTGGGCTTGAGAGACAAAATATCATCAATTGGGGATCAGTGGACGAAATTAAGGATCTTAATATGAATACATTTTGAGTTAGGGCAAGGTGGCCTATTTGAGTCCACATTTGATATAGGTAGTTTTCTTTAAAAGAGCATATGGGTACTGTTTTGAACATACATTTTAGGTCATATATAATGACATAAAACTTCTCTGATAGGGTTCCATGGGATAAAATCTTGTCAAATGTGGTTCTGGGATCTAATTCGATAAGAAGGGAACCAACCAACTACCAAAGAAAGATGTAATAGAAACTCCATAACAGCCTCTCATGATCAGATATTGACTGCAGTGCATATGCAATGCATATGCAACATGTGTCCTGCCCATGTGAAGGTGACCTTCACCCGGTGCCTTCCAGCTGGCTGTCAGTACCAGAGCTGGGCTGTAATACAGCAGCGCTGCCAGAGGGGGGAGTGATCGATTCAACCTCTTAACCCCTCTCAGCAGCATCGATCCATAGCACACACACACGTACAGTATATTGGATCCCCCCCCCCCCCCCCCCCCCACACACACACACATTCACTGCATGGGCAAAATAAGAAAACTACTTCAACTTAGGTGATGTCAAACATGCCATATTTTCTTGTATTTATGTAACATGGTGTCGAGCATTTTAATCAAGCATTTGGTCATAATTATAGCATCATTTTATCGACCTGTCATAATCGGCAGAAATGTTTGTTTTAGGCGATGCCGATATTTAATTTGAAAACCTTTATCGGCCGATACCGATGGCATGCCGATATCAGTGTCCACACACACACACACACACATATCAGTGTCCACACACACACACACACACACACACACACACACACACACACACACACACACACACACACACACACCAGCTGTGATGGACCTGTGTGCATTAAGCCCTAGCCGTGCTGCGAGAGAGGAAAGGTTGTATCCTGTTGACGCCGCAGTGTTAGACAGACAGGCTGGACTGGAGGGAGGGGCTCTGACGCTGACATAGCCACCACACACACACACACACACTCAGCAATCAGGAAACGCCGCAGTAATTTGGCCACACATGTACTTTCTTATCGGTTTAACCATAGACGTTTAAACGGATGAGAAAACTCCCCTATAGGCCTACACACAAACCTTTAGTCCCCCCCATCTCTCACTCACACACACCACGCACACACACACACACACACACACACACACACACACACACACACACACACATCAGATCATGGTCACTTTCATTCATTTCCTGGGGATTTACCCTCACCATAACCACTACGGGCCTGTTGCCTAACCCTTACCACTAACCTAACCCTAACCTTAACCCTTACTGCTAACCTTAACCTAACCCTAACCTTAACCTAACCCTAACCTTAACCAATTACCCCAAAATCAGCTTTTTCTATAGGGACAGCTTTTGTCCTCAATTGGACAAGCCATTTTATCATTAAAATACAATGTAAAGCAAAATGTGATAGAAACGGATTTGGAAGTCATATCTTATACAAACTAATCATTTATTGTGCCATCATCAGCCTTTGCTCCATGTTGTCCCCAGAAATGTAATGGATATTATTTTATTAGCAAGTTTCATTGTTTTGCGTCCCTGACACACACGCGCACACATGCGCACACACACACACACGCACACGCACACGCACACACCTTCCACGCAGAGTCACAGGGTGATTTGACCTTGGAGGAATGTGAGAGGGGGAAAGAAAGCAGTGTACTGGAATGTCTTTGTCGTTTCCTCCCATCCTCCCAGCTACAGTACATTCCATACCTCCACAATCATCACTGACCGTTCACACCAAGCTGCATTCACCACGCTGCTACAAACTCTGCATCATCACTGACCGGTTCACAGCAAGCTGCATTCACCACGCTGCTACAAACTCTACATCATCACTGACCGGTTCACAGCAAGCTGCATTCACCACGCTGCTACAAACTCTGCATCATCACTGATCGTTCACACCAAGCTGCATTCACCACGCTGCTACAAACTCTGCATCATCACTGACTGGTTCACACCAAGCTGCATTCACCACGCTGCTACAAACTTTGCATCATCACTGACCGGTTCACACCAAGCTGCATTCACCACGCTGCTACAAACTCTGCATCATCACTGAGCGTTCACACCAAGCTGCATTCACCACGCTGTTACAAACTCTGCATCATCACTGAGCGTTCACACCAAGCTGCATTCACCACGCTGTTACAAACTCTGCATCATCACTGAGCGTTCACACCAAGCTGCATTCACCACCCTGCTACAAACTCTGCATCATCACTGACTGGTTCACACCAAGCTGCATTCACCACGTTGTTACAAACTCTGCATCATCACTGACTGGTTCACACCAAGCTGCATTCACCATGCTGCTACAAACTCTGCATCATCACTGAGCGTTCACACCAAGCTGCATTCACCACGCTGCTACAAACTCTGCATCATCACTGACCGGTTCACACCAAGCTGCATTCACCACGCTGTTACAAACTCTGCATCATCACTGAGCGTTCACACCAAGCTGCATTCACCACGCTGTTACAAACTCTGCATCTTCACTGACTGTTCACACCAAGCTGCATTCACCATGCTGCTACATACTCTGCATCTTCACTGACTGTTCACACCAAGCAGCATTCACCACGCTGCTACAAACTCTGCATCATCACTGAGTGTTCACACCAAGCTGCATTCACCACGCTGCTACAAACTCTGCATCATCACTGACTAGTTCACACCAAGCTGCATTCACCATGCTGCTACAAACTCTGCATCATCACTGAGCGTTCACACCAAGCTGTATTCACCACGCTGCTACAAACTCTGCATCATCACTGAGCGTTCACACCAAGCTGCATTCACCACGCTGCTACAAACTCTGCATCATCACTGACTAGTTCACACCAAGCTGCATTCACCACGCTGCTACAAACTCTGCATCATCACTGACCGGTTCACACCAAGCTGTATTCACCACGCTGCTACAAACTCTGCATCATCACTGACCGTTCACACCAAGCTGCATTCACCACGCTGCTACAAACTCTGCATCATCACTGATCGTTCACACCAAGCTGCATTCACCACGCTGCTACAAACTCTGCATCATCACTGAGCGTTCACACCAAGCTGCATTCACCACGCTGTTACAAACTCTGCATCATCACTGAGCGTTCACACCAAGCTGCATTCACCACGCTGTTACAAACTCTGCATCATCACTGAGCGTTCACACCAAGCTGCATTCACCACGCTGTTACAAACTCTGCATCATCACTGAGCGTTCACACCAAGCTGCATTCACCACGCTGCTACAAACTCTGCATCATCACTGAGCGTTCACACCAAGCTGCATTCACCACGCTGCTACAAACTCTGCATCATCACTGACTAGTTCACACCAAGCTGCATTCACCACGCTGCTACAAACTCTGCATCATCACTGACTAGTTCACACCAAGCTGCATTCACCACGCTGCTACAAACTCTGCATCATCACTGACTAGTTCACACCAAGCTGCATTCACCACGCTGCTACAAACTCTGCATCATCACTGACCGGTTCACACCAAGCTGCATTCACCACGCTGCTACAAACTCTGCATCATCACTGACTAGTTCACACCAAGCTGCATTCACCACGCTGCTACAAACTCTGCATCATCACTGATCGTTCACACCAAGCTGCATTCACCACGCTGTTACAAACTCTGCATCATCACTGACCGGTTCACACCAAGCTGCATTCACCACGCTGCTACAAACTCTGCATCATCACTGACCGGTTCACACCAAGCTGCATTCACCACGCTGCTACAAACTCTGCATCATCACTGACCGGTTCACACCAAGCTGCATTCACCACGCTGCTACAAACTCTGCATCATCACTGATCGTTCACACCAAGCTGCATTCACCACGCTGCTACAAACTCTGCATCATCACTGACTGGTTCACACCAAGCTGCATTCACCATGCTGCTACAAACTCTGCATCATCACTGACTGGTTCACACCAAGCTGCATTCACCATGCTGCTACAAACTCTGCATCATCACTGACTGGTTCACACCAAGCTGCATTCACCATGCTGCTACAAACTCTGCATCATCACTGACTAGTTCACACCAAGCTGCATTCACCACGCTGCTACAAACTTTCAATCATCACTGTCATTTAAGAGAGGAGGAGTCATCTCTGCCATTAACCAGAACAACAGTGGCTGAATTGTAATAGAGTACCAAATTGCAGATCAAAAAAAACATTCTGTTTTAAATGTTTGGTCCTATAGTGAAATGTTCTATGGTCTCTCCTGATTCTAAATATAGCTGAATCGCTTGGTTTGACCCAAGTAAAACTATTTCCACAAGCAGTTTACGAAATGTCTATGGATAAAAGAATGGTGGATGAAATCCCTTGGTTCGTGTGCCTAACCCGGAAGAGGGTGTGACTTTGGCACTCTAGTGCACATCATGTATTCTAGTTGTACATTCTCATCCTGTGTGGACTTACTCCTCACTGTACCAGATGGTATCGTACACCACAGGAGTGCTTCATAAATCCCACTCCCTTCATTCCTTAGATTGTGATATTATGTACTTCTATGAGACATCAGCTCCCGTTTTCACTCCCCTCCTAAGTTACATCATAAGCCATGGATCATGTCAATCATGTCAAAATCTTCTGGAGCCGCAAATCTCTCCTTTAATTCCTGGGTATACGTGTCACTGGTAAAACTCTCAGAGGCAAAACTACAGAGGCTTAAAGGGACAGCTCACCCTAAAATCCAAAATACATATTTTTCCTCTCACCTGTAGTGCTATTTATCCATCTATATCATTTTGGGATAGTTGCCTGAGTTTTGGAGATATCGGCCGCAGAGATGTCTGCCTTCTCTTGAATACAATGGAACTGGGATGGCACTCGGCTTGTGATGCTCGAAGCACCAAAAAAATACATTTGAAAAAGTCAACAGCAATGTCTCTTTCCAGAAATCATGACCCGGTTACTCAAGATAATGCACAGACTTTGTTGTGAGCAGTTTCATGTAGGAACTATTTTCTTTTGCAGTCTCATGTAGGAAACTAGCTAGCAGCTAGGCTAGCGGGTGTAGTTCGGTCAAAAGAAAATAGTTCCTCCATGAAACTGCTCATGACAAGGTCTGTGGATTATCTTGAGTAACCGGGTCATGGTTTCTGGAAAGAGACATTGCTGTTGAGTTTATCAAATGTATTTCTTTGGCACTTTGAGCACCACAAGCCGAGTGCCATCCAGTTCCATTGTATTGGAGAGAAGGCAGAAACTCTGCAGCCGATATCTCCAAAACTCAGGCAACTAACACAAAATGATATAGATGGATAAATACAGTAGCACTACAGGTGAGAGGGAATGTAGCGGCTGTAGCTCAGGAGGTAGAGCGGGTCGTCTATTAATCGCTTTGGATAAAAGAGGTCGGTGGTTCGATTCCCGCCTCCTCTAGTCTGCATGTCGAAGTGTCCTTGGGCAAGATACTGAACCCCAAATTGCTCCCGATGGTGTGCCAGCACCCTGCGTGGTAGCCTGCAGCCATCGGTGTATGAATGGGCGAATGTACCTACTAATTGTAAAGCGCTTTGGATAAAAGCGCTATATAAATGCAGGCCATTTACCATTTATATGTATTTTGGATTTTAGGGTGAGCTGTCCCTTTAAGTCTGTGTATGTTCATTTCTCAGACATCCAGGTAATAGAAGTTTTAAAACGTTTTTTTTTTTTACACTGGACTAAAAAACAATATAAAACAAGAGGTTTCGGTGTTCGTCCAAACACCATCATCAGCTGTAAACGCAGCAGGAACAGGAAGTAACTCTGAGGCTTCAGGAAATTCAAGCGGTGTTGAAATCAGGGCAACGACATGTTCGTCAATCAGGAGAACTCCATATTGTTAGCGACATCATCAGTGATGCTCAATGAATTCCAGGAGTTATAGAGAGCCAAAGTGAACCTCACTTCCTGCCTTTCTCTCTGTACCAGCTTCTGAAAAAATACGAATGCTAAGAGCAATGCTCCGAGCCACGCAGGATTTCAACTTATTTACTGACCTCAGCTGTTCTTATTTGACATTACAGAATATACCGATGCCATTCACACTGTACTTAGAATACGTGATATTTCTCAACATCGGGCCCTGTGGGAACTGAAGGCCATAACCTCAGCATCATTCTCTACCCACCGAGTTGCATAAAAACTATTCGCATGGAAGATGAGTGTCACAATCTCCAGACTAGGAATGCACGATATTAGATTTTTTTTTCCTGATATCCGATATGCATATTATGGCAATATTTTCCAACACTTTTGTCCGATGCCGATACCGATGCCCGCATTTTCCCCCACCTGATTTCAGAGAACAATAACATCAAGTCTCTCCTGTAGTGGAATAACATGTTATTATGCCTACTGTTATTCTGATGGCCCACTGGCAGATGCAGACATCAATTAAATGCTTTTCAAAATGTACGCATTTACTGTGCAAAATAAGAAAACTAATTCAACTTAGGTTACCGTATGTAAATGTCACATGTCATATTCTTTATTTTATGTGACATTTTCTTTCAAATAAAACTCAGATTCCTCCTACTTAAATCGAGCATTTGGGCATAATTAAAGCATCATTTTATCGGCCTGTCACATCAGTAGAAAATCGTTCCGGGCGGATGACATGATTATTTCATGTTAAAGCCTTTATCGGCCGATACCGATGACGGGCCGGTATCATGGTGCATCCCTACTCCAGAGCAGCCGTTAGTGAACTGACCTTGCAGCAGTGGCAGTAGCTCTCTCCATTCTTCCCTGGAGAGAGGATGAGTTCCCCCGTAGGGACCAGCTGGATCTTCAGTTCCATCATCGCTCCCCTGTCTGTCGTCTTCTCTTCTTCTCCTGTCCCCTCTCACTTAGTGTTTCTGTCTTATTATGGGATGTCCAGTTTGTTTGCCTGGGCTATCAGGAAGGGGGGAGGTTGAGTCACCTGTCCCCTCTGGTCCTTAGGTCAAAACCGACCGAGAAGGTGCCGTCCGTCAATTCAGGAGAGCGTCCAAAGAGATGCCTGAAAAGCAGAGACGTCAAACGTCAATACGGGGTTTTGCCCTCGTCTGAAACACAGACAACTCCGTCAAAGCAGATCATAAACATCTCACCTACCTATGCAAAGAAATACTGCATCTTATCTTTCCAGCAGGAGCTCTTGGTACCTGACGCCGTCGGGGGTAGAAGCTTTCACGTCAGCAACGTTGGAGAAGCGAGGGGTCGAAAAGCAAAACGTGGCGAGGGAGCGTGCCAACAGCGCAGACATACGTTGAGGCTGAGGGTGTGTTACCTGCTGCAGAGCGAAGAGCCACAGTGAGGCCAGCTTCCCCTCGCTGCAGCCCAGAGGATGTTCCAGGGATCACAGGGAGGATATGGAGCTCAGATGTGACACACAGAGGATATGTGTCTTTTGTCCGGCTGGAGTGTGTCAGTAGTGTGTGTGTGTGTGTGAGGATATGAAGTGTGCGTGTGTGTGTGAAGAGTCGTAAACATGTGTGCCTTCAAAGAACTAAAGATATGATATCAGCACTCTGGATGCTGCAGTTTTGGTGTAAAGTGTTGGGGGTTTAGACGGCAGAGCATATTCCAGCTATCAGGACGCACTCCAAAGCCTTTCACTACCCACCCTCCAAGACAGAAGAACTAGATGTCTCCAAAGCCTTTCACTACCCACCCTCCAAGACAGAAGGACTAGATGTCTCCAAAGCCTTTCACTACCTACCCTCCAAGACAGAAGGACTAGATGTCTCCAAAGCCTTTCACTACCCACCCTCCAAGACAGAAGGACTAGATGTCTCCAAAGCCTTTCACTACCCACCCTCCAAGACAGAAGAACTAGATGTCTCCAAAGCCTTTCACTACCCACCCTCCAAGACAGAAGGACTAGATGTCTCCAAAGCCTTTCACTACCTACCCTCCAAGACAGAAGGACTAGATGTCTCCAAAGCCTTTCACTACCCACCCTCCAAGACAGAAGGACTAGATGTCTTCAAAGCCTTTCACTACCTACCCTCCAAGACAGAAGGACTAGATGTCTCCAAAGCCTTTCACTACCCACCCTCCAAGACAGAAGGACTAGATGTCTCCAAAGCCTTTCAATACCCACCCTCCAAGACAGAATAACTAGATGTCTCCAAAGCCTTTCACTACCCACCCTCCAAGACAGAAGAACTAGATGTCTCCAAAGCCTTTCACTACCTACCCTCCAAGACAGAAGGACTAGATGTCTCCAAAGCCTTTCACTACCCACCCTCCAAGACAGAGGAACTAGATGTCTCCAAAGCCTTTCACTACCCACCCTCCAAGACAGAAGAACTAGATGTCTCCAAAGCCTTTCACTACCCACCCTCCAAGACAGAGGAACTAGATGTCTCCAAAGCCTTTCACTACCCACCCTCCAAGACAGAAGAACTAGATGTCTCCAAAGCCTTTCACTACCTACCCTCCAAGACAGAAGGACTAGATGTCTTCAAAGCCTTTCACTACCTACCCTCCAAGATAGAAGAACTAGATGTCTCCAAAGCCTTTCACTACCTACCCTCCAAGACAGAAGGACTAGATGTCTCCAAAGCCTTTCACTACCCACCCTCCAAGACAGAGGAACTAGATGTCTCCAAAGCCTTTCACTACCCACCCTCCAAGACAGAAGGACTAGATGTCTCCAAAGCCTTTCACTACCCACCCTCCAAGACAGAGGAACTAGATGTCTCCAAAGCCTTTCACTACCCACCCTCCAAGACAGAAGAACTAGATGTCTCCAAAGCCTTTCACTACCCACCCTCCAAGACAGAAGGACTAGATGTCTCCAAAGCCTTTCACTACCCACCCTCCAAGACAGAAGGACTAGATGTCTCCAAAGCCTTTCACTACCTACCCTCCAAGACAGAAGAACTAGATGTCTCCAAAGCCTTTCACTACCTACCCTCCAAGACAGAAGAACTAGATGTCTCCAAAGCCTTTCAATACCCACCCTCCAAGACAGAAGGACTAGATGTCTCCAAAGCCTTTCACTACCCACCCTCCAAGACAGAAGGACTAGATGTCTCCAAAGCCTTTCACTACCCACCCTCCAAGACAGAAGGACTAGATGTGTAGGGACTTTGCACAGATCTCTGGACTCCCCCCTTCAGGAACTGGCTCCCCCCCACCAGAGTCCAAATATCCAACCGACAGACCAGACAAAATACAGATTCTCAAGACACAAACAGAAAAGATACAGGAAGTCACCCACATTTTTTTAAACAAGACTTTTAAATGAAAAATGACACATTCATGTTTGTCCAATGCTTTTATTTGTATGTGTGCATTGTAAATGTGCATGCATTAGATGTTTAACACCACATGAGTCACTTGAAAACTAGATTTAGATTGTGTAGGGTGTAGTCTAGTCTTATCTTGTTGTTTCCACTGTTGGCAACAAATGGGGTAATTGATGGCGTTGCTTACAATTCTTCAACACTGTGCACGCGCACACATGCACGCACGCACACACACACACACACACACACACACACACACACACACACACACACACACACACACACACACACACACACACACACACACACACACACACACACACACACACACACACACACACACACACACACACACACACACACACACAGGGCTGATCCAAACAGGGCTTCCTCCTGGACTCAGCATCCTGCCCCAGACGTTCCCATGTACACACCCAACAGATTGAGTGTGTGTGACGTATATATGTGTGTGTGTGTGTGTGTGTGTGTGTGTGTGTGTGTGTGTGAGAGAGTACACGTGTGTGTGTGTGCGTGTGCGCGCGTGTGCACACAAGCCAGTATAGCTATCTGTGAGGACATTCATTGACATAATGCATGACCAGCCTGAGCCTAACCTTAACCATCACAAGTAAATGTCTTAACCTAACTCTAACCT
>NC_139642.1:58737281-58819781 GCF_964638095.1 Poromitra crassiceps
CTGCTGTGGTGGTGGTGGTGGGACTGCCCCGCCAAAGAGGCTGGAGGGGCCCAGCGGGCACAGTGTTTTTACACCATGCAGAGGAAGGGTCAGTGAAGGCATCACGTTCAGCTCAGCTATGGTTGCACTCTCTTCTGTTTCCCATCATGTCGTCCAGCTCCCTGTGGAAATGTGGACGTTTTATCTCAGCGGAGACTAATGAGAGTGATGGTCCAGAAGAGCTGGAACCTGCTGCCCTCTTGAGTTTTCATGTTACAGCCCTGAAAGAAAGAAAGCTGCCCACCACAGTGGAGGTGAAGGCATGAGGTGCCACGCTGACCCCCAACTGTCAACACGTCTCCTATAGCTTCCTGGTTGATATGCTACGAGTGTGTGAGTTGATAATGCTCTGCAGCTCGGTGAGGAGGAACGCTTGTCAGTCAACTGGAACAAGCCTAAGGACCACCAAGGGTCCTTGAGACGGTTGCAGGGGGTCCCCAGCAATTTGTTGAATCGTTAAAACTTCACCATTATTTAATTTACAAGAAGTTAACACAATTAGAGAATGTAGAAGAATGACATCATAGTTTGACTGTTAACTCTCAATACAGAATGACATCATAGTTTGACTGTTAACTCTCAATACAGAATGACATCATAGTTTGACTGTTAACTCTCAATACAGAATGACATCATAGTTTGACTGTTAACTCTCAATACAGAATGACATCATAGTTTGACTGTTAACTCTCCACCTAATACAGAATGACATCATAGTTTGACTGTTAACTCTGTACCTAATACAGAATGACATCATAGTTTGACTGTTAACTCTGTACCTAATACAGAATGACATCATAGTTTGACTGTTAACTCTGTACCTAATACAGAATGACATCATAGTTTGACTGTTAACTCTGTACCTAATACAGATAGTCATGGAATTCTGGACAGAAATATTCTCTGATTTGGGTCCGAGAGACAAAAGCTCATCAAATGGGGTCTGTGGCTCTAATGTGGACTAAATGATGGTCCCAGATATGAAAATGGTTGAGTCCCTTAAGACCCTTTATGGTGCTTTAAAGAGCCGTTTAACAAGTCACGGAATGCTCAGAAGACAGCAGTAAGCAAAGAAAGGAAACAAACCCTAACCGCCACACAAACACAATGCAGCACCTTTACAGGGAAAGAAAGGGGAGAGTATTTTCTTATTATGAAAATATGACGTGTGAAAAAAGCAAAAAAGAGTCTCTGGTCTCCCGGGTCTAGTCTGTGAGGCACAACACCAAACAGAGGAACAGGGAACAGAGCATTTGGAAGAGAGATGGAGATTCTATCTAAGGATCATCTCTGAATAGGGTACAATGTGACAGGCAGGTAGGTCCTTCACTATGAGAGGCAGGTAGGTCCTGAGGCAGGTAGGTCCTTCACTATGAGAGGCAGGTAGGTCCTTCACTATGTGAGGCAGGTAGGTCCTTCACTATGAGAGGCAGGTAGGTCCTTCACTATGAGAGGCAGGTAGGTCCTTCACTATAGGTCCTTCACTATGAGAGGCAGGTAGGTCCTTCACTATGAGAGGCAGGTAGGTCCTTCACCATGAGAGGCAAGTAGGTCCTTCACTATGAGAGGCAGGTAGGTCCTTCACTATGTGAGGCAAGTCAAGTCAAGTCAAGTCATTTATTTATAAAGCACATTTAAAAACTCAAGAGCCAACCAAAGTGCTGTACAGTCAGGTAGGTCCTTCACCATGAGAGGAAGGTAGGCCCTTCACCATGAGAGGCAAGTAGGTCCTTGTGAGAGGCAGGTAGGTCCTTCACCATGAGAGGCAGGTAGGTCCTTCACCATGAGAGGCAGGTAGGTCCTTCACTATGAGAGGCAGGTAGGTCCTTCACTATGAGAGGCAGGTAGGTCCTTCACTATGAGAGGCAAGTAGATCCTTCACTATGAGAGGCAGGTAGGTCCTTCACTATGAGAGGCAGGTAGTCCTTCACTATGAGAGGCAGGTAGGTCCTTCACCATGAGAGGCAGGTAGGTCCTTCACTATGAGAGGCAGGTAGGTCCTTCACTATGAGAGGCAGGTAGGTCCTTCACTATGAGAGGCAGGTAGGTCCTTCACCATGAGAGGCAGGTAGGTCCTTCACTATGAGAGGCAGGTAGGTCCTTCACTATGAGAGGCAGGTAGGTCCTTCACCATGAGAGGCAGGTAGGTCCTTCACCATGAGAGGCAGGTAGGTCCTTCACCATGAGAGGCAGGTAGGTCCTTCACCATGAGAGGCAGGTAGGTCCTTCACCATGAGAGGCAGGTAGGTCCTTCACCATGAGAGGCAGGTAGATCCTTCACCATGAGAGGCAGGTAGGTCCTTCACCATGAGAGGCAGGTAGGTCCTTCACTATGAGAGGCAGGTAGGTCCTTCACTATGAGAGGCAGGTAGGTCCTTCACTATGAGAGGCAGGTAGGTCCTTCACTATGAGAGGCAGGTAGGTCCTTCACCATGAGAGGCAGGTAGGTCCTTCACCATGAGAGGCAGGTAGGTCCTTCACCATGAGAGGCAGGTAGGTCTTTCACCATGAGAGGCAGGTAGGTCCTTCACCATGAGAGGCAGGTAGATCCTTCACCATGAGAGGCAGGTAGGTCCTTCACCATGAGAGGCAGGTAGGTCCTTCACCATGAGAGGCAGGTAGGTCCTTCACTATGAGAGGCAGGTAGGTCCTTCACCATGAGAGGCAGGTAGGTCCTTCACTATGAGAGCCAGGTAGGTCCTTCACTATGAGAGCCAGGTAGGTCCTTCACTATGAGAGGCAGGTAGGTCCTTCACCATGAGAGGCAGGTAGGTCCTTCACCATGAGAGGCAGGTAGGTCCTTCACTATGAGAGGCAGGTAGGTCCTTCACTATGAGAGGCAGGTAGGTCCTTCACTATGAGAGGCAGGTAGGTCCTTCACTATGAGAGGCAGGTAGGTCCTTCACCATGAGAGGCAGGTAGGTCCTTCACCATGAGAGGCAGGTAGGTCCTTCACCATGAGAGGCAGGTAGGTCCTTCACCATGAGAGGCAGGTAGGTCCTTCACCATGGGAGGCAGATCAAAGACTGGCCGTGCTAAACGCTGAGAGGAGCCTCAATACACCCAGGCCCTGAGCTTTGTTCAGAGCTGCTGTGTGTCACATCAATAAATCATTAGTACATGAACTTGAGACGGGTGTAATTACTGTACATAAACGAGACCGTCACCGAGAAGATGGGGAGCCTCAGGGACGGCGCTACACCGGGGCAAGGGGGGGCTATAGCCCCCTCACAAATCTGCCAAGCCCCAGTTAAGCCCCCTCATTCTTGATTGATTGGTTGATTGAATTTATTTGATAATTGATCAAAAAAAGATACATATACAACAGCCCAGCAGGAATACATACATTTAAAAAATCATAGAGGTTGAGAAGAACAAGAGAACACAATAAAACATCAGGGAAATAAGTGTTTACACTTTTACATGCTATCCCTTGGATCTTTTATTGTCTCTATATCCATGAATAAAGTCAATCAATCAATCAATCAATCAATCAAAAGGCGTATTTCCATTGTGGACTTTTTCTGTTTGGTTTGGCTACAGCCGTATGCATCAAGGGGAAACTGTCTGTGTGATGTTGCGCCCTGCCCACCCTTCCCCCACTAAAGATAACCTATCTGATCCACAGTGGAGCCAGGTCTGCCAGGTCTGTCAGGTGAAGGGCAGAGGGGACTGAGGAAGAAACATCCTACTGTCAGTCCGCTGATATATGACCCTACATCCATGTAGCTATATGACCCCCCAGGTTGAATCTACCAGTTTATCTTCCTCAATAAAACCCAAACACCTCACAAAGCAACAGCAATGATGGACTGATTTAAACCCTATGGAAGCGGCGTCCTCTGGCTGTATATGTGTGATCTGCCCTGCAGAGGGCAGTAGAGGAGCTGCCTGGGCCCATGGTAGAGTGAACATGCTGTAGGGCAGTGGTTCTCAGCGTGGGGACCCCCAGGGGTCCCCAGAAAATGTATGAATTATCTCAGTACTATAAGGCGGTGGGGTTCCGCGGCGCACAACTGCTTCTAGTGCGGTGTTAGAAATGAGTGTGCCAAACGTTACATTACCATTACTTCTTTTACAAGAACAGAGAATATAGCAGAAAATACTATTTTGATCGTATTTCAATGTTATACATACCACCTGCACTACCCCTCAAAACACAACACAACCCCAGGCCCCCACCCCCGAATAATGAACTGTCACGCACCCATCATGCTCACGAACTCTGAACAATATTCTGGACTCAAAGTGTTTACATCACACATGTACCACTGAACAGACACTAACTCTGATGTATTCATGTATTGGATGTATTTATTGATTTGGGTCGATGCACTTTACCTTGGTGTTTCACTGTACGTCTCAGGGAGATGCTTTGTCTATATCTCGTTGTTGGGAGTAATTTATAACAATGACAATAAAATATACTTGACTTGACAATACACATAGTCATGGAATTCAGGACAAAATCATATCTGGCAATAAAAAATATTCCCAGATTTGGGTCCAACACAATTGTATCAAATAGGACTCTGTGGTTCCATTTCATGTTTATTGTCTATGTTTGGGCTTTTACTCCCTGTTTTAGGAGTCTATTTTCATGGTGTTTACTTCATTTATGTGCTTAATGTGTTCAGTTTTATTCTAAAGCACTTTGTAACTGTGTTTTGAAAGGTGCTATATCAAGTTTATTGTCATTATAATTATTAAGATGAACAATCAATGCCGCTCTGGCACAGCGCAGTAAAGCCCAAGCGGCGGAGCAGAGGGGGTTTTCCATCAAAGAGCTGCCCACGGATTTCAGCCTGCTAAGAGTAGGTAGCACTCCCTCCCTGGCTGTAAAGTGCCTTGCTCAAGAGCCTATACTGTAGGTAGATAGAAGCAGTAGCATTCATCGACTTTTTCTCTCAGCCACCAAACTTCTCAAAACCCTACTAGCAACATCCATACTTTGCATTTCTTGGCTAACATCATAACATCCATCCGGTCTGACCTCCAGCTCCTGACCAGCATGTCCTCAGCAGGTGGTGGACTGGCTCCTGGTGTGTGTGCCTGCCTGCCTGCCTACCTGCTCTGTGGCCCCACTCCCACACCTGAGAGGCTGCAGGCACAACATTTGAGGCATTTAGCTCCGGCATCAAGAAACCAGATTGTAACAGTAGAGGAAGCTTCCACTCCTACGCAGCCAGAATGAAGGAGGATCAAAGGTCAAGGACAAAATTCTTAAGTTTAATATAGAGTGATCATGGAAGAAGCAGGTAGAAGGGATTTGTGGAGTCAAACGCACACATCAAGTTTGTAATGTTTAATTTAGATTGTTTAATGTTAATTCCATGCTGTGTTTCAGTAAGAACAATACAGATTCCCCATCTGTGGCTCCAGTCAGATATCCAGTAGTACAAATCAGCTCCAAGTTACACATAATGAAGCAAAAAAGAAAAGAAAAAAGAAACTAAGGAAACCTCCAAACCTAGAAGGGCTTTAGTGAAAAGGAGGGGAAAAAGCAGCAGAAACAAGTATTTGTCAACTCATGCAAAGCACTGACAATCTGATTTTTCCTCTTTTTTTTTTTTTTTTTTAGAGCTCTTCGTCAAAGAAACCGGGGGCCAAATCGAGACTTGTCTTTTACACAAGCGACAGTTACTCCCAATGTTTATTGAAACCACCAGCTAAGCTATAACTCAACCTTCTGAAATTCAGCATGTGTGCACAGTTACAGTATTTCAGCACAAAGTACAGTCCAAGGACAACTACAAAAACATGACAACAGAATCACTATGGTGTAAAAGTTAAGCACTTCTTTGCCCCACGTGGATATCGCGAATTTTGCCAACTTCTTCTGAAAAACTAAGTTAACAAAAAGGGCACTTTTAGTTTTTCGAATTGCCCATATAAAGGTAAAATGATTCGCATCTGACATTTCACTAAAAACAGAGATAAAACAGCTCCCATAACTAATAGTCAACATATCAGTAATAAAAGTTAATTTCTGTAATTACATTAAGAAAAAAATTCTCAATACATCCAGCAACTGATAAAAATATTGAGGAAAAAAAAAGGCAAAAGAAAAAAAAAAATACAATAATGAAAACAAAGATAATATTTCAGAACCGCTTGTACCAGGAACGAAAAAACAAAATCCAGGGACTCTTTCTTTATCTTTGTCTTTCTAACATTATTTACTGTCTTAATTAAGTGGTATTTACTTGAAATGAATTAAAGGGCTAAAAAAGAAAGAAAAAGAAAAAACAAACAAAACGGAAAAATAAACTTGTTAACTTCATGGCCCTGGTGGGTCTTGAAGCACCGGAGGTGAAGGAAAGGGGGAGGAAGAGAAGAGAGAGTAGAGGAAGAGGATGGTGCCTCTCGGGGAGGGAGGACTGAGGTGGAGGGGTGAGGAGTGTGATGAGGTGAGGGGACTGGGGGGGGGGGGGACTCATGGGACTATGGGGAGGAGGTGAGGGGAGTCTGGGAGGGGACTCGGAGGAGGTGAGGGGAGTCAGGGGAGGTGATGGGGGCTCAGGGGAGGAGGTGAGAGGGGCTCAGGGGAGCAGCTGAGGGGGCTCAGGGGAGGAGGTGAGGGGGCTCAGGGGACAAGAAGAGGAGGCTCAGGGGAGGAGGTGAGGGGAGTCTGGGGAGGTGATGGGGGCTCAGGAAAGCAGCTGAGGGGGCTCAGGGGAG
Source organism: Poromitra crassiceps (assembly GCF_964638095.1). NCBI lineage: Eukaryota > Metazoa > Chordata > Actinopteri > Beryciformes > Melamphaidae > Poromitra > Poromitra crassiceps. The sequence goes on from NC_139642.1 coordinate 58,744,002, forward strand.
CAGCTGAGGAGGCTCAGGGGAGGAGGTGAGGGGGCTCAGGGGAGGAGGTGAGGGGAGCTCAGGGGAGGAGGTGAGGGGGCTCAGGGGAGGAGGTGAGGGGAGCTCAGGGGAGGTGAGGGGGCTCAGGGGGGGAGGAGGTGAGGGGGCTCAGGGGGGGAGGAGGTGAGGGGGCTCAGGGGGGGAGGAGGTGAGGGGGCTCAGGGGGGGAGGAGGTGAGGGGGCTCAGGAGAGGAAGTGAGGGGAGCTCAGGAGAGGAGTTGAGGGGGCTCAGGGGAGGAGGTGAGAGGGCTCAGGGGAGGAGGTGAGGGGGGCTCAGGGGAGGAGGTGAGGGGGCTCAGGGGAGGAGGTGAGGGGGCTCAGGGGAGGAGGTGAGGGGGCTCAGGGGAGGAGGTGAGGGGGCTCAGGGGATGAGGTGAGGGGGGCTCAGGGGAGGGTCTCAAGTTGTTGGCTGTTGGTGGCATCGTCTCACTGGGCCTCGTCCTCAACGTCTTGCAGTGCCTCTTTGTTCTGTTCTTCACCTGGTGGACGACAAACAGAAAACATCAGAAAACAAGACTAGACAAGCCTAGTTAAGCTGGGCTCGGACCGCTGCTGCTGCTGCTGCACCCGGAACGGGCCGGCCAAGACTGACTGACTGTCTCCCCATGGTTGAAACATGCGTGCCTGAGTGCTGAGCAGCAGCGGCAGCAGTCCGGGGCCCCTAGTCAACACTCACGCATGCGGACTTGCTGCCGCTCAACACTCGCATCCAATGCCTTTCAAAATGTACATATTCACTGGGCAGAATAAGAAAACGACTTCAACTTAGGTTATGTAAAACATTCCATATTCTTATTTATGCAACATGTTCTTTAGAAAACAAAACAACAAAAACAAAACAAAGTAGGATTCATCCTACAGGCTTGGATGATATCGGCCTGTCATATCAGCAGAAATGTCATATCGGGGCAATGCCAATATTTCATTTTAAAGCTAGGGATGGGGCCGATCCGATCCAATATCGGTAGCTGATATGGGCACTAATTCACGGATCGGAATCTGGGATTTTTTTTTTTGCAATTCCAGCGCTGGCCGTAATTTGCCCATGTATAATAGTATCCTTCTTTGCCTTGTATATTTTCTTAATTTTGTCTGCTTTTTGCTAAATCTTTAATTGGTCAAATCTTTGCCTATACATTGTATATTCAAGAAAAATATTGGTATCGGCATAATATCGGTATCGGCAGATATCCAAATTCAGGTATCGGAATCGGATCGGAAGTGAAAAAATGTGGATCGGTGCATCCCTATTTAAAGCCTTTATCGGCCGATATCGCTGACGTGGTCATATCATCACGCATGCCTACTTTCAAAGACTTACAATCCTATTTTAATTAGAGGCAAGGAGGGCGAGATTTGTGAGAAAAATCGAATTCACTCAAACACATTTGAAGTCATGAAGTTTTTTGCATCTGGATTAGGTTCAGACTGATATATTAGTTTGCTGACATATTGTGCTGATATTGGCCCTTAAAAATGGATTATCAGCAAATCAGTGTCATTCACATGAAATATGTTGCAGTTTGTTTGATTACATATTGTATAATTGATCAATACTACACTTAACCTGGATTGATTCCAATGCAACATAGTTGTATGCATGAATGTGTTGCCATGCAGGCTTTTCTATACAATTTACATGGGAATAACTGAATACGGTACTTGTATTTTTTGGAAAATGGTCCAAACTGAAATGACCGAACATGGGCACCAAATACTGTGTGGTTAACGGCTGTGTTAGTCAATAAATATCTGCATGGGCCTTCAAAAACCCACATGGCTCAAACCCAGAACACCCGACACTTTATTTTCATCAGGTTGTGTCCAGTGTCGAGTGAACTATCAAATTGACTGTGTGATCGTGTTACAGTCAACTTGATCAAATATGCTGCTCTGAAAGCTGACTGTGTGAAAGTGGAACAATCCAGAGGAGGAGGGAAAGTGAAAAGGCCAGAGTGAACCCGTTTGAAATATCATCATCGGTCACTTCTCTAAACACAGTACACAAAACACTTCAACTGACTGTTCCCAACTCGGGCAGCTCGAGTTTTGGCTACAATAAAGGGATGCTGATACAACCGCACCTGATACCACTTTATGTTCACTTGAAAACTCGGGCTCACAGTTGACGATGCATTGGAGAGAAGCTTGGCTGTTCAAGTGCTAACGTTAGCTCAGTAAGCTCATCACCTGGCTAACACTTCTAGCATACAAAAGCGTTGTGGAACAAGAAAAGGCTTACCAGATATTTCCAATACATGTCCGGTATAATAAGCCACACTGCCTTTAAGATCGCTGTTACAGTCACATAACGTAACTGATTACAACATCTTTCCTTTACCGCCGCGTTCACTTCGGTAGGTTAAGCGAGGTAAGCCTGAGGTAGCCTACATGATGTGTCCAAATGTAATCTTGTAAAATGACATTTCTGGCGAGAAACTTGATTAAATATAATAGTAGTTTGAAGGAGAAATTTGTTGATATTTTCACAGCAATATAACAGTTATTAGAGATTGTAATAAATTAAGCATACTCATAAACCAGCAAACGGGAGCTTTTTGGTGTGCGGATTCTTTTTTTTTTTATATCCATTCTTAAGATACTGTTTGTTATCCAGCAGCACCCATCCAAAATGGGCATTGTGATGCGTCTTGTCTATTTATTAGCATAATCATGCATTAAACATAAATTTAGATGAATAAAAATAACAAACAAATAAATAAATAAAAACATATCAGTAAAGCCCTAACTAAGTACTCATATTGGTTAGGGGTGTCAAAAATAATCGATTATAAGATGCATCGCGATGCGGACGTGCACGATTCTGCATCGATTCAGAAATGTCAAAAATCGATTATAAAAAATAAAATATATATATATTTTTTTATAATCGAATAAAATATAATTGAAGTACATGCTGTTGTTTATTTGGATCATAATACAATGCAATTCCAAATGCACTTTAGAAAAAAGAAAGTGAGAAAAAATAAATCATGTATTGGGAAAAAAAGTGATGCATCGATTTAAGATGCATCGAGATGCATCGATAATCGTAATCGAATCGTAGCCCTCTGAATCGTAATCGAATCGTGAGGCCAGTGAAGATTCACAGCCCTAATATTGGTAATATTAATAAAAGTGCTATTGGTGCAGCATCCCCAATAGAATAGTCGACTGTACTGTACACACTGTCAAACAGTCGACGATACCAATAACATGACGAAGCACTGCTGCTTGGTGTACATACAGGTTTAACAGGCAACCAGGTGAACAACACCCAAATGCTACGCAAACAGGCTGAGCTCAATCCAGCTCCATTCCCAACAAACACCGTTTTCAACTGACTGACTGCTGCTGGAAAGAGCCGAGCTCATAGCCTCATTAGCTTCATTAGCCTGCGATCAACATCATTACAAACAACAACAATCCAACCAAAGGAGTGAGTGGCAAAGGTGAGGAAGAGTGGGTTGAATTGAACTATAAGTGAGTTAGTGCGGAGGAAGAGAATGCAGCCACACACACACACACACACACACACACAACCACAGCAAGACTAGGGTGAGCAACACTTACAAAGTACAGTTAACATGGGAAATGAACAGTTGGGTTTGTTTCCTTTAGGACTCTACAGCAGAGGGAATGAGAAAGACAAGACAAGAGAGACAATGAGTCGGAGGTGGAGGTGGAGAAACGCTCTTGAGAAGAAGGCAAAGCTGCTGGAGTGAATGGAGCATGGCAAAAGAATGAGCAGAAATGCTGCAAGACAGAAAAGCCGGGGATTCTGGTTTAGAGGTTAGATTCTCTGCCCCGAGCCCGAACCCGAGCCCTGGCCGGGCCCGCGGGCCGGAATATCCCTTCTATTCCTCAGGGTCGGGTCGGGCTCGTGGTCAGATATTTATATAATTGGTCATATTTGGTGTGATAATCAGAATGTTATAACATTGTAACCTTAAAACCTTGTGTATTCATAAGACTGGACAGACAACAGGGTTATAGTTTTTAGATAAACAGCCAACTTTTAATAAGAACATTTCGGGTTCGGGCCGGGCTCGGGCCCATAAATGGCACGGGCCGGGCCCAGACAGAAGGTTCTCGGGCTCGGTTTGGGTCGGGCTTGTTTTTTTTTTGGGCCCGATCTAAGCTCGATTCTGGTTAGGTGGGACAGAGATGACTCCAGCTTAGCGACTTGTATGCCGGTTCTGAAGGTGCATTTCGACCGCATGGTACCAGCTCAACTTAACTGTACTCACTTTTGGTAGTACCGCTTGGTTTTCCACTGCATAGTACCCCTTCAATGTGCCCGCCACCCACAACAGGGCGTCATAGCAACGCTACATAGGACGCAAGTCGACCAACAAACTTGATCAGAGGGAAATCAATAATGTCTTGATTACGAAATTACACCAATTGAATTCACTCTTCAGTTATAAAACACTAGATTAACTCCAACCGGCGCTCGGCTCGCCAAATGCCCACCGCTGGCACTGTTTTCAAACTGGGCTTATTTCAGTTATTACCTCCGCCACAGAGTTGCCGGGAGGTTGGTCTGTTTGTCAGCAGGAGATCAGGAGATCTCAGAAGGTTATGAGCACCTGACTTCCAGATGGATTCACGTAACACCACAAAACTTAGTAGAAAGGTTGGCCATGGGCCAAGGACAAACTGATTAACTTTCCACGCCCACTGGCCAAAAGGAGGTGTGGAAATGGGGGTAGCCAATCACAAGAGGGCGACTAAGTATCAGAACGGATTTACGCAACACCACGCCGTGGTGGAGGAGTGCCCTCTAGTGACTTCCGATATGATTGGACCTCAGACACATGGCTAGCCTCAGACACACGGCTAGCCTCAGACACATGGCTAGCCTCAGACACATGGCTAGTCTCAAACACATGGCTAGCCTCTCTCTGAGGGGAAGATCTGTCCGGGCGGATGGGGGGGAGAGAGCCCGAGGAGCGGGGCTCCGGCTGCTTTGATCGGCCCCTCTCTTGGGGAAGAAGCAGCGCACCACTGCCGGCTTGGGGCAAGGCGGAGTACGGTTCCGGAATGGAAGTGAGGTTTAGGTTTTTTTTGTTTCGTCCTTGGGTGTGTAAAATACCTTTAGTCACAGCATGGAGACATTTTGTTTGACAAGAGGCTGAAGGCTAACCCGACGCTGCCAAATGGTCAAGAAACCATCTGGGACCTCGTCCTTGGGAACCGTTTAGAAAAGGGCCGGCGCAATTCAAAAAGCACCTGGCAGGTGATTGGATGAACCATCTGTCTATCACAGACTGGCATCACACCTAAATCCCGCCCGTCTGGCACACTGCTTGGATGGTGTTAAACCGATGGGTTTGGAGCGTGGCAAGGTGGATTTCTCACGCACATCATGATCTGGCGAATCCGGCTGCCTCGCGAGGTTAGCTGCAGGCAGCGAGAGAAAAGAATGTTGAAAACAAACGGGAGAGCTTGGGAAATCCTACAGACAAAAGGGTAAGCTAACGTTAGCATATGACGATTGTCTCTGACAAGAGAGTGTTTTCACGCCACCTTTTTCAGCTCGCTTGGAACCTCGGCGGTGGTGTTACTAAAAAGGTCTCACCTCAGCACGGTACTTGCCTAATGGAAAAAACAAAAAAAACCTAACCCGGTACCATGCGGTCGAAATGCAGCTTAACGCTGTCACAGACTAGCCCTCTAATGGGGCGTTAGCACTGTGAGCAACACCATCAACAAGTCAGCGGAGGTCCTGCTTGCGGTTTAGCTGAGCAGCCAGGCAGCTCGTCAGCGCAGGAAGCTCGGCCAAGGCCAAACTTTCCATGGTTGTTGGCGTTTCCTTGTATCACCTACACTGTATGCAACTTTGTTTCAAGAACAATAGTTGCACTTGCAAAATGGAAGACTTGACTCCAGTCATTCAAAGCTTCCCAGGGCTCTGTAGCTGTGATTTGAAAGACGAACGGAAGAAACATCTCAAAAAGAGTGTTTCGAGAACGGCCGCATCCAGCGCTGGGGTCGAAGATAAGCTCTGAAGTAATGTCATTGATTTTTTGGGGGGGTCATTTTCGATCAATACCACCTAATTAGTTGTTTCTATAGGTTATCAACACATTTCACTTAAAAAGGAACAAGTCATCGCAAAATGAAAATGTTGTCATCGTCTACTCCCCCTCATGCCAGTTGAGACACAGGTGAAGTTTGTCTATATCAGAACACACAGAGAGGTTGCCGGCACGTCGTCAGTACGGCACAACTGAAATCAAACTTGTGTTTCAACTGGCATGAGGGGGGAGTAGATGGTGACAGAATTGAGTATTTGCTAGCCAGCCATGTTAACTGTAAGCTTATGAACGCAGAGGCCAAAGCTGCAAAAAGCACCACTTTTATAGATACCTTCTTTTTCTTGGTCAAAACCTGCAGAGCACATAGATAAAGCAGAGCCTCTCACACCGCACACAATACAGTGAGCCGGCAACTAAGCTGCTCACATTGTTAACACATGGAAGAGTGTCGTTTTAGAGCAGCCATTCCCAACCTGTGGGGGCGCCAATTCATTTGCAAAACATTAACATTTTAGGGGGGGGGGGATTATTAGTATTATGTATGAGAATGCATTTCTCCATTGTAGAATGATGATACTGTTATTTAATTTGTAATCAATTATTCCTTAATTAGCCTATTGCAGACGGCCCCTCACTTTTAGTATCCGATTTCTGTGTGGTGCTGATGGACAGCTCCATCTATCGTTAAAATAAAAAAAAAGTGCTCTCAGAACGCATTATTTGGCCTCCGCACTCTTACTTTTTACCACGGCAATTTGAGAGATTTTCAAGGGGGCCATGAGTGGGAAAAGGTTGGGAACTGCTGTTTTCGAGGTTTTGAGGCGGGTAACGGGTGGAAAGTGATGAGTGAGGAGTTAGTAAATGAGCATCTAGCCATGGAAAAAAAGGATGCTGAGACAAAACCGGTAGTTAAAGCAAAAGATGGTAGATGGTAAGACCGGTAGTTAAAGCAAATGATGGTAGATGGTAAGATCTCAATGAGTAGAATCCATAAACACACTCATGAATGGGATGCGTGTGGTTAGCTGGTTAGCATCTTACCATCTCCCTGCATATCTGAAGTCCATAGTGTCAGGTTGTCACGTAACAACTGCATGATAAGTGTGGAGTCCTTGTAGCTTTCTTCACTCAGTGTGTCCAGTTCTGCGATGGCGTCGTCGAACGCAGCCTTCGCCAACCTGAGCACAAACACAACAACCTGAGCACAAACACAACGCCAACTCTGTTGAAGCCATCGTACACTTGGGGATTTACTGTTTCCATTTCTGACCGATTCTTGCTAGCCAGTCCTGATCGTAGTGACATTGCGCAGTGGGACGTCAATGTTGGTAAGATGGTATTGTGAATAACTGATTTGTCATAACAGAATAAATGCTGGCGCAGCCACATTTAAAAACCTAGCCTTAATCTTTCCAGAAATGTCTTTTTAAAATCCATACTCAAGATTTTACTGATCCCTTTTAAAGCTGCAATGTTTATTTTATTTATTCAACCTTTATTTAACCAGTTAAAAATCCCGTTGAGGCTGAAGCCTCTTTTAAAAGGGAGAACTGGCCAAGAAGAAGGCCAAGAATGTGCAACAATTTTCACATTAAAATGGCAATGTATTAACAGGATGTGGTTGGGCAATTGTGTTATTTTATTAGTACTATCATAAATGCACCAATGAAATGATTTTACTGTGATATGTTTAAAATGTCTTTGAGTACCCAGAAAAGCGCTACCAATACCAAAATTTTTGTAAATTGTAAATCAACTTGAGCATTAGTTTTGACATGTTTCCCCACTTCTTAAAACTGATTCATAGACTTGTTTTTGGGTCATGAGCCTTCATCATTAATCATCTTTTTCTTCAGCAGCTTAGTTCCTTTTCTTACCTTGCTTTCAGTGCTGTTGGTGTCCATTGTCTGTTTTCATAGTATATTGCACCTTGTAAGTGTGCTTTGTAAAGTGCTACCTTAGATGGAGTTTATGACACTCGGCCCCCTGTTGACTAAAGCAGGGAACTACAGCAGAGAGAGGGTGTAACGCAGAAACAGTGACCTCTGACCTGCAGGCGCGGTCGGGCGAGTTGAGGATCTCGTAGTAGAAGACGGAGAAGTTGAGGGCGAGGCCGAGGCGGATGGGGTGTGTGGGCGGCAGCTCTGTCATGGCGATGTCACTGGCTGCCTTGTAGGCCACCAGGCTGTTCTCTGCTGCCTCCTTCCGGTCGTTGCCTGTGGCGAACTCTGCCAGGTACCTGTGGTAGTCGCCCTTCCTGGAAATTGTGGAAACAACGGTTCAACGAATTCAGTGGACATTCATGCTAGTGTTGCACAGTATGTACCGAAATTTTATAAAACATCAGAAAATGGTGAAAAAATGTCTTATCGGTGTTTCCCAAAGCCTAAGATGACGTCTGAGGAGTCAATAAACCAGAAAATATTCACATTTAAGAAGTTGGAATCAGAGAATTTGGACTTTTCTTCTTTAAAAAATTACTCAAAACGATTAATCGATTATCAAAATAGTTGTTGATTATTTTTCTTTTGATCGACTAATGGATTGATCGTTGCAGCTCTACTTGAATTTGTGAATGTGATCAACCTTGTGGACATTCGGTTTCTTATCCATTAGGTATCGAGTATCGTATCGAGTATCGTGATACTAAACTTGGTATTAGGGATGGGCATCGAATTTCGAATTTTCGAATAATCGTTGTTATTATCAAGGTCGACTTTTATTATTGAAATTCGAAATTCGATTTTTTTTTTTTTTTGGAGTGAAATGTTGCATTGTCTCCCCTGATTCTAAGTATAGTCAAATCGCTTGGTTTGAGCAAGTAAAACAATTTTTATAAGCATTTTAAGCAAGGTTTATGGAAAAATGAATGGCGGATGAAATCCCATGAAGAGGGAGAGGGGGTGACTTTGGCACCCCTTTGGCACTCAGACCTGAGCCTACTAAATATTTAATGAACCACTCATGATTGTCAAAACTGTTTTTTATTTTCGAAAATGTCAATGTCATGTAACATGTTCTTTACTTCAGTGGTGCAATGCTTGTTTGAGCTAAAAATCCACAGCAGAAGCTTTTTATATTAATTAATAAAGCCGTAGACTTAGAATCAGGGGAGACAATGCAACATTTCACTCACAATTTCTTTTTTTTTTTTTTTTTTTTTTAACATTTTTAACATTTTTTTTTTCGAATTTCGAATTAAATTCGAATTTGGCCAGCGAATTTCGAAAAGTGTTTTTGCTAGAAATGCCCATCCCTACTTGGTATCGAAGTCAACATTTTGGCATCGTGACAACACTAATTCATGCCTATATTGTGTTTTGTTTTGATATAGTTTGTACTGTCTTGATAATATTACTGTCAGGAATCCCACAGCTTTTTACTAATCAAATTCAAGGCTTCTTCCAGGACTTTCCAGGCCCAATTCCCTCAAATTCAAGCAGTGAACACAGCATACTGTGAGACACAGATCAAGCTTAATTACTGTTACACCACTGAGAACTGTTATAATAAGAACTAGCAGCTTTACAGAAGCTCACAGACAACCATTAAAAAGCATCTTGAATGTGTGAACACTTCTCAACTGAACTGTGTTACATGTTAAGTAAAAAAAAATCTAAAGAACTTCCATTTCAATTCTTGCACAAAATATATACATTCAAGCACTTTCAGTGACATGTCTATTTTTCAAAAACTTTCCAGGCCTTGATCCCGCCCCCCTCCAATTCACAGACTTCCAGAGATTTCAAGGAGCTGTGGGAACCGTGGGAACTGTTAAATTGTCCTGCTCTGATAGCAGTGCAAGTCTTCACATCACACTTCTCTTGATACATTTTGCTATATTGCTAAGTGATTTGTAACATTTCCTGATACAGTATTCCTGAATTTCCCCCCAAATCACCTGACTTTGCCCATCTGGAATACAGCAGGAATTCAGTGAGCAGTGGGCCACCTCTCAACCCTTTCATCACCCATCATTCCCATCAAAAATTACCAACTGAAACTAGGACTAAAAAAATACATTGAAAACCTTCTATCCACGTATCACTCTGTGTTAAGCTTGTGGCATACTCTTCGCGCCCAGCCAAGCGCATAGGCCGCACGGTGATTATGACGTCATCGCACGGGGCGTGTCGGGGGGGCGAGGCCTGAGCGCAGCACGGCGCGTCCATGGAGATTTTTCTATCAGCGCGTCGGGTTTTGCTGCCTGTGAGATCTCCGTGGTAGGCTATCAGCGGATATCTGCTGTGATTGAGTCCTCACTGTCGTAAAGTTGCCTTTGAAGCATGGCGTTCGATTATAACGAACTAGTTGTGTGGCTTAGCCTTCCCAAATGTTGAGGGTCATTTTTTATAATTTAATACATAGAATTGAGAACGTTACATTCAATTTCATTCAGACTGCCTGGAGCTGCACACTGAGTATGTTCTGTTTTGGCCCGCGCAGAGTGCGCGCGCCCTCCTCGGAGCCCCGCCTCCAGCACGTGCGCGAAGAGTATGCCAGAAGCTTTAGGAGGACTAGACACGTTTAATTAACTCAAGTCATTAACAGTAAGACCAGGAAGCTCTTACATTTTGTAGTAGAAGACCTTGGACTCTCCCGTGCCAGCAGAAGGGATTAGGTGCTTGTCCAGTACATCCAGAATGTCGTTACAGATTGACTTCAGCTCATTCTCAACCTGCAACCACACAAAAAAGAGACAATTATTCAATCAGTAACCAGATACTGTTGCTATAATGTAGTGTGATGACACCAACTATGGCTTTTTAGCTTTCAAGTTAACCCATTGATACCTGATGCAGCATTTGCGTGTATATCCCTCATTTGTGTGTGTATTTAAGACCGTGAACAGTCTTAAAGGGATACACACAAATGCTGTATGAGGTATCAATGGGTTAAGACCTACTACGTAGGTACAAGTGTTCATACCAGGGAGTGAAAACTGGGGGGTGAGGGTGCAGGGGGGGGGGGGGTTCCACCCCTACGCGCTTCACATAGGGGGGATTCTTTATTTGTACATTTTGGCGGGAGAGGATACGGCGTCCGGTGACCACCAGGAGTCTTTGAGGGGCTTCGACGGGGTCCGCAGCAAATTGACTTGATCGTTAAACTTCATTACCCGAAGCTAACAATTAGAGAATGTACAAGAGTTACTTTTTTTTTTTATGTGAATTCTGGACAAAATTATATCCAACAATAAGAGACAGAATATCCTCAAACGGGGTTCTAATGCGTACTAAATTGAGAGGTCCTTAACTCATTGAATGCCATGGACGTCCTTCGACGTCCAATTAAATAGTGACGTAGAATGCCACGGACGTCCTTCGACGTCCAATGCGTTTTTTGACGGTGGGACGTCGATCAAAGCCTTCCGCAGCTCCTGTACAACTATAGTAGCTATTGGAGGTGTATAACCTATTTTACGGACTCATTAGGTGGCGACAGTGCTTGCTCGGTGCAGTCCAGATTAGAGACAGGTCCGAGAAACAGCCTAAAAGCCGTGGATCAAAGACAACCCGATGCATGCTCCCAGAGCCATTTGCTCTGTCGCGGGAGCTGACATTGGCTCCGAACAGGAGTCAATCCGCGCTCACAACTGAGCCCCTCTGTCCCTGTCTGTCTGTCTGTCTGTCTGTATAGTTTCTCCAACCGATTAGCAGCCAGGAAAGCAGCCCCTGACGCCAAACCATTCAGCAATCCGGGTTGGCTCTTCCCTGCTCTGGCGCTGAGAGCCGACAGCAGCAGACAAACGCAGCACTCCGAAAATATAATGGTTGCGTGAGGCTGTGTGCAGTGTGGGGAGGAGTTTACGGGGGGAGGGGGGGAGGGGGGTGGTGCACGCAGGGCATCACACAACAACTACGTCACTACATCAGAAAATATTATCTTCAGACTCAGTGAATGTGCTTGAAATGCTGCATTTCACAAAAGGCGGATTATCTCAGCTAATAATTTGAAAAGCCTGAAAACGCTGAAAACAACCTATCTTCTCCGGCTCATAACTAAAGAACGGAAAATGGTATCAATAAACTTTTTTTTGCTGATGATACAATAGAGCCAGCTCGTTCTTGTGCGTGTTCGGTGTTTACATAGTAATATCACACAATATTCTGTGGGCCTCGAGAAATCACTGAAAACGCTCTGAAAACTCTGGCACTGGGAGCATCCGTTCTCCAAAAGTGGCTGGCACTGAATGAGTTAATATGGAAAAGGTTGAGAATCTCTGTAGTAGTGAGCTTAACTGGTCTTAACATTGTCCTATTCTTACCTCGGATGCATTTGGTCACTCCCCCTCCAATTGAAGGGATTCTCTGAAGTACGCTGTTGTAGTTGGTCCCCTAAATAGACTTGCTGCACTCTTTTTCAGTGTTGAACGAGCCTAAATTAGTTTGCTTGAACTTACTGACGTCTTGTTGTAGACTTTTAATGGGCATCCCGGGGATGACAACACATCAAGAGGCATCAAAATAAACCAAAGACAGATGGATGGACAGACGCACGCGTCTCCATAATCTAGGCCCGATGATGAAACTCGTTAAAATCTTTGCGCTCACACAGCAGATTAACCCCTCACAACACTTTCAGCTTTTGGAAGCAACAGACAGCCACCAATCATAAGGAGGGGAAAATCAGTAGGAGGTTTGATTTTTCATTCAAAGAAAGTGCTGCCGATATCCATACTGTTGCTGATATCTTAGTTACAATAAGATTGACCTAACAAGGCAGTTTTGCGTTTATATGTGTGGTATTTATTCAGTTTGGGAAATCCCACCATCTCTAGAAAGTTGGCTGACTGATTCAACAGGGACTAGAAATCGTCTCTTGTTGCTATAGGTCGTTACTAAGGGTCAGACTATTTGCTGGAACAGTAAATGAGGTTTCATTACATAAGAGTCTACTGACGTGACTGATTGTTTTTCCAGATATTAGTCAGACCCCATCCAGTGTTTCACCTACAATTGTACAGGCCTGGCGCCCGCCAGGCCAACGAGGCCCCCGCCAGGCCTGGTTTTTATTTATTTTTTACTAATAACATAAATGACTAATATGAATGAATAACGACATCACAGTCTAATCCTAAATGTTAATTATCCAAATCTGGCTTCAAACGTCCAAAATTTCGGTCGCCAGCGAAGGTCACCCCTGCGGTCGGTTTAGGTTTTGAAGTCCCTCCAGGCCTGAAAAAAATTCTAGGGGAAACACTGCCATCTATTTCCAGGGGAACTGAGATAACCCTAGCAAAAAGATTTTTTATTTTAGAGCAAATTGCCCCACCATATTACATTGATATCTTTTATTAGGGCTGGGCGATAAAACGATAGCAATATATATCGCGATAAGAGACGTCATCAATACAATAAAGAGATGGTTCGATAGCACGGCTGCATGAAAAAATGTCCCTTGTTAATGGAGCGTGCTACGAGTGACACGCCAACAGCCAATCATTTAACAGACAGGTTAGACAAACCCCGCGTGTGCACCCGCCCCAGCTCATAAACAGCCAATCATATCCCTTGAAAATGCTTTCACCCGGCATCACGCCACCACACGTGAAATCGCAGCAGAAGGAAGGGAAAGCCGAACACAGTTGGTTGTCTGCAAACGTTACAAAGAATTCAATGCGAGTTTCAATTCATGTGCACGTAAATTGACAATGTGTTAACATGTAAGCCCCGCAGTCTTGTGTGACCGGGACATTAACGTTAATGTTACACACCAATTTCACAAATGTGGACGTCTGCAACGTTACTTGCGGAATGCGGGGCAGCTCATTCACTGAATCACCTAACGTTAACATTAAACAACCCTGAAATACACGTTACCAAATTATTTCATCCCCCGTTTGATAAGGCTGGCAACGCTACGTCATCAAAATAAAACGTCACCCTCACCATGCCTGTAAATTACTGCTTGCACGAAGCGTGTATGTGTGACAGTGTTAGGGTTACAATTACCTGTGTACCTTGAAAATGGAAGTGGTTCAAAGCAAACTTTTTCTTCTCATGTTTTTTTTTATTCATAAAAACGGGGGATTAAAAATGATCAATAATTATCGATATCGACCGATATGAAATATTTTATATCAATATACTTTTTAGCTGCATCGCCCAGCCCTATCTGTTATTTTGTTGGTAACCCCTGACTAGGGGAAACACTGAACGGGCCATTGCACTAGTTTAGACAATGTGGCATCTGGAAAACGCTCGCTGGGTGCGTGCAGTAATTTCAGGAGCAGCGGGTCCCCCCAGGGGAGCAGCGGGTCCCCCCAGGGGAGCCGGAGAAGAACAACTGTAACCAAACGAAGATGCAACAGCAGCATGACACATCTCAGAGGACCAGGTCCCATTAGGTCGTTGACAGCAGTCCAACTGCCTCTCCCATCTCTCTGACACTCTCCGGCCTCTCCCACAACCAGAGCCAGCTCTTCTTTCCCTTCGTAGACGCAGGAGAGCGAGAGCGTGCAGCACTGGCCAACTATGACTCAGATGCTCTGTGTCCAGTAGCGCCGGTGCATAGTGTGTATTATTTAATATGAGCTAGGATATCAAGGAAAATGAACGCACAAAGGCATCGTGTGGAGCAGCGGTGCCGTCTGATCTCGGACCACTCTTGTATATCTACCTTAAGCAGGGATCCTACACATTTGCAATCAAAAAAAAAAATCAATGTTTTTCAAGACCTTGATTTGTTTTGAAGATTTTATCTGGTGCTCAATATGATTTAGGCAGATAGACAATCTTAACTAGGTCATATCACTGTGAAGAATGTTCTTCACAGCTACAAATATCAGAATATGTGAGATGATTGGCACGGCTCCGACACGGTTGCCACTTTAAAATTCCATATTTTTCCCGGACCCTATGTTCTTCTTGACTGGATTTGATATATCATTATTATAATGAGTATAATGCATGGCATGCTGACAGCGGCTGGGTAATAAACATTATCTATCTAAACATTACTCTTCACACCAACACAAACTGTGGACTCAAAGTGCCGTAGGTCTACAACAACATAAAAGCTATCATTGTGTGTGTATCAGACCTAGACCACAACAGTTCCAATACTTTTCCAGACATTTTTTTTTTCAAATTCCCGAAACTATTCAAGACCTGGAAAGGATCAAATTCATTTTGTATACTTTTCCAGACTTTCCAGACCTGCATAGGAACCCTGCTGAAGTGATCTCAGATTGGCACTGAGATTCTGAGATGCTTTGAAATTGGGAACATATTCGAGGCAAAGGAGCTACACGACACTCACACTACATCAGCACTCCTTCTGACAAGTAGCGTACTAATTAAATGCAAGTCGTGAGCTCCAGTGTGGTCCTTTGCATCCTGAGCATTACCGTTTGCCTGTACTCCCGGATCATCTTCAGTTTCTCCTCTCCACCCTTGCTCTCTTCCCTCTGTTCGATACTGCTGATTATCCTCCAGGACGCTCTCCGGGCTCCGATCACATTCTTGTAGGCCACTGATAGTAGGTTCCTCTCCTCCACTGTGAGCTCCACGTCCATGCCCGCCACCTTCTTCATAGACTCTACCATCTCTGTGGATGAGACATGCAGGTATTTATAGTCCTTTTATCAGGTGTGGATGTACCCAGAAGGTAACCTTTCTTTCATGTTCATCACTAGCTGACACTCTAGCATAAAACAGAAAGAGGCATTAACAGTTTGCATACCAATCACTCTGTCAGTAGTAGACAATGCCCACCCACATTGCTGATTGGTTACAAAGTCTGCCCATTTGACAATTTGTGAATTGTGAGACAAGAAAAGGATGGCAGACAGGGAAGTGAAGTGAAAAAAACTGATGGAAAAGGGCAGAATAGCCGCTGACATTCTTTCTGAGGGAACCTATGCCGTTTCCATTTTTAGGTGAAGGGGGAGCTCTTGTCATTTTATTTATTAGCCAGGCTAGATGCTATTTGGATAATTATTCTCATTGCTTAGCATCGTGAAAGAGTGCACAGATGACAAAATAAATGCTGTGAACCACCTCCTTTACTGGCTGACCAAATAACATAAATAAATGTTGAATGGAAAACAAACATCAAGTTTCATTCCGATATGAAATGCTCGCTGTTTGGAAAAAAGCAACACGCCCCTTTCTAACAGGTGATGATGCACTGGCAAGGCAATGGCAACTTTTGGCCAAACTGGGTGATGTTGAAACTTTGCTATGAAAGCATGCCACCAATCATGCCTGGCAAAATCCACATTTGATTATATCAAATAATGACATTGCCGCTCAACCTACATTTGTATCTATACTTTTTTCTACATTAACATTTTGCTGCTTTTTAAGGTCACTTGATGAACCTAATGGTACAATGATCATCGGCTGTATCCTGTGTAGACTTGAGACAGTGGATTCCTTCCTTGAGGTAACGTTAATCATTGATTTTTCCAAAGTTGATCTAAGGCTATGGCATGTTAGCGTATTAGAAATGAACCTTTCAAGTGCACAACATTTGATGGGTGTTTTCCCTGGTTAACATCATGTAATTAGAAAAGATCATTCGCAAAAGTTCCTTAATACCGATTGTGCTTTTTTCTTCAAATTATCTCAGCATTGCAGTATGATATACATTGTACTTCATTCAAGTAAGTAAGGATAACATGTAGCCACAGTAGCCAGCCAGTACATGTAGCCAGACAGTAAACCATAAATCACTCCGCAAATACACCCAGTTCAAATCCCACGAATGACTCATAAGCACAATCACATAACGTTACTGGGCAACGTCTAACGCCCTGTAACACTAGTAATCAGGCGTCTAAAAACAGCCTCTGTGGGGCCAGTGATGGCATGACAGTCTGACAGGAGTGGAGCGGAGAAAGGAACAGAGTCATTTTCACCCATCGATCCGCACAGCCTGGCTGCAGAGGAACACCCCAGAAAGTGAACAGCTGCCCTCCCAGCCCACTCCCACACACTGCTAACACATAGCAATGTAGCTTGTGCTACAAATCAGCTAGCTGTAGCCTTGGCTAGTAGCTAACCATTTTAATAACGTTTATAGGCACGAGTAGAAACTATGCAGGTGGATCAACCATTGTTAGGTTGAATGGGAAGTAATGTGATACTGAGCGTTGTGGGGGTAGCTAACCAGTTAGCTTAAGTGCTAAATTAGCTAGCCTGGTGCAGGGGAGGCAACTCTGACAGCTCACGCTCCAGTAATCCGCCATTTTGTTATAGCCCCTTCGCTAACGTTAGCCACTGCCAGTCACAGCTAAACAGTTTCTCTGACATGAAGAGACTGTCGTGTTCCGTTGGCTAATAATGTCACGTCAGGTTAGTGACGTCCAGCAAAGGGACATCTGCTGGGCTAACGGCTAGCTAGCTAATAGATAAGAGAGCGTAACCCTGTTAGCCCTCTAGTTAGCCAACGCTAACACTGCGCTAACGTTACCTAGTTGGCCACCGTTCCGTTAGCTCGCCTGTTGAGAAAAGCCAGCGGCGAACATGTCCCACAGAGAAAGTCAAGCCTTTAAAGAGTATGTCTGTCTTACCGTCATATCGCTCTGCCTGTTCGGCAAGTTTTGCCTGGTAAACTAAGTCCTCCCGATCTCCCATTTTGTAGCGAGCTGCAGGTAATGTAGCGAGCTATTTCGAGTGGCAAATCTTTGGGAAAATCACGATGGTATGTCAGGTTCTGTCGGCAGTTCCTAGAAACCAACTGGTTTGTTGAGTGGTGTTCCGCCCCACCGGCAGCGCTGCACTGGGATGGAGTAGAGTAAAAGATGGCGACCAGCTCCATCCGGGTACTAGTGCACATACGCACAAGTATCACTTGCCCCCGATACGTCCCTTTATCTCTTGCACGGGGAGAAACATTGCGCCAAACTGTATTGAAAATGCCGTCAATTTTAATGCTGGCAAATATGCATTGCTCGCAGACCATGATGCAAGACATGTTTCTGAAGCACTAGGAGCCACTCCTCAATTCGGCGTGCAACAGATATTACACACCGTGGAGGGCGTTACCGGTTTATCGAATTTAATCGTCCATGGTGGAGTATAGTGCATGTATGCCAAATTTAACATCGAATAAATATTAAATAACCATGGCACGGCCAGCTTTTGGAGTGGCTCTTTCTATTCAAGAGAACGGCACGTATCAGGGACAGTGAATCACCACTTACCCCCTCTACTACATCCACTGAGGTCAGGGAATGCATTTAGAGACATAATCGTATGGTTCTATTTCTACATGCGATATGCCACTTGTTTTGCCATACAATCACAAACAACCGAGACCTTTTAGGAATAAATTAAGTAGGCTAAAGATTTTTTTCTCTCATATTCGCTTTCAAGAAGATTGGGCTACTAAGCTGCATAATATTACTTTGGAAATCACTATAACTTCAATCTCAAAGTATTTTTTTGGCTGGAAATTCAATTGCTTTACAAAGATTACAATTAGGAAATAAGAAGTCATGTTTCAAACAATTCTGTCATGTTTTTACAGCAATAACCTAATTCCAAAGAGCATTTAAATACACGTTTTCTGTGATTTGTTAAATTTCTGTCATTTTTGTGTGCAATTATGTCATAATGCATTGTTCATTCTTGTGGGCAGTGGTGGCCCAACGATTAGAGAAGCGAGCTTGTGACCGGAAGGTCGTTGGTTCAATCCCCGGGCCGGGACCGCCGGCAGGAGAAATCTGAGTGGGGAAAGTGAAAAGGCAGCGCTTGCCCCTCCCTCATTACCACCACTGAGGTGCCCTTGAGCAAGGCCCCTAACCCCAACTGCTCCAGTGGAGCTGATCAGTGACCAGCAGATCATCAGACTGTGGTTGTACTGGTCAGCTTCCAGGTGTGAATGTGAACAGGGCACTCCTGAAAAAAAAGAGCATTGCTCTCAGTGAGACTCCCTCTGTATAAATAAAAGGTAAAAAAAAACACACACACAAAAAACACATTGATAACACCTGTAAAATTTTACATTTGCCTGAATATCTTGACAAAAATACCAAAGCAGGGCGAGGACACTGGAGATGACTTCGGTACACACTACCATCTCAGAAATACTGTGCAATAATCCCCACGCTGCCAGTAACAATACTAGACATGGGCAGTCAGTGCAGCAAGCAATGCGACTGTGAAAACCGGTTTAGATTACAGAGCAGCAACCATTATGTTCGCAGCTTCGATAAAGTGCCCACTGTGTAAATACCTGTTTGAGTACATACCTACTGTGCACTAAGCCTAAACATAGTTACATAGCTTTATACAGGATTACTAAAAATAGCACATGAATGGTAACACATCTTATTATATAGGATAACAAATTCTGTAGCTAAGCAACTGCCATGTTAAATCTTAGTAACTCTATAAATCAGGCTGTGGCAAACGCTGGCATCAGAACAACAAAGGATGTTTTGTGTTTATATTAACACACACACACAAATGGCCAACAGGTTTACCATTTGTCATGATTTTGTCTTTATTTACTATCATGTATATTTGAACACATTACATGCTACAGAAAATAAAAAGGTCATTTCAATCGTCTCGAAAGAATATAGTGTTATAATAAAATGGCACGTTTTGATATCGACACGATTTCTATTGGCATTTTGCCAAACCCTCCCTTTTTATGAAAGGAAATGAATGACTTTATGCAGGGTTACTAAAAAGAAAAATACCTCATGGTGGTGGTATGATTGGCAACACAAATGATAAGATAACAAATGATGTAGCTAAGCACCTGCCATGTGCAGAGTGAATGGAAATTAGAGGCGTGGCATCGATCATAAATACACAGATGGGACAGATTGCGGCAAGAGTTGACCAACGTTTCCAAACAGGAATATGGCCAAAGACAAAGAATGATGAAAAGAAATATGAAAGCAGGACAAACGTAACATGTAAAGCACAGCGTGGAAGCACAGCTTCAGTGACCAGAACAACCCCTGGAAGTAAAAAGTCACATATCAATAGAAACTGGTAAAAGGGTGTGTGTGTGTGTGTGTGTGTGTGGGGGGGGGGGGGGGGGGGTGTAAGTGCATTCTGTTTCAAATTAAATTTCATCTTATTTAACCTCATAAATACTGGCATAATATTCTCCCCAGAAAGAGCCTCTCTGGCTCTAATGCTGTTACAGCGCCATCTGAAGGCGAAGCGGTGAGCTGAGCATAACACCATGACAGTGTTACACAACACAGAGGAACAGCTTCTGGGAAACATCATGGCCGCTCCTCACAGATCAAAGTCAAAGCGGACTAGGTTTAGTCTAGCCAAGGTCTAAGCTACACTTCGACTGGGTTTAGTCTAGCCAAGGTCTAAGCTACACTTCGCCTGGGTTTAGTCTAGCCAAGGTCTAAGCTACACTTCGACTGGGTTTAGTCTAGCCAAGGTCTAAGCTACACTTCGACTGGGTTTAGTCTAGCCAAGGTCTAAGCTACACTTCGACTGTGTTTAGTCTAGCCAAGGTCTAAGCTACACTTCGCCTGGGTTTAGTCTAGCCAAGGTCTAAGCTACACTTCGACTGGGTTTAGTCTAGCCAAGGTCTATGCTACACTTTGCCTGGGTTTAGTCTAGCCAAGGTCTAAGCTACACTTCGCCTGGGTTTAGTCTAGCCAAGGTCTAAGCTACACTTAGCCTGGGTTTAGTCTAGCCAAGGTCTAAGCTACACTTCTACACTTAGACTGGGTTTAGTCTAGCCAAGGTCTAAGCTACACTTTGCCTGGGTTTAGTCTAGCCAAGGTCTAAGCTACACTTCGACTGGGTTTAGTCTAGCCAAGGTCTAAGCTACACTTCGCCTGGGTTTAGTCTAGCCAAGGTCTAAGCTACACTTCGCCTGGGTTTAGTCTAGCCAAGGTCTAAGCTACACTTAGACTGGGTTTAGTCTAGCCAAGGTCTAAGCTACACTTGTATGGTGTAGCAGCAGCACAGTGTGGCCTAATGCAACGCCGGCCAGGCAAACCCGCGTACATCCAAAGCAGTTTGCATCTTGATTGGAGAAGTTGATGATTGTCAGGTGTCAACAAGTGGATTGAAATCTCAACAGAACAAAACCTCTTAAAGAAAATCTGAATTAGAAAACATGATCCGCTATTCTAATTCCTATTTGCCGGGCCTCTTGGCATAATGTTCTGGCTTGAAGGTATGCTTATCTCTAGAAGTACATTGGCGGGCAGAATTTAATAAGAGATAGGTATGATAAAAATGGTACTAATCCACGCGGGCTTGATGTATGATAAATGGGTAAAGCCTTTTTAAATGTTAACAAAAGAATCAAGCTTACAGAGGTGAGGCAGGGGGCATGGCGGCACACAGGAAGAGGAAGCTGATAGTCAGAAGTGTGAGAGAACAAGAGCGGTGTGAGTCAAGGCAGCGACGAGAACGTTAAAAAAAAAGGTAAGAAAGGGAAAAAAGGGCAGGTAGCTAACGACACCATTTTCAGTTTTCTTGCACACATTTGAGATGTATCGACGCAGAGAGAGAGCGAGAGCAGTCCATTTGGCTACGGCGTGTTCAGTGAACGATAGCTAATGAGACTGTACTGAGGTGATGGAGAGCCGTATAGGCGTATTCACTCTGGTTGGACTTCATGCATGTACATTAGACTCAGAATGAGAGCGTTACGTGAGTCAGGCGAACCTGTCACTCCCTGCGTCAAAACTGCGGACAAAACGAACAGAGCGCTAAAACCATAACGAAGAGAACGGAAAAACAATAGTTTAGCATGTAATGATAATCACATAACACATCATTTCATAACAATGTGTTTTTTCCTTACAAAATAAAAAGACTACTTGGTTGTGGTGGTACTTGGTCACTTGTTGGGGTAGACTGATGGATGGCTGGGGGGTTGTAGTGTCGGGGTCGGGGGTGGGGTCTCGAATGTAGTGTGCCATCGCGACAGTCAAGAGTCTCGGGTTCAGTACTTGGGGTCTGGTCTGTGGGAGTGACGACGACAGTGTTTTTCTCCGTTTGGGTTTGGCGGTGGGAAGGTTTTTACTTGGTCATCTCTCCGAGACGTCCCGATGGTCCAACGCCATTGCTGTCCTCATCTCTCGGCGTCTTTAGCTCATGTACCGAGTGCGTGGGTCGTCCCCACATCATGCTGCATTCACGTCCCATGAGAACGATGGGAAAATACGAGCGTTCGATTAAAAAAAATACCATTCACTTCAGCTTTCAGGTGGTAAATACTACTAGAAAATAGTTTCTACGCCAGCTTACAGGTTGTTATTAGTTCTACTCGGGATGCCAATTTCTATGATTCCTGAATTCCGACATCACCGGCAAGGGAATACCTGCATTCAAGTGTAGGGGAGGGTGATGCCAACGACCATGACGGGACCCAACTAGGTTCGGGGTTTAAGTGTGAAACAAGCTGATTTGGATCGACCAAAAAGTCTGCAGAAAACCTCGACCGGAGCATCTCGGCGGTATCCAACGAGACAAAAAACACACAATCATTTCCATCTTCTCACTTTTCAAATTCCGCGTTCCACGTGAATGCAGCACGAGCAGACCGCACACAGCGCCGTGATGGTGGTGGTGATGGATGAAGACGAGGGTGAAATAACATTGAATAAAAAAAAAATGACGCACGCCGCGCGGGACAGTTATCTTACTGTGCCACACGGGAACACAGGAAGGGGAAGTGGTGGAGCTCTGGCGGCGAGGGGAGAAGGCCAAAAGGAGCGAGCGGCGCGTCCCGACGGCGGAAGTTCCGATAGGGCCGGATCCCGGGAGGAACAGGAGATTCGTCTCTTGCTCGAGTTCGTCTCCCCCGTGTTCCGCGACAGGAGCGTACGACCCAGTTTATCGGGAGGTCAGTTAAGAGGAGGTGGAGGGAGGGAGGGGGGTCACCATTATTCAGAGGGGAAGCGGGCGGTGAAGGGTGGAAATGGAAGGGTGTGTCCGCATCAAGGGTCCCGACGAGAGGGCCCATTTTGTCGTCTGGAACTGCAGTCGGTAGGTAAAAGCTGGACCAGACGCGGGTGGGTGAGGTGAGGTTACAGAGTGGAAGGGGAAGGAAAAAGGGGTGCGAGGAAAGGGTCTAAATACTAGTGTCCAGGTCGGCTCCCCGGCTGTCCGCTCTCAGCTCAGCTCGTCCTCGGGGTTGTGCTGGTCCAGCAGTTTGACGTGCGTGAAGGGAAAGTGGCCGCGCTTGCCTTTACATTCGCCCTCCCACTGGCCGTTGACGTTTATTTTGGTCACCTTCACCATGTCGCCCACCTGGAGGGAAGACAGGGAGAAGGAGAGAAAGTGGTGACATCTCTCTACAGCAGCAGCAGCACATATTGATTCATACTGACACCCCTGTTTCTTTGCATTTCATACCTCCACAGTCCATAGCAGTTACACAACTGATTTTCTTTAGGTTTTTTACCGGTCCCTTTTAAGGCAGCAGCCGATGGTAGCAAGTAGGGATGGGAGTGGCCGATTTGCGATCAAATTGTTATTGACGATTGAAGGGAGTGATCGCCAATTGGCTTTTGTACAGCGATATTTAAGGTGATTTTAACTCATTGACTATCACAAGACGCTAAAAAAATAATCTCTAGAAGTTGCACTCTACTGTACACATGGAGCGCCCACAGAGCTCCGTTAATCAGCAGGAGTGAGCGGTCTCACTCCAACGAGCACCGTCAAGTCAGCCACAATGTCAAAGTACGTCTTCCGCAGCGGCCTTTCAAAAGTAAATGTTGACGTTAACCTCAATATCAATTTTGAGTCATGCTTTAGACTAGTTTCACTCCATATGTAATCATAACCAGTCTTTTGATGTGTAAGTTATTTTTACGAAGGTTCCTCATCGTTAAGGTTATGAGTGATTTAAGGTGATTTTGCACTGCGCGCTTTTATTTTTTAAGGCTAAAAACGGAAGTGGGTCGTGTTATTTGCCGAGTTCTTGACACTGCCTCTGGTTTTCTCTGCAGCCGTACGCACCTGTGAATAAATCTCGTGGCGATCTCGTTCAAACTTGAATCCAGCCTCCGTGTTGTGTTACTTTCTGTGAGGAGGTCACAGAAGGATAGGTCTCTTTATAAAAAATTATTATTATTAAAACGACGGCCAATTCATAGATTATGGCGATTTGCTCGTCTATCGCCAATCTCTAATGACCACAATTGGACGATATGAAAATAGGGACGATCGATCGCCCATCCCTAGGAGCAAGCAAATTCACAGACCTTTAATAACCCCGTCCGCCTGGCTGTAACGCGCTCTTTATCTTTACCATCAGGACTCCTAGACTTTAGATCGACCTGCGGGAGGAACTCAGGCTGCTAAAGTGTAGCATCTTTTAAATCGCGTCTTTAAACGGAGTTTTATAGACTTGCTTTGATGTAATTGTCATGACCTTTTTAACGGTCTGTATTTGACCTCCTCAGTCCTTTTTATGGTTTAATTTCTCCTCTATTGCCTTGCATTGCTTTAGATTTGGTCACTTTTTCTTTTGCCACTTCTTTGTAAAGCACTTTGTGACTGTGTTCTGAAACTTGCTACCTAAATAATCATGCTAATGATCAGCCGACATGCTATCAGAGGCATTGTTGTTAGGTGACACTACACAACTGTCTGTCTTGTAATCAGGAGTGTTGATTGGTGGTTTTCACACGATATGACTGAGCTGAGACAGGCGATCACACATTACAAGATATTTCACCCCAACGAGTCCACAAACAGTCTCTCACACACACCGGCTTTATTCTTTCTAAACACTCATGCTCGCGCAACATAATGAGTGATTCTACACAATTGGTTCAACGTCTGATTTATTAAGTCGGTAGTTATTCAGTTTCGCGTTATCTAAAATATGATTTTTGGCTTCGATAGAATAGAATGATCTTAGTAAACATCTCAAATGTGCATAGCTACTTAAATGCTTTTTGGGTGGTGGGACAGCAGTTTGTACCCCTCCCCGTATAATGACTTTCTCAGTCAGACCACTTGCCTGCCCTGCAGCCTGCTGCAGACATCACCTGCCCTGCAGCCTGCTGCAGACAGCAGACATCACCTGCCTGCCCTGCAGCCTGCTGCAGACAGCAGACATCACCTGCCTGCCCTGCAGCCTGCTGCAGACAGCAGACATCACCTGCCTGCCCTGCAGCCTGCTGCAGACAGCAGACATCACCTGCCTGCCCTGCAGCCTGCTGAAGACAGCAGACATCACCTGCCTGCCCTGCAGCCTGCTGAAGACAGCAGACATCACCTGCCTGCCCTGCAGCCTGCTGCAGACAGCAGACATCACCTGCCTGCCCTGCAGCCTGCTGAAGACAGCAGACATCACTTGCCTGTCCTGCAGCCTGCTGAAGACAGCAGACATCACCTGCCTGCCCTGCAGCCTGCTGAAGACAGCAGACATCACCTGCCTGCCCTGCAGCCTGCTGAAGACAGCATACATCACCTGCCTGCCCTGCAGCCTGCTGCAGACAGCAGACATCACCTGCCCTGCAGCCTGCTGAAGACAGCAGACATCACCTGCCTGCCCTGCAGCCTGCTGCAGACAGCAAACATCACCTGCCTGCCCTGCAGCCTGCTGCAGACAGCAGACATCACCTGCCCTGCAGCCTGCTGCAGACAGCAGACATCACCTGCCTGCCCTGCAGCCTGCTGCAGACAGCAGACATCACCTGCCTGCCCTGCAGCCTGCTGCAGACAGCAAACATCACCTGCCTGCCCTGCAGCCTGCTGAAGACAGCAGACATCACCTGCCTGCCCTGCAGCCTGCTGAAGACAGCAGACATCACCTGCCCTGCAGCCTGCTGAAGACAGCAGACATCACCTGCCCTGCAGCCTGCTGAAGACAGCAGACATCACCTGCCTGCCCTGCAGCCTGCTGAAGACAGCAGACATCACCTGCCCTGCAGCCTGCTGCAGACAGCAGACATCAGCCCGGCCGTGTCTGCCTCGCTGCGCTCTCTCATTGGCTGTAGTGTAGCACGTTGAGCCTCTCCCAACGCGACCAGATATTTAGCCTGCTAGATATCTACCGATTTGTGACCGCAGAGCCAACGTGATTCGCCCCTGATCACGGGGGTTGTCGCCGAGCTAAAAAAAAAAAACAGCTCACCGAGGGTCCAGAATGGCTTAATGTGAACTAGGCATCAGGCTTTGACACTAACGAGACGGTGTTACTACTTTATATAACTGTGCAAGACAAGTGCCATATCTGCATGACAGTCATTCAGGATTCTTTACATTGAGGAAGTGAAATGTACATAGTGAACTGAACAACATGCAAAGCCGACTGTCACGGACTTATGGACAGTCTGTAATTGGCTGCAGGCACTGCCCCACTGGCAGGGGTGGAAGTAATGAAAAAGGAGGGAGACACGCACATCCAAAACTCAAAGTTGGGGCAGGTGCTGAGCTGAACTAGAACAGTGAGACAAAAAGAATAAAAACTACTCGCACACCGCAGAGCTCCTTTTCTCCAGATTTATTTGTAACGCCTTTCGAGCTACATGCTCTTCATCAGCAGGGGTGGAAGTAACTCATTACAACTAGGGGTGTCACAATATATCGTCCCACGAAATTTCGCGATAGTAAAACGTCACGATATGTATCGTTGAGATGAAATCTCATATCGCAAAAAAAATTTTTTTTTTCTCCAACAGTCGTGGAGAACTTACAGTCTGACCCTGCGGTGATGTCTTCTTCCAGCAGATAACGAGGAACTCTGCCGTTTTTGATCTGTCATTCATATCATTTATTGTTGAAAGTATATACATTACTTTCTACATGGATCTCCCATTTCGATAGGCCCTTTACACGGGGGGCATTTTGTGTCGAAAAGGCAGGATAAACACAGGTGCAAGCAAAACACTAATGAGGGTTTCAAAGTTCCATGATTGGAATTTGGAAACCCTCATTAGTGTTTTGCTTGCACCTGTGTTTATTCTGCCTTTTTGACACAAAATGGCCCCCGGCGTGAAAAGGGTCTATTGAATGGCTGTGACAGCCCTGCTATTAAACATCAACGGTTAAACAAGTACTTAAACGAGTACTTAAACGAGTACTTTTTACTTTTACTGGAGTATTTTTGTCAACACCAGTAGTTTTACTTGTAGATGAGTAATATTTCAGTAATGTAACGGTACTTCTACTTGAGTACAGACGTCCGCTACTTCTTCCGCTGCTGCCCAATGGTCAGATGTTGCAAAACGTGTATGTTTCACATGTAACATCTCAAGAGAATTAGGAAAACTGGACCAAAAAACAAGGGTTTCAGCCCGGCTTGGACTCGAAACTCCGACTAACCTGGGGTGGGATGCCCGAGGGGGCGGGGCTAATGAGCTAGCATCCGAAATATTAGAGTAGTACGTACGTACTACGTCCGTCCCATGTACTGAAGCTAAAGAGAGGTCCTTCACAGTGAGTGGGGTTTCTGAAGAAGACGAGACAAGGAAACTCGAGCTAATTATTAACTGTGCAGCGCCGCCTTGCTGAGTCATACTACTGGTTTATAGTGGGGCAAAACAAACATCCTCACACAGCTCAATGGCAGCAGACACTATCAGCACAGGTGGGAGGGGTGGCACTAACTCATACAAATCATCCACCTAGCAGACACATTATCAGAGCCAACATCAAGAAAGGGTTGAGACTTTTCAGAGTTCCCCTGCTTTGGTTGCAGCTAACAAATGAGCTGGACAGAGACAGAATAAGCAGTAGCAGCAGCAGGACCCCGATTACAGGCGGCAAAGCAGGGATCTCTACTGTATAGACTATCTATCTATACTGTATAGACTATCTATCTATACTGTATAGACTATCTATCTATACTGTATAGACTATCTATAGACTATCTATCTATACTGTATAGACTATCTATCTCTACTGTATAGACTATCTATCTATACTGTATAGGTATCCCCAGCAATGCCGACCGAACAGGGCAGGAGAGAAGCGCTCCGATTGGCTTTTCTCCTAAGTAGTCCCACTCGCGGGCTCAGCTGGACTTCTGGCTTCACAGAGACCAGAGGAAATGGTCCTGTTCCCAAACACAAACTATTTCCTTCCCCCACTGACCTGCTCCGTGGGAGCCCCGCTCCCACTTCCGGACAGTTTAACAGGCCTGCTCGCCGTGGCCACTGGGAGGAGCACTTAGCAGCAGCTCTCACATCTGGGCCACCCTATCTTCACTAGGAGGTCAAACCTGGGGGGCATGAACGACTGGTCCTAAATCTGCTGCTAGCCTAGTCCAGCAAGATGCACCTAGATAGTTAATCGACATTACAGACGGATAATACGCAGGTCAGTCTGTAATGTGATTTGAATGGACTGATCTTGGACTGTAAAGGAGACAGATTATCCAGCAGTGGGCAGGCTGAGCAATCTCTGACCCTGATTTGTCTCCTCTCTGTCTGAGCTCAACAAAAAGCGAAGAAGAAAGAACCCGAATCATTTGGAAAGTAGACCAGGAAAGAGAGGAGACAGAGAGAGGGAGGAGCATGGGGGAGGACGCATTGAGTCAAGAGGAAACATTTCAAAATCATTAACATGTCATCTAACATCAGTTACCTCTAAGGCCAGGGCAGTCTTGTCATAGGCATTGGGTACCCTCTTCTGTATGGCCCTGGCATAGACAGGTCCGTTCTGGAGATTTGGGAGCGGGGTGGGCTGGGCGTACTGGCTGGGGTCCCCCAACAGGGGAGTGCCGGACTGGGGCACAGCGCCGTCAGAGTTCCCCAACATCCCCGGCGGGCCCCCGGGCCCCGCCGCTGAGCTGGGAGAGGCCGGGCGGTACTTCTCCACGTACGGCACCGGGATCATCCCGGCTCGGCCTTCAGAGTTCTGGGCGTTCCACCACTGCTCCTCCGGCTTCTCCAGGACGCGCAGAACGTCGCCCTTCCTGAACGGGAGGTCCTCCTCGTCGTTGCCGGGGAAGTCGAAAAGCGCCCGGACAAACTCATCTTCCAGACGCGGCGGAGGGCCACCAATGCTGTTGGCGCTGATAAAGGAGGTGTGTTTGGACTTGTTGATGGGTTCTATCAAGGTGGTAGTGTCCAAGTAGTGGATTTTATAGAACTCCAGCAAAGCAGGGAGAGCCTCAAACTCCTGGTCACCGATACGGAACTGTGGAGGGGCCAAACCTGGAGGAAAGAGTGGAGGATGGGCAGAGAAATCTTTTTTAAGGACATGCAATTACTAAACCAAAAGGCAACCTTTTTCCGTCATGTGTGAATTTGAACCGAGTCTATTTATGTAACCAAGTGTGATGGTGATTTCCAGAATGACCAGGTAGGATTGTGGATGTTCTTGCATAGGTCCATTTATGTATGGAAAGGCTCGAGGGGACGCTTCAACGAATATTTCACTATATCTGGATAAGTAAACGCTAGCCCAATACATTTAGTTGGAGAGAGAGAGGACTGTTGGGATAATGAGCACCGATATTGTAAGGTGAATTAATATTTTGTAAAACCGTATTGGATACTTGCCGGGCAGAAGTAGTGTCTCCTGACCATTCACAAAAGGTCTGCAGCCATGAGCTAGCTGTACGGACGCTTGCCAATAAGCAATGCCAGATTTAACTGGCAAATTTGTGAATGGAGTTTGGCATAACGTTTTCTCCTGAGAGATCTGAACCAGGGCTAGCTTGGAACATGCACGTTATTGCGCATCTCCTCTGGCGCAAGTCATGCAAGAATGGTCATAATCATATCAGCATCTCCCGCTAGTTCGTCAGCAGGGATGCACACCGAAACCCCCGTTATCTAGCTAACGTTATCTTACCTGGGCCGGATTGTCGGTTGTTGCTGATGCTATTAATTATGTAATGCGAGACTTTGGAGTTCTCCGATACCGAAAGCACGTAGTCGCCGGGGCTGGTGATGGAGTCCCGGACCAGAAACACCCCGTGCCTCTGCCCTTGCAACAGAGAGACAGCCTCCTGCCTGCTCAACCGGCCCCAGTACCAGCTGCCACGGTCCTCTGCGTCAAAATTTCCGGACATGATCACCACTCCAAAGCCGAGGCTTCGCCGGGCCTTCCCTTCTCTGCCTCCCCGTTATCCACAGGCGAAGCCTTCAACTCATACAAAAACTTTAGCGCCTAGAACACGTTTAGTAAACAGGGACATCCGCAGCTAGCTAGCCGTTTGGTCATCAATTCACCGATACAGATCCGTGGCCACGAAATAAAAAAGGACTCTTATTTGCTCTCCGGTCTGATTTCGACTGTCTTAACTCTATATACTGTGTTTTGGCGACAGAATTTCAGCTACAATTCAGCGACCGATGACAACTAACTTCAAAAACTGAAATGGCGGATACGGGAAAACAAAAAAGACCAATATTATCCAGCTCCAGCCGGGGCCAGTACAGAGCACGCCTCCTAAGTTCAGAGCACGCCCATAGGCGAACAAACAACAGTCCAAAGTGCTCCTTCCTTCCCAAACAAGAAAATGTTAAATAACGAATAAATAAAAACATGGCATCAAAGACGATGGGATTTCAAGCACCAGCTTCAACTCACTTCCTGTAATTTTGACATGCAGGTGATAGACAGTCCGCATGTCTGGGAACGCCCATACAGGCTCTAGGAACGCCCACAACAGACGCTGGGTTAGCTGCTCAGCCTTGCTGGGGGCGGGGTCAGGGTTGGGTAAATTCCCCAGTTCTATCCATTCAGTAAAGTTAGAATTTAGCTGATAGCCCAGCCCAGGCAGACACGATCGGGGATTTAACCACCGCAGTAAACGCTCATCTGAGCAGACGTCTCGTGTTCTGCTCTAGAACCCCCAAACTTGTAGTTTAGAGCCGCAGCACCGTCTTTTGGTGAGTCAGCCCATGAGATATATCGGCGGTTTTACCCCACTCGCGCGCCAGCCGTTTAACATTTTGTGGGCGTTCCCGGACATGCGGACTGTCTCTATCTATGCAAGACCCAGCTCCGGCAGGGCCAGTACAGAGCACGCCCCCCTAAGTACAGAACACGCCCCCTAAGTAGCTACAGGACGAATCAGGAGAGGCCGCTCGCTGCAGGACATCTCTTCCCATCTGGAGCTAAAACCCCTCCCCTCTGGAGCAAAGCTTCCCCTCTGGAGGGAGTGATGAAGCTAGCCACACTCAAACTCAAACTCATTTCCGCTAGTTAACGAAGTAAGGGTCATTGCTTGGATTACATTATATTACATTACATTACATTACATGACATTACATTACGTCATTTGGCAGACGCTTTTATCCAAAGCGACTTACAATCACACATTTTTGTAAGCAATAGAGCAATCAACTATGCAACACAGTCTATGACAGCTACAACTTCTGAAGGAATAGTGGTAAAGTTTAGTTTAGTTTTTTTTTAGAGAGAGAGAGAGAGAGAGAGAGAGAGAGATGTTAGTTCAAGAGGGGCCCAGATGGAGCCTGAAAAGGTGTGTTTTAAGTTTTTGCCGAAAGATTGGTAGTGAAGCGGCTGTCCTGACCATAGGAGGGAGCTCATTCCACCATTGCGGTACCAGGGATGAGAAGAGTCACAATCGGGATGAGCGACTTTTGAGCCCCCCTAGCGAAGGAGGGGCGACGCGTCCCACACTGGTGGAGGAGCGGAGGGAGCGGTGAGAGGTTTGGAACCTGACCATAGATTGCAGGTAGCCTACAGAGGAGCTGTCTGGTGTACTGCCCTGTAGGCCAGTACCAGTGTCTTGAATTTGATGCGTGCCGAGATGGGAAGCCAGTGAAGGTCCCGGAAGAGGGGAGTGACATGAGAGAATTTGGGTTGGTTGAATACCAGACGGGCTGCAGCGTTCCGAATGAGCTGAAGTGGTTAGATGTCAGCGGTAGGTAGACCGGCCACGAGCACGTTGCAGTAGTCCACGCGGGAGATAAGTGACTGGACCAGGAGTTGCGTCGCTTCCCTCGTGAGAAAGAAGAAAGACAGATTTGCGGATGTTGTAGAGGGAGAACCTACAGGAGCGTGCTGTTGCAGCAATGTTGGCTGAGCAAGACAGCTGGTTGTCAAGGTTTACCGCAAGGTTTTTAGCTGTTTGGGAGGGAAGCACAGTGGTATTGTCAATGGAGATGGAGAGATCTGCGAGAGGGCAGTCCTCCCTGGGAGGAAGAGTAGCTCTGTCTTACCAAGATTGAGCTTGAGGTGGTGAGCAGACATCCAGTCACCAATGTCTTTGAGGCATGCAGAGATGCGAGCCTCGATTTGGGTGTCGGAGGGGGGGAAGGAAAGGAAAAGCTGGGTGTCATCAGCATAGCAGTGATAAGAAAAGCCATGAGATGAGATCACATGGGCAAGAGATCTGATATAGAGAAGGAAAAGCAAGGGGCCCAGGACTGAGCCCTGGAGGACACCGGTGGTAAGAGGGCAGGATCTGGAGAGGGACCCTCTCCATAAGACCTGGTATGAGCGGTTAGTAGTCAGGGATCCAGTCACCCAAAATTTGAGAGGACCTGACATGGCATGCTATACTTTTTTTTTGTGTTTTATCTATTCATTTGGACATTAAGGTCCATTGAATGAGAGGTCTGCTCTGCCGGAAACCTCGCGAAAAAAAGTTGTGGCCATTTTTGGATATGAAGCCTTTATTTTTTGACCGAAAAATGTGAAAGAGTTTTTTTTCCTCAAAGTCCTCAGTGGGTTGCGTAGGCTGTCAATAAATGCATCCCAGGTACACAGAACATGTGTGTTGACAACACCAAGTTAAGAAATACACTTACAAAACCTTTCCAAATGATTTATAGCCATTTTCTATTACAAAAAAGTACTCGTTTTTTGAATTTTCTCCATTATTTTCATCTTTACTTTGTTAGTAAGCAATTATATCCTGAAATATGACATCAGCCAATGTGTCATTCTTTTCAGCAGATATTATAGTCATTCCACACTAAAGATGATTAAAATCAACCCAAAATCAATGGATCTGTGTTGATTTTATTACCTTTATGCTCGAAATTCCTCGAGACATGTTTTTAGTTTTAACAAAACCCTGTACCCCAAAGACAATACTTGTAACACAAGAAATTCAAAACAACAAAATGATTTTAATCACAAAATGTACACTGGATGACAAGCCAACAAAACAATTATTGTTATACAGCTTAATTTGGATAGATTGTGACCAGTATCTAGAAAACATTAAATTAAACATTAGCTGAACAAAATTATTGAACACAACACATTAAAAAAAGAAAGAAAAAAGACTGGCAACAAGGTCTATAATATAACAAAATTAACTTTGCAATGAACAAAATAACTCAATCACTGTCACTGTCTTCAAGTGTGAGAAATAACTCAATCACTGTCACTGTCTTCAAGTGTGAGTTAATTCCTTGAACATTTGTTGGGGTCCCCATGTGCAGAGACATGCGATGACACACTTGACATTGGCTCTCACACAAGAGCATCCTCGGGCACACATGCTTTTCTTGCAGTGACAGTATTTCGTGTGTTTGAATTCTGCAGGTTTTGCCTCCTTCAGCATCATGGTTGCCATCAGCTTACCACTGACACGCTCTCTGCTGAAGTCAATGGCAACAGGGTAGGTTGGTTGAGACATGTGTACTCGCTTGCATACAGCCAACTGATGCAGGGCTCGGCAAAGGTGTAACTGGAACGAAGGCATCTTCGGTAGGTGGAAGGCAACGCATGTCTCCTTTGATATTGCCAAAGAGATGGGCTCGCAGTGCATCCAAATTACCACTGAAGTCACTCCTCTCATACAGTGACACCATGTACCGCCTAGCCGCTGTCACAACATCTTCTTTAACATCCAGGCTTTCCCCAGGGTTACCGTATCTGCACAGGGGCAGAAGGTCTTCCAGGTGATCAATGGCAGTTTTGTAGGCGTGCTTTTTTCCTCTTCTGTAGAGATAGCTCACTGTGTCACATCCAGTCAGTAGGTGCTGAGGAGCATGGAGGAAAGATCTGCAGCTTGAACATCATTGTTCACTGCCAGGGCGTTTGTGATTGCATGAGCAGGTAGATATCCATCTTCTTTACCCACAGCTCCTGCAGGCCATCCATGTGTGCAATGTAGTATATGCACATCATGATCACGTCTGTGTCAGTAGCCACCACTACAGCCCGTTTGTGGTGCAGATGTTGTAATGAGTATGCAATGTGGGCAAACATCCTGGTATCTGCCTCCTCATGCTTCTCACAGGATAGTTCTGGAAGCTCAACCTGACAATCTGCTTTTAACAGAACAGTGCGACCAGGATCACGGAAAATTACATGGATGGCCTGCAGGAGCTGTGGGTAAAGAAGATGCAATCGCAGACGCCCTGGCAGTGAACTATGATGTTCAAGCTGCAGATCTTTCCTCCATGCTCCTCAGCACCTACATTATCGCACATTGGGGCTGGTTACCGGGGTAGAGGTGAATGGCATATTCCACGTCTGGAATTGGAGGGACAGGAAGGCTTTGTTCTCTTTGATGTTATCCAGGCGTGCCAGTTCATATGCAGACAAATTCTGCGGTAAAACACAGAAGATTCATAACTTTTCAAGTTGAGAAAACGGACTTCTTTCACACGTAACCTACTACACACATATACACAAGGTTCATACAGACAATATTATTTCAAATTCAAGGACTTTTGATTACCTTTTCCAGCACTACTTTGCTGTTCAGGACTCTGGACATAATCAAGAAACATTTCCCTAAAACCTTACTGCCTTTCATATCACAGGTTTATATGCTTTTAAGTCATTTTCCTCCTGAATACATTGGTCTTATTTTCTATATTTTGACTTGCATTCTGTCATACACTGCAACATTTTTATTTATTTATGTATTCATTCATTTACTTATTTACTGTATTTCAAACTCTTTTAAGCGCTTCCCCACATAACACGCTAATTTCCCAGGTATTCCAGTACTTACATTTTAAATTCCATGCCTTTAAGGCAGAGGTTCTCAAATGTTTTTCAGCCAATGACCCCTTACAAGATAGAAAATATACCAGGGACCCCCTCATTCTGATTTGTGATTTTGGGCTCAGCTTGTTTCCACGGTAACATGCTTGACATTTAAATTGATAGGTTTGTCAGATTAGAATGTAATCCATGAACCATTTTAGATTTAAAGCATAATATTTTCGTTGAACTATGAAGCTTTTGCACACAATTTCTTTTTTTTTCCCTGAAAACTTTTCGCGGACCCCCTGGCAAAGTGCCATGGACCCCTGGGGGTCCTCGGACCCCCATTTGAGAACCACTGCTTTAAGGACCTTGTATGAACCCTGTATACATTTTACATTTCAACAGTCTGGTTTGCACTGAAATGCTTCTCTATATGAAGTGATGTTAGTATTGACAGAGACAGGTTTCTACAGGACACAGACATAAAATGCCTTGTTGCTACTTCTTAAATGACCATGACAAAGTATGCAGGTTTTGTAAAACGTGGCCTACACCTTACCTCATTCTTGACCTTGCTCTTGCTCTTACTCTTCTTTTTTTTCTAAGATGGAATGAAAACGGTAACTAAATGAAATATCCAAAACAGAAATGTAAATTCAGTTCGTATCGCTTTAATGTGAACTATGTGAAGTCTCTCTGGCCTCCTCACCTTCCTCTTCATGCCAAGATCGCTGTCGTCATCATCGCTGTTGTGGTCTTTGTCGTCTTTATCGGTGTAGTCGACCTCTTTGGTCGACCTCTTTGGTCGAGCTGAGCGGCGGACGTGGTCGTCTTCATCGCTGTTGTGGTCTTTGTCGTCTTTATCGCTGTCGTCTTCATCGCTGTTGTGGTCTTTGTCGTCTTTTTCGGTGTACTCGACCTCCATCTTTGGTCGAGCTGAACGGCGGACGTGGTCGTCTTCATCGCTGTCGTCTTCATCGCCGCTGTCTTCTTCATCGCTGTCTTCTTCATCGCTGTCGTCTTCATCGCTGTCGTCTTCATCGCTGTAGTCTTCATCGCTGTCGGCCACAACGCTGTCGGCCACAACGCTGTCGTCTTCATCGCTGTCGTCTTCATCGCTGTCGTCTTCATCGCTGTCGTCTTCATCGCTGTTGATTGATTGATTGATTGATTTTTATTTAGGACAAGAGTATTACACAAAGTATGTAAAAAAAAAGTAGTACAAGGATAAAAAACACAGACAGTTGTTCAACTGATTTCCACTGTGGTCCCAAGAAGGATACAAAGAACATTTAAGATATCTGTACAATATAAAAAGTACATATGAAGACCCAGCTGCACAAAGAGACAAAGTACCTGTTCTTCAGGGAAGACGCAAAGCCATCCTCATTGCTGTCGTCTTCATCGCTGTTGTGGTCTTTGTCGCTGTTGTGGTCTTTGTCGTCTTCATCGGTGCAGTGGACCTCTTTATTTGGTCGGACACTGTTGTGGTCTTTGTCGTCTTCATCGGTGCAGTGGACCTCTTTATTTGGTCGGACACTGTTGTGGTCTTTGTCGTCTTCATCGGTGCAGTGGACCTCTTTATTTGGTCGGACACTGTTGTGGTCTTTGTCGTCTTCATCGGTGCAGTGGACCTCTTTATTTGGTCGGACACTGTTGTGGTCTTTGTCGTCTTCATCGGTGCAGTGGACCTCCTTATTTGGTCGGACACTGTTGTGGTCTTTGTCGTCTTCATCGGTGCAGTGGACCTCCTTATTTGGTCGGACACTGTTGTGGTCTTTGTCGTCTTCATCGGTGCAGTGGACCTCCTTATTTGGTCGAGCTGAGCGGCAGACACTGTTGTGGTCATCATCATCTATGTGAAGTGCCTCTGGCCCCACCTTCCTCTTCTTGCAAAGACCGCGATGATGCCAATCCTTATCGCTGTCGTCTTCATCGCTGTTGTGGTCTTTGTTGTCTTTATTGGTGCAGTGGACCTCCTTCTTTGGTCGAGCTGAGCGGCGGACTGCACTCTCTGTCACAGGCTCCTCAGGTCCAGAGCGGGTCACATCTCCCTGCACCGGGAAAGGCGAAGATGAAAGGTTCCCACCACCAAAGTTTAGTTAGCTCTGGCAATTGATGTCAACATTATTTCATAACTTAATGACAATGAACAACATCATTTGACGACTTTGATAACCTCACCTGTAATAAATGAATCGGTATCTTCACGATCTTCACCCCAGCTCGCTTGATCTTAACCCCAGCTCGCTTCCTAACTTCTGTCAGAAGGACTGCACTCTCTGTCACAGGCTCCTCAGGTCCAGAGCGGGTCACTTCCTACAGGTGTGTGTGATGCCCAGTAAGTTATGCAATCAAGAGTAGCATAATGAGTGCTTAAATTCCCTTAAGTTTGCTCTACTGAAAGATGAATGACATCAATTTTAGTAAGTTAAAACCCCGGACTGACGCTTACAAAACAATACATTTATTGCTGGTCTCTGCCATCCTATACGAGGGATCAGCCGAGCAGCATTTTGGTAAACAAACCGTGTCACTGCGTGGCAACGGCAATGGAACCCTATGGAGCCTGAGTTTGAGCGCATGACTCTAGCCGGCTGACCGTGTTTACAATTTAAAAACTGCGACAGTTCACACAACTTTAACACGACATGCATTATACACCAAACTCTTGAGCTAATTCTGCTCTCACCCAGAATGTCAAAATATAAGCGATGTGATGTATATTTTTTGAGATATTAACGTTTGTTTGGCACAACTCATACTACGGTAGTTAACTGCCGCGGGGTTACGCATTTTTGGGTGGCAGTGACGTCACGCTGATTGGTCCTATACCAAACTCACATAGGCCTACCTGACGTCACGCTGATTGGTCCTATACCAAACTCACATAGGCCTACCTGACGTCACGCTGATTGGTCCTATACCAAACTCACATAGGCCTACCTGACGTCACGCTGATTGGTCCTATACCAAACTCACATAGGCCTACCTGACGTCACGCTGATTGGTCCTATACCAAACTCACATAGGCCTACCTGACGTCACACTGATTGGTCCTATACCAAACTCACATAGGCCTACCTGACGTCACGCTGATTGGTCCTATACCAAACTCACATAGGCCTACCTGACGTCACGCTGATTGGTCCTATACCAAACTCACATAGGCCTACCTGACGTCACGCTGATTGGTCCTATACCAAACTCACATAGGCCTACCTGACGTCACGCTGATTGGTCCTATACCAAACTCACATAGGCCTACCTGACGTCACGCTGATTGGTCCTATACCAAACTCACATAGGCCTACCTGACGTCACGCTGATTGGTCCTATACCAAACTCACATAGGCCTACCTGCCAACAAGCTGACTTGAGAAGGCATCATTTACACCCTGTTTTTGGCCAGCACACGCAGGGTGCAGGCCCTCTAATGGCTCATTTCCACCACATTTTACTGCCCTGCACAGCTCGTCACCACTCGGCTCTAATCGTTTCGGCCCGATGGACGTTTTGCTTCCACCGCGGATCATCTGCCCCCACCCACCCCCGCCCACAGCTGGTCGTCATAGCGACCGCATATCTGTCCTTCGCTTATAGCCGAAGTAGGCTATAACATAACGTTACAATTAAATCCATCCACAGAACTTTTAAACTGTTTATGAAATACTGGTGCCTCTAAATGACCTACAGTGTACATGGGCAAATGTGACAATCGGCCAGGAGAATGGATATCACTTTGTAGTTAGTCAAACTCACAGGCATGCGCTGCGCTGTGCGGGGACGGGAGAGGCGCAACAGAGTGAAGCCTGTACCCCGCGGCCTCTCACCAGGCAAGACCGCGGCTTCACCAAACACCCGCTGCGGCCTAGCGGAGTGCTGCAGCCTGCACTCAGCTACAGAGCTCCCTGAGCAGCGGACTTTTTTCTCTCTCAGACAATTGAACACCCGCCACGATTTTATTTCACCGGAGGCGAAGGCAGCAACACAAAAGACTGATGGAAATATACATAACAGAAGAGAAGGTAAGCCCACTAAACTGGTATGCAGCCGCCAGCATTGCATTGACAGTGTGTAGACAGAGTAAACACGATTCTGCCTGACCAATCAGTCGTCAACAATGTTTTCACGTCACCGTATGAACCCGGGTTCACAGAATAGAACCACGACGAGGCAGGTACAAAAAGTAGCACGACTCGACCCCAATACAACCCGGGCTGGGACAGTTTTTAGTGGTGGAATGAGACGATTTATCGAGTCGAGCGGAGCGGGATCGCGCTACTACCTGCGGTGGAAATGGGCCATAACACGATTTGTCAACCCAATTTAGTCACCAATTTGCAAGCCGATTTGGTCCCACTCAGAAACCATAAGACCTGCCGCTACCGAACTTGGTAAGTAGGTTCACAGTCACATTTTACTATGGGTGGGGAAATTACACTAGTTGACCACTAGGTGGCGCTATAACATCCCTCTTTACGTTTTGGTCCATAACTTTTGAACCGACACAGACATATTTATGAAATAAAACAAAATGCCTTGTTGCTACTTCTTAAATGACCATGACAAAGTATGCAGGTTTGTAAAACGTGGCCTACACCTTACCTCATTTTTTTTTTTTTTTTTAATGTTTTTTTTCCGATTTTTTATCCCATTTTTATCCCCCGTTTAGTGCTCATTTGAATTACTCAATCCTGGTTGCTACTCCATCCTCTGCCGATCTGGGGAGAGCCGAGACTGATTCCATGCATCCTCCGAGACATGGGCAGTCAAGTCAGCCGCATCTTTTTCACCTGCCCGAGGAAGCTTCACCGGTAGGACATAGCACGTGGGAGGTTCACGCTATTCCAACCAGTTCCCCTCCCTCTGAACAGGCGCCCTTAACGATCAGAGGAGGAACCATATAAGCAACCAGGATGTTGCATGTTTTTGTGAAGGGGGTTCCTATATGAAGGAGACCCCCGGGAGGCACGGGGAGAACATGCAAACTCCACACAGAAAGGCCATTTTTGCCGACCCCACCCGGGTGGTGGGCACTCGAGGACATGCGGACGGGCACGCATTCCTTCAGTGTTCACATCGGCCCAGGTGGGAATCGAACCCACGACCTTCGAGCTGTGAGGCGATAGTGCTTACCACTGCACCACCGTACCTCCCACCTTACCTCATTTTCGACCTTGCTCTTACTCTTGTTCTTTTCTTCCTAAGATGGAATGAAAACGGTAACTAAATTAAATATCCAAAACAGAAATGTAAATTCAGTATGTATCGCTTTAATGTGAACTATGTGAAGTGTCTCTGGCCTCCTCACCTTCCTCTTCATGCCAAGACTGCCATGATGCCAATCCTCATCGCTGTCGACTTCATCGCTGTTGTGGTCTTTGTCGTCTTTATCAGTGCAGTGGACCTCCTTATTTGGTCGGACACTGTTGTGGTCTTTGTTGTCTTTATTAGTGTAGTGGACCTCCTTATTTGGTCGAGCTGAGCGGCAGACACTGTTGTGGTCATCATCATCTATGTGAAGTGCCTCTGGCCCCACCTTCCTCTTCTTGCAAAGACCGCGATGATGCCAATCCTTATCGCTGTCGTCGTCATCGCTGTTGTGGTCTTTGTTGTCTTTATTGGTGCAGTGGACCTCCTTCTTTGGTCGAGCTGAGCAGCGGACTGCACTCTCTGTCACAGGCTCCTCAGGTCCAGAGCGGGTCACATCTCCCTGCACCGGGAAAGGCGAAGATGAAAGGTTCCCACCACCAAAGTTTAGTTAGCTCTGGCAATTGATGTCAACATTATTTCATAACTTAATGACAATGAACAACATCATTTGACGACTTTGATAACCTCACCTGTAATAAATGAACCGGTATCTTCACGATCTTCACCCCAGCTCGCTTCCTAACTTCTGTCAGAAGGACTGCACTCTCTGTCCCAGGCTCCTCAGGTCCAGAGCGGGTCACTTCCTACAGGTGTGTGTGATGTTTGAGCGCATGACTCTAGCCGGCTGACCGTGTTTACAATTTAAAAACTGCGACAGTTCACACAACTTTAACACGACATGCATTATACACCAAACTCTTGAGCTAATTCTGCTCTCACCCAGAATGTCAAAATATAAGCGATGTGATGTATACTTTTTGAGATATTAACGTTTGTTTGGCACAACTCATACTAGTTAACTGCCGCGGGGTTACGCATTTTTGGGTGGCAGTGACATCACGCTGATTGGTCCTATACCAAACTCACATAGGCCTACCTGACGTCACGCTGATTGGTCCTATATCAAACTCACATAGGCCTACCTGACGTCACGCTGATTGGTCCTATACCAAACTCACATAGGCCTACCTGACGTCACGCTGATTGGTCCTATACCAAACTCACATAGGCCTACCTGACGTCACGCTGATTGGTCCTATACCAAACTCACATAGGCCTACCTGACATCACGCTGATTGGTCCTATACCAAACTCACATAGGCCTACCTGACGTCACGCTGATTGGTCCTATACCAAACTCACATAGGCCTACCTGACATCACGCTGATTGGTCCTATACCAAACTCACATAGGCCTACCTGACGTCACGCTGATTGGTCCTAT
Source organism: Poromitra crassiceps (assembly GCF_964638095.1). Taxonomy (NCBI): domain Eukaryota; kingdom Metazoa; phylum Chordata; class Actinopteri; order Beryciformes; family Melamphaidae; genus Poromitra; species Poromitra crassiceps. The sequence goes on from NC_139642.1 coordinate 58,785,481, forward strand.
ACCAAACTCACATAGGCCTACCTGACGTCACGCTGATTGGTCCTATACCAAACTCACATAGGCCTACCTGACGTCACGCTGATTGGTCCTATACCAAACTCACATAGGCCTACCTGCCAACAAGCTGACTTGAGAAGGCATCATTTACACCCTGTTTTTGGCCAGCACACGCAGGGTGCAGGCCCTCTAATGGCTCATTTCCACCACATTTTACTGCCCTGCACAGCTCGTCACCACTCGGCTCTAATCGTTTCGGCCCGATGGACGTTTTGCTTCCACCGCGGATCATCTGCCCCCACCCACCCCCGCCCACAGCTGGTCGTCATAGCGACCGCATATCTGTCCTTCGCTTATAGCCGAAGTAGGCTATAACATAACGTTACAATTAAATCCATCCACAGAACTTTTAAACTGTTTATGAAATACTGGTGCCTCTAAATGACCTACAGTGTACATGGGCAAATGTGACAATCGGCCAGGAGAATGGATATCACTTTGTAGTTAGTCAAACTCACAGGCATGCGCTGCGCTGTGCGGGGACGGGAGAGGCGCAACAGAGTGAAGCCTGTACCCCGCGGCCTCTCACCAGGCAAGACCGCGGCTTCAGCAAACACCCGCTGCGGCCTAGCGGAGTGCTGCAGCCTGCACTCAGCTACAGAGCTCCCTGAGCAGCTGACTTTTTTCTCTCTCAGACAATTGAACACCCGCCACGATTTTATTTCACCGGAGGCGAAGGCAGCAACACAAAAGACTGATGGAAATATACATAACAGAAGAGAAGGTAAGCCCACTAAACTGGTATGCAGCCGCCAGCATTGCATTGACAGTGTGTAGACAGAGTAAACACGATTCTGCCTGACCAATCAGTCGTCAACAATGTTTTCACGTCACCGTATGAACCCGGGTTCACAGAATAGAACCACGACGAGGCAGGTACAAAAAGTAGCACGACTCGACCCCAATACAACCCGGGCTGGGACAGTTTTTAGTGGTGGAATGAGACCATTTATCGAGTCGAGCGGAGCGGGATCGCGCTACTACCTGCGGTGGAAATGGGCCATAACACGATTTGTCAACCCAATTTAGTCACCAATTTGCAAGCCGATTTGGTCCCACTCAGAAACCATAAGACCTGCCGCTACCGAACTTGGTAAGTAGGTTCACAGAGTCACATTTTACTATGGGTGGGGAAATTACACTAGTTGACCACTAGGTGGCGCTATAACATCCCTCTTTACGTTTTGGTCCATAACTTTTGAACCGACACAGACATATTTATGAAATAAAACAAAATGCCTTGTTGCTACTTCTTAAATGACCATGACAAAGTATGCAGGTTTGTAAAACGTGGCCTACACCTTACCTCATTTTCGACCTTGCTCTTACTCTTGTTCTTTTCTTCCTAAGATGGAATGAAAACGGTAACTAAATGAAATGTCCAAAACAGAAATGTAAATTCAGTATGTATCGCTTTAATGTGAACTATGTGAAGTGTCTCTGGCCTCCTCACCTTCCTCTTCATGCCAAGACTGCCATGATGCCAATCCTCATCGCTGTCGTCTTCATCGCTGTTGTGGTCTTTGTTGTCTTCATCGGTGCAGTGGACCTCCTTATTTGGTCGAGCTGAGCGGCAGACACTGTTGTGGTCATCATCATCTATGTGAAGTGTCTCTGGCCCCACCTTCCTCTTCTTGCAAAGACCGCGATGATGCCAATCCTTATCGCTGTCGTCTTCATCGCTGTTGTGGTCTTTGTTGTCTTTATTGGTGTCGTGGACCTCCCTCTTTGGTCGAGCTGAGAGGCGGACTGCACTCTCTGTCACAGGCTCCTCAGGTCCAGAGCGGGTCACATCTCCCTGCACCGGGAAAGGCGGAGATGAAAGGTTCCCACCACCAAAGTTTAGTTAGCTCCGGCAATTGATGTCAACATTATTTCATAACTTAATGACAATGAACAACATCATTTGACGACTTTGATAACCTCACCTGTAATAAATGAACCGGTATCTTCACGATCTTCACCACAGCTCGCTTGATCTTCACCACAGCTCGCTTCCTGACTTCTGTCGGAAGGACTGCACTCTCTGTCCCAGGCTCCTCAGGTCCAGAGCGGGTCACTTCCTACAGGTGTGTGTGATGCCCAGTAAGTTATGCAATCAAGAGTAGCATAATGAGTGCTTAAATTCCCTTAAGTTTGCTCTACTGAAAGATGAATGACATCAGTTTTAGTACCGTAAATTCCGGACTATAAGCCGCGGCTTTTTTCCCGTTTTTTGGCCCCTGCGGCTTATATAACGGTGCGGCTTATCTATGGATTTTTTCCAAAAAAAAAAAAAAATCTCTCTTTTTTAGCACTCTTTCTAACTATAAATCCACTTCTGTTTTAATTTCCTCTCTTGCCCTCTTTTAACAACATAACATAACATAACATAACACAACACAGGTAAGCAGAAAGAAAAAGACGAAGCAATCACGCCATGAATGAGGAAATGACTCACCTGCTGGAGGCTGGAGATACACGGCTTGGGCTAAACTTTTACTCCGTGAAACACTATCGATTAAGTCCGACATCGCTCAGAGGTTTTGAGCAGCTTGAAAACAAGTTTGAAAACGTGCAGAAGTCCATCCACTCACTCACTAAAGAAACTAAGGCAACCGTGAACAGAGTTTATAATGCGGAAAAGCGCATCCGCGCACTGGAGGACAAAAACAACACAGTGAGTCCGAAAATGGATAAAATGCAAAATCGAAACCCTGCACACGCAGGTTGATGACTTAATCAGCAGGAGTAAAAGAAATAACATTCGCCTGATCAATGTAAAAGAGGGAGCTGAGATGGGTGACATGGACGCTTTCGTGGCAAAATCCTGTGTTACATCCTGGACCTGAAGGAAGGCGAGAAACCACCAGAGGTGGACAGGGCACACCGGGCGCCTCGGCCACGTCCAGACCCCGGCCTGCCACCGAGGGCCATCTTCATCTGCCTACTCCGCTGGCCCGACCGTCAACTCATCCTCCAGGCTGCGGGGAAGAAGCCCCTCACCTGGGAGGGTACGCGCTTTTTCGTCCGGCAGGACCTCTCCGCGTTGGTGCAACAGAAACGCGCAACATACAACAGCATCATCGAGTCAATGGATATCGCTTTGGCGTACTGTACCCAGCGAGACTCGTCATAACCATTGATGGACAGCGGCGGAACAAGAGCTCAAAGTGAAACTGCCGAATATCTTTTGAGTTGGACTGGTCAATAGTACTGTGAGTAACTAAAATAAAAAAATAAAAAACGGAATTCTCTCTTCTTTAGCACTCTTTCTAACTATAAATCCACTTCTGTTTTAATTTCCTCTCTTGCCCTCTTTTCACCACACCGCGGACACTGTGTGCACTGTAAAAATAAACAACGGTGGTGTTGTGTTATGTTGTTTTGTTGAAATGTTACGGTAATACGGTAAATGGGAGCTTCCTCAAACAGCCATCTCTTTCCCGACAATCCCCTCTGTGCGTGACCACTTACATATGGTAATTACGGTAAGCAAACGGCCACTCGGCCAACTCCCTCCCCCGACTACCAGGAGAAAATCACAAACTTCGGCGAATTCACACAAAGGAAGATCAAGGAATATTCACAACAAGACGAGCAGTAGAAGCGGAATATTATAGGAGTGTGAAAACATCCACAATCACCAACGGGTTCCAAAACGCTGGACTGCTGCGGGATGAAGAGGATGACGCCGCCACAGCTGGCGCTGAGGGCCGTCAGAGGCTTCAGAGGCTGTTCGATGCCGACAGTGACGAAGAGGAGTTCGTTGGTTTTGAGTGACAATGAAGGAGAGAGGAGAGTGGTTGACGAAGCCACCCTGAACCTGTTCGTTTCCGACACTGAAGATGAGGACTTTGGTGGTTTCAGTACGCAGGAAGAAGAGGAAGACGAGGGTTAGTGACTTGACTTCTCTGGTTACAGCCGTTTGCTGCACATATAGCCTATTGTTGTGTGATTTTGTCTGGGGATTAGTGACCTGACTTTTGTTTTGTTTTGTTGAAATGTTAATAAATGGGAGCTTCCCCAAACAGCCAACTCTTTCCCGACATTCCTCTCTGTGCACGAACCCTTTCATATGGTAATTAAACATCAAAACACCCGCGGCTTATAGACCGGTGCGGCTTATAGAAGAAAAAAATAGTCAATTTTGGTCCCGCGGCTTATAGACCGGTGCGTCTTATAGTCCGGAATTTACGGTAAGTTAAAACCCCGGACTGACGCTTACAAAACAATACATTTATTGCTGGTCTCTGCCATCCTATACGAGGGATCAGCCGAGCAGCATTTTGGTAAACAAACCGTGTCACTGCGCTATGGAGCCTGAGTTTGAGCGCATGACTCTAGCCGGCTGACCGTGTTTACAATTTAAAAACTGCGACAGTTCACACAACTTTAACACGACATGCATTATACACCAAACTCTTGAGCTAATTCTGCTCTCACCCAGAATGTCAAAATATAAGCAATGTGATGTATACTTTTTGAGATATTAACGTTTGTTTGGCACAACTCATACTAGTTAACTGCCACGGGGTTACGCATTTTTGGGTGGCAGTGACGTCACGCTGATTGGTCCTATACCAAACTCACATAGGCCTACCTGACGTCACGCTGATTGGTCCTATACCAAACTCACATAGGCCTACCTGACGTCACGCTGATTGGTCCTATACCAAACTCACATAGGCCTACCTGACGTCACGCTGATTGGTCCTATACCAAACTCACATAGGCCTACCTGACGTCACGCTGATTGGTCCTATACCAAACTCACATAGGCCTACCTGACGTCACGCTGATTGGTCCTACGGGAACTGTACCACCATGGACCGCAGGGCGCTACGGAGAGTGAGACGCGCGGCCCAGCACGTAACAGGATGTGAGTTGCCAGAACTGCATGAACTGTATAAACAGCGGTGCCTCAGGAGGTCCCTGAAGATCATCAGACACAAACCATCCCCACAACAGCCTGTTCTCCCTGTTACCCTCAGGGAGAAGATACAGGGTTCCAAAAGCACGCACAAATTGCTTGAGGAACAGTTTCTTCCCGCAGGCCACGAGACTCCTTAACATACACAAATAGTGTAGTAGCCGTACTGTACCGTACTGTAGCTGCTACCATTACGTATGTCTAATGTTTAATTGTATGCTTAATAAGGAATATGCTATTTGCACCTGTATGTCAAATACGCCGAATTTAAAACGCAGAGTTTAATTGTATGTTTAATAAGGAATATGCTATTTGCACCTGTATGCCAAATACGCCGAATTTAAAATGTTTAAGCACGTCTAAAGTATGCACATGACATGTGCACCTACAGTATGTGCAGTGAATATGCCACCGTCTCTGACTTGTCTTATCACTATACTGCCTTATTGCTTGTTGTGTCTCTTGTTGTTTTTGCACTCATATGCCCTGTTATATTTGTACTATGTTGTAAACGGAGTCCACAGCACAAGAATTTCACACGTGATACTTGTATCATGGAGTGACAATAAAAATCTTGAATATTGAATCCTATACCAAACTCACATAGGCCTACCTGACGTCACGCTGATTGGTCCTATACCAAACTCACATAGGCCTACCTGACGTCACGCTGATTGGTCCTATACCAAACTCACATAGGCCTACCTGACGTCACGCTGATTGGTCCTATACCAAACTCACATAGGCCTACCTGCCAACAAGCTGATGTGAGAAGGCATTATTTACACCCTGTTTTTGGCCAGCACACGCAGGGTGCAGGCCCTCTAACACGATTTGTCCACCCAATTTAGTCACCAATTTGCAAGCCGATTTGGTCCCACTCAGAAACCATAAGACCTGCCGCTACCGAACTTGGTAAGTAGGTTCACAGAGTCACATTTTACTATGGGTGGGGAAATTACACTAGTTGACCACTAGGTGACGCTATAACATCCCTCTTTACGTTTTGGTCCATAACTTTTGAACCGACACAGACATATTTATGAAATAAAACAAAATGCCTTGTTGCTACTTCTTAAATGACGATGACAAAGTATGCAGGTTTGTAAAACGTAGCCTACACCTTACCTCATTTTGGACCTTGCTCTTTGCACACAATTTCTTTTTTTTTCCCTGAAAACTTTTCGCGGACCCCCTGGCAAAGTGCCATGGACCCCTGGGGGTCCTCGGACCCCCATTTGAGAACCACTGCTTTAAGGACCTTGTATGAACCCTGTATACATTTTACATTTCAACAGTCTGGTTTGCACTGAAATGCTTCTCTATATGAAGTGATGTTAGTATTGACAGAGACAGGTTTCTACAGGACACAGACATAAAATGCCTTGTTGCTAATTCTTAAATGACCATGACAAAGTATGCAGGTTTTGTAAAACGTGGCCTACACCTTACCTCATTCTTGACCTTGCTCTTGCTCTTACTCTTCTTCTTTTTTTTCTAAGATGGAATGAAAACAGTAACTAAATGAAATATCCAAAACAGAAATGTAAATTCAGTTCGTATCGCTTTAATGTGAACTATGTGAAGTGTCTCTGGCCTCCTCACCTTCGTCGTCATGCCAAGATTCAAATGAAACCAATCCTCATCGCTGTTGCCTTCATCGCTGTCGTCTTCATCGCTGTTGTGGTCTTTGTCATCTTCATCGGTGCAGTGGACCTCCTTATTTGGTCGAGCTGAGGGGCGGACACTGTTGTGGTCTTTGTTGTCTTTATCAGTGTAGTGGACCTCCTTATTTGGTCGAGCTGAGCGGCAGACGCTGTTGTGGTCATCATCATCTATGTGAAGTGTCTCTGGCCCCACCTTCCTCTTCTTGCAAAGACGGCGTTGATGCCAATCCTTATCGCTGTCGTCTTCATCGCTGTTGTGGTCTTTGTTGTCTTTATTGGTGCAGTGGACCTCCTTCTTTGGTCGAGCTGAGCAGCGGACTGCACTCTCTGTCACAGGCTCCTCAGGTCCAGAGCGGGTCACATCTCCCTGCACCGGGAAAGGCGAAGATGAAAGGTTCCCACCACCAAAGTTTAGTTAGCTCCGGCAATTGATGTCAACATTATTTCATAACTTAATGACAATGAACAACATCATTTGACGACTTTGATAACCTCACCTGTAATAAATGAACCGGTATCTTCACGATCTTCACCACAGCTCGCTTGATCTTCACCACAGCTCGCTTCCTAACTTCTGTCAGAAGGACTGCACTCTCTGTCCCAGGCTCCTCAGGTCCAGAGCGGGTCACTTCCTACAGGTGTGTGTGATGCCCAGTAAGTTATGCAATCAAGAGAAGCATAATGAGTGCTTAAATTCGACTCAACAGTGTAGTCTCATTTAGCCGTTTGCTAGCTAGTCGCCCTTTTAACGGCACGTAAAAGCTTAAAAACTCATAAAAGTGGTCCTCATGTGTGAAGATTGTCCTGCTGAACACTGGTTCGCGTTTGATTAAGCTTGCTTTGCCCAGAGAACTTATTTGAAGCATCGAGGGTTGCCAACTTCTTGAAATGGAAATAAGGAACGGGGGCGGTCCGGCGGGGGCTTTGACTTCAACCATTTAGGCTACCCATTAATACAAGCAAACACACAGACCTGGTTTTGATCAGCTTTTGCGTTTTTTTGCACTATGGATAAAGTTCAACATTTTAAGAAAAACAATAAACAGTAGTGCAAATTACATTTTGAGATAGCCTAATTTATCTTCACATTGGCATGTAGCCTACTCATTCAAGAAATTTCTTTCAACAGTGCAAACAGCAATTTTACATAGCTATTCTTTTGAATAGACAGACCTGCAAGTTTACATCATTAGTGCAAAACATTTTAGATTTCAAATGAAATCTTCTGAATAAAAGGACAATCAGGCTATTGAAAAGTATGGATTAGACCGAGGATATCTCTGATTACTGTAACAAGTCTTACACCTGCAATAGCCTACTGTTGTAAGCAGGGTTTGTACAGCTTTTAAGAGTAATTCAAGCACTTTCAAGCTACCTAAACCAGGCTCAAATAGCTTTGTACTAACAGTGTCTCTCGAATACGGGACAAAGCGCGTCCTGTATCAGTTCAATACGGAACACGTCTTTTTGTTTACAAATACGGGACGATTCCGTATTTTAAGGGACGGTTGGCAACCCTGCGCCAAAAACCCATTCAAAACTCCCATAGGCGAAAACAGTGAAGAACCCGGAAGTGTCAGCATCGATGTTGTACTCATTCCTGGGGCTCTCTGTTCAGTCAAAGAACTTTTATGGAAAGAACTGACAGCTCCATATTGCCCCATTGCAACATCAGCGCCCAGCAGCCTCCGCCATTTTTTATTTTTGGAAGCGTGACAGCGCCAAATGAACCTCGCAGTGGTCAGCTGCGGTAGCGCGGGCCCCTATAATCAGCCTCTCTAAACAGTAACTCAACGGGAGAACACTCTAAATTTCGTGGATTCACATCTTTTCTGGGCGTACTGCAAATCTTGATTGAAGTGGTGTAGTGCAGGGATGTAAAACAACAACCATATTGTGGAAACTAAGCAAAATTTTTCTTTTTTTTCTTTTAGTTTTTTCAAGATAAATAGCTAATGCAAGGACCCGAGGTTAAAACCACGGCAACGCACTTCTGACGGAGTGGACGACAGCCGCATTTGTGCGCGACAACACAAACTGCAGGATTAACATCTTTTCCGGGCGTATTGCAAATCTTGGTCTATTCTATTTACTTAGCCTATACTATTTACTTATTTATTCAATGGCAGGATCAAAGCAGAAACATATAAACGTTCATTCTGAATTTCATTTATTAAATAAATACAGCACTTTGAAATCATGGGTTCAGATTGACTAATTCAATTTACTGATTTATTTATTTCTAAAGAAAACACATTTATTGATGAAAGATCAGCTCCATGTGTGCTTATACTGTATATAGATAAAGCTGCGTTAATTTGTCCCAATTTCCCCCCATGCAGGGAGGGATCATTAGTCTTTCTGATTCTGATTACATTTGCTGAAAAATTCACTGACTACAATAGTATATGCAGACATGGTCCAGACTATAATCAGGGGAAAAAAATGTCAATGTAGAATTTGCAATCATGTATAAATCTATACCCATAACAAACATTCAAGTAAATGTATGTTAACGTAAAAATGTAGAGTGGATAGGCCTGGATAGACTGAACCTGGCTAGAAAAGTTAAGCTATTCTTTTTTTTTAAACTCTTTATTTAACAATTTTTCAAACAACAAAGAGACAAGACATGGCATACTCCCATTGCTAAATCACCCATTTATAAATTAGTCGACTCGAGTGGAAACGGACATGGAATTTTAATGCAAACATAAATTAAAACACTTAATTGAGCCAAGATAGCCAGATATTGCTCTTTGACATTCTTCAGACTACACAACAACCATAAGTTCTGTCTGGAGACATTTCTTTCTTTCTGACTAAAAAAAAAGTGGGGGATATACTGTAAAACTCCCCCAAACTACTGGATCTCTGAACTATCTCTTTAACCAAATCACATCTCCTTTTGATAACTAATGTAATAGCTCATATATTATTCACTTCAATTCACTGAGCCTCCCCTGAAACTGCTTGGATCCCGAGCCCCCCTGCGGAGGGCCGCCTCCCACTCTGACAAACTCCCCTCAGTAGTTTGGGGGAGTTTTACAGTATATCCCCCACTTTTTTTTTAGTCAGAAAGAAAGAAATGTCTCCAGACAGAACTTATGGGGGGTACCTTTTATGTATTTTGTGTAGTCTGAAGAATGTCAAAGAGCAATATCTGGCTATCTTGGCTCAATTAAGTGTTTTAATTTATGTTTGCATTAAAATTCCATGTCCGTTTCCACTCGAGTCGACTAATTTATAAATGGGTGATTTAGCAATGGGAGTATGCCATGTCTTGTCTCTTTGTTGTTTGAAAAATTGTTAAATAAAGAGTTAAAAAAAAAAAGAATAGCTTAACTTTTCTAGCCAGGTTCAGTCTATCCAGGCCTATCCACTCTACATTTTCACGTTAACATACATTTACTTGAATGTTTGTTATGGGTATAGATTTATACATGATTGCAAATTCTACATTGACATTTTTTTCCCCTGATTATAGTCTGGACCATGTCTGCATATACTATTGTAGTCAGTGAATTTTTCAGCAAATGTAATCAGAATCAGAAAGACTAATGATCCCTCCCTGCATGGGGGAAAATTGGGACAAATTAACGCAGCTTTATCTATATACAGTATAAGCACACATGGAGCTGATCTTTCATCAATAAATGTGTTTACTCCCACGTTTATATGTTTCTGCTTTGATCCTGCCATTGAATAAATAAGTAAATAGTATAGGCTAAGTAAATAGAATAGACCAAGATTTGCAATACGCCCGGAAAAGATGTTAATCCTGCATTTTGTGTTGTCGCGCAAATGCGGCTGTCGTCCACTCCGTCAGAAGTGCGTTGCCGTGGTTTTAACCTCGGGTCCTTGCATTAGCTATTTATCTTGAAAAAAACTAAAAGAAAAAAACGAAAAATTTTGCTTAGTTTCCACAATATGGTTGTTGTTTTACATCCCTGCACTACACCACTTCAATCAAGATTTGCAGTAGGCTACGCCCAGAAAAGATGTGAATCCACGAAATTTAGAGTGTTCTCCCGTTGAGTTACTGTTTAGAGAGGCTGATTATAGGGGCCAGCGCTACCGCAGCTGACCACTGCGAGGCGCATTCTGTTTCCAAAAATGGCCGGAGTGTCCTCTCTTTCCTTCCATGCTCTTTGGTTCAGTATGAGCGAGAAGCGCCCGGCTAGCAGGGTCCCAAGGCAAGCTACAGTGAAGCTTTCAGCTCAAAACAGGGTGTAAATTACGTCTGTTCAATTTAATGGCTGCATTTTCATTTTCGGGCGCTCTGTACGTGTACCATATAGGAAGATGTAAAAATGTCGGTTGTTTCTATTTTTACTTCAAAGTGAAGTAATGAAGAAAGACTAGAATAAATGTCATCATTATCACCACAACTAGCGGTACTGCGTTAGACAAGGCAAACAGTCTCGCTTGCCAGACTGGTTCGCTTCGACATCACTCAAGTTTGTGCTAAACTTAACAAACTGCCTTGAGGAAAAAACGGTGAGCAAACTGCTTTATTTAGTGTTGTATCACTTTAATCCACGTAAGGTTAGCTCCTGCAATTAACGTCAACATTATTTCGCAACTTAACGAGAATGAACAACATTTCACGACTTTGATAACGTCCTCTCACCTGTAATAAATGAACCGGTAGCTTCACGATCTTCACCACAGCTCGCTTCCTAACTTCTGTCGCCATTTCAGGACGATGCTAACTAACGACACTATTTGAATAAGTGATGCTAGCTGGTGCCTCCACTCCACACAGCAAACACGCAGTGTGATAATAACCAGATCAAAGGAGAGAACAACTACATCCCGCGTCTCTGGTCGTCGCGCGCTCCTCGATCAAAACAACAACAAGCCGCTTTGGTCAAGCTCGATCCTCGCCTGACCCGGAAATTGCTCTAGTCCACCAAGAGAAACTCATGGAGACACTCCGGAAGAACAATAATAATCATCCCATCTCTTCTTCTTCTGTTTGGTTTTACGGCGGTTGGCATCCAAAATGTTGCATTACCGCCTCCTTATGGACTAATACATCCACTGTTCCCCTATTCCATTACAGTCTTTTTAACAGTCCAGTTCCTCTCAAAAAATTGACCACTATTTTCTTCCCCTCCACTACTCCCACACATCCCATTATAGCCTTCACACTGGCCTCCATTTGTCCCAGTCTCTGCAGTCCAGTCATCATGATCACCCTCTCTGCTTCATATCTCCTGCATGATATCAGAACATGCTCCACCGTCTCCCTTACTTGACACTGACTACAATGCCCAGTTGGGTGCTTCCCTATTATACTAAAGTGTTCCATTTAAGTTGCTGTGCCCAATTCTCAATCTACTTATAACTCTCTGTTCAATCCTATTATTCCCACTATTCCCCACCACTCCCACTTTATTTTGTATGCTGTTGCCACTGATTAACTATTTCCCTCCATACTATGCTCTTCCCCTCTGATTTTGAAAGTTTAATGTCACTGTCCACCTGTTCTCTCCTGATCGCCTCCTTTGCTGCCCTGTCTGCTTTCTCATTACCTGCAATTCCTACATGAGCTGGCACCCACATGAACTTAATAGTTTTCCCCTGCCTAACTAACCTTGAATTAACAAACAACAGTTCATATACTAAATCCTGATGACTTTTCCCTGCTCCATTTTTAATACTTACTAACGCTGCCACTGAATCACTACAAATTATTACTTTATTTTCCACCCCTTCCTCCACCCACTCTAACGCTAACAAAATTGCCACTAACTCAACTGCATAAACACTTAAATAATCTGATGTTCTTTTACTGATCTCTACCCTCTTACTGGGAATCACCACCCCCGCCCCTGTTACCTGTGACTGTGGATCCTTAGACCCATCTGTGAAAACCTGTAAGTAGTTCCCATACTGACTGCTCATATTGATTGATTGATTGATTGACTTTATTTGGTGATAAAAACAGGACATAAGACAACATATCACCGAGGATAAAAACACAATAAAGCCCGAAGGCTTATTTCCATTGTGGTCCCCATGGAGACAAGACAGACAACGTAAATACGTGTAACAAAGAAGTGCAAGTGGGAACATAATTTAAAACTAATACAACTCCATTAAAAGATAAATTACTAACTCAGTTTATAATTTACCAAAATAAAAAAATAAAAACTAGAACTAAACATATCAATCAATAAAATAAAAGACCAGCTATACCATAAATAAAAAACCAATTCAAGAACTAAAAAAGACAGACTATATGAGTATAGAATTCCTGCACTAGATCTACCTGTCTACTCCTGCTCTTTATTACCAACATGCCCAAGTCCACCCTCGCCTCCTTCAAAGTCCACACCGGTCTCACTGGCCACAACACCGTTGGCCCAAACTCTTCCTCATGAATATGCATTTGCTCTGCCACCTTCCTACCTACCCACCCAAAACTTCCTTTCTGACCTTTACCCCTCTCCCAGCAATCCTCCAAGACCCCCTTAGTCGGATGACTCACTCCATGTCCCCTTAAATTTATCCAATAATTAGCCATCAGATGTTTCCTCCTTAACCCCAGCGGCATTTCTCCTGACTCAACTTGGAGTGCGCACACTGGTGCTGTTTTCACTGCCCCTAAACAAATCCTCAAAGCACGAGCCTGAATAACATCTAACTGTCCCAACACAGTCTTAGCTGCTGACCCATATGCCAATCATCCCATCTCTTTTGGCTAGGGCAACATCGCCATCTTCTGACCAAAGATGATAGTTCAGTCTACACGTGTAGACTGAACTATCATGTATGTCGACTCTACACTGTAGTCTACAGGATTGATCTCTCCCTCTCTCTCTCTCAGAGAGAGATGGAATTCCCAGTTAGAAATCAGAGGGATGTGTAAAAACTCTAAAGGAATATTATTACTGTAAGTTTCTTTATCCGGTTTGCATGTGTTTCATTTGTGGAGGCCAATGCTTCTGAAAATATAATTCAAAACTAAAACTTGCTGCCAATTTCATCCAAAACCCAGGTGCCTGTCTTGAGTCCCCATCACTTGACTAGCCATCGGGAGGAGCTCAGGCTGGCTCACCTCTCGCTGGCATTCATCACCATGATGGGCTACGTCTGGCAGGAAGCACAACATGCACCCCCTGAGGTAAAACCTAGATTGCAATCTACACCTTGTCAGACGATTTCAAACAGGAATGCTCATTCTATTCACTAAAACAGATCTAAGTTTTCATTTGTCCCACAAGCCATTAATCTCTTAAATATGTAAAGCACCAGCATGTTATCCCCCATGCACTTTTATGCTGCAATCCAATTTCCCCACAGGGACTATATATATATTATATATACTATATATAGATATAATATATATCTATATATCTATTGAGAATTCAGGGCCAAAAGAGAAAAAACAAGCAATTATCTTGGCCCTGTCAGGCAAGAGCAGCATCATCTAAGGTTATTGTTGATTACTGTTATGGTGTGTGCACTGGTGTCATTGTTGATTGTGTGATCGACAGACTCTTCCAACAGCCCTTCTTATTGGCTGGTGACTCGTCGGCTCGGCCTTCCCCCATCCTGACCAGCTCAACCCAGCTGGTACCCCGTGTGTTTAGAGTCCAGTAACTCCTGTGACCTGCCAGCCACAGTTCTGTACTGGTGCCACACAAACGGACCTGGTAGATGCCAAAACCAAGGGAAGAAATGCAACATTTTGGGGACTGTTTACATGAACTTTGGGAGTTCAAATTGGATGGTTCCAAGTGAGTCTGGAGCCCTCGTTCAGTTGAGTTTATATTGATTGTCAAAGCTATTAATAATGAATCATAAACCCTGTGGGGTAATTTAATGTTGTGCTTTTGTGAGTTGTTCCTGTGTTGTAGTAGCAGTCATACACACATACAAGGCTGACGAGCACCTTAAGTATTCTATATGTAATCTGCCTCACACACAATCTGCAATATGTTTCCTGTGAAATACTGTAACTGCAATATCCGACTCAGTCTTGTTTACATTGAATGGTAAATAACTGCAATATCTGATAATAAATCTGTATGATTATTTGTTTACAATCCTGGCTTATTTATATACTGCACATACATTTCTTTCATATATACATATTTAAAATAGATTTCTTTCACCCACTTATTGTATATAGTAATGTAAATGTTTAAATGCACCCCTGTCCTTTGTTTTAGCCTGTACATATTTGTGTGTGTGTGAGTACATTGAGAGCGAGGCAAACCAGTCAAATTCCTTGTATGTGTACATACTTGGTCAATAAGCCGATTCTGATTACTGTCAGTTTGTTATTGTGTATGTGGGCCTAGACCGTGTTATTTTTATTCTTTTATTTTTTATAACTTTATTTTTTTGAAAATGTGAAACACCATAGTGACATAATAGTCAAAGATAATAATAATGACAATGATAATAGTAATAATAATAATAACAGCAACAACAACAATAATAATAATAGTACAATAATTAAGACATGGCAAATATCAAAAAGAAAAGGACATCAACACTTGGGTAGGGAGAGAACACACACCCATGCATACTGTCACCCCTCCCTCCCTCACACATACACTCAATCCTCAGCCTCCCTCTCGTCCCCCCCCCACACCCACACACACTTACACACAACCCCCCCTGCTTATACACTCACTTGCTCAGCCCCCCCCCCCCCCCCCACCTCCACACACACACACACACACACACACACACCCTGTTTCAAGAAAAAAAGAAAAGTAAAATAACTATACTAATCAAATATGATTCCCAACCCCTCCCTTTCCTCTTTTAAGAAAACAAACAAAGGTTGTTCAATAGACTAGTTGGACAAGCCATTAGACGAACTTCCGGTTTGCTTGCCAACTTGGCGAGCTAGTTTCCGCTTTATCGGCTTCCTCTCCTTACCGGCCCGGTCGCTGTGCTAGTCGCTGTGTTTATCAAACTTATCTCTAACTATCTGGTTTTTCGACACTATTTCTGGAACTGATTACTGAATTTGGATTACGGACTTGGCTGAATGGATATTTGATTTGACCGCTGCCTGAACATGGACACGAATTTAATGATTGCGGACTTGTATGACGTTTAAGCTGGTTAAACTAACTAACGTTAGCTAACGAACCCTTAGCTAGAAGCTAGCAAAACACTGAGAACTCCGAATGACAATAACAAGACAAGATGAGTGCTGTGAGGAAAAAGAAATGATAATGTACGAGATGTGCACAAGTTACAAAGAGGTATGGGTGGCTCTAATGAGCACTGCTGTGTGCCACTTTGCTCAGCTTCAAGTCGCTATAACAGTAGGATGAGCTTCCACTGCTTCCCAAAAAATATTAAAATATTGACCAAAATCATCTTATTGTTGTCATAGGTATTGTGACATCATTCTAAAATGGATCCTGCCAATCTTGAACATATCCCAGGCTATGATAATCCCCCCAAGAGAAATCCAGTTTGCCTTTATGGGAAGGAAAATAATTCACTTTTTGTGTTTTCTACTGTACTTAATTTTACTGTACACTGGCATTTGAGGGGTTAAAATTCTGAGTAGGTATGAGGTATTAGGATGAAGTTAACAAACTTAACAAAAGCAAAGCATCAGCAAGGCAGCTTGAATCTAAACACTACTTATTATTATTATGTTATATGTATAACTTGAATCCCTCTCGCTTGCTTATGGGAGCGGGGGAACAGGCATTAACGATACGATGGACATCGTTTACGTTTATTTTAGGCAGATCTTGGAGCCATCTCGTAAAAATTGTCATTTTTGAAGCAATTCGGTGGTAGAGAAGATGTTCGTTCTAACCTATGGTTCCAACACTGTTAGCTTTAAACTAACGTTAATGTTAGCTTTAGCTAACGTAATAGCATCTTAAGCTTCATACAAGTCCGCAATCCGTAAAAATTCAAGTCCGTGTCCAGGCGGCGGTCTAATCAAATATCGATTCAGCCAAGTCCGTCATAAAAATTCAGTAATCAGTTCCAGAAATAGTGTAGAAAAACCAGATAGTCAGAGATAAGTTACATACACACAGTGACCGGGCTAAAGCGGAAGCTGGCTGGCCGATTTGACTGCAACCGGAAGTTCGTCCTTTCAGTTGTGCACAGAGCCTATAGCCATCCATAAAAATAGAAAAAACATAGGCAACATTAAAACAATAAAATAGATAAGAATATGTAAAAACAAAAGAAACAGCACTAAAATCAGTAAAAAAACGATAAAACAACAGTAAATCAATGAAACAACATCAGTTATATCAGATACAATATCACTTATCAGTTATCAGTAGTTCATCAGCTTTACCTCTTGAGGGCCCGCGGTGTCTTCTGCCGAACGGACTTCTTCAGACTTCTTTTTGCCTTTGGACAGAGAGAAGCAATTATTACCCCTGTTGTAGCTCGGGATGCACCGATTTATCGGCCGTACATCAGTATCGGCAAATAAGTTGACATTCTCCGATGGCAGTGGCTGACGTTCATCTGTTGTGACACAGACATTTTGCGCTGGCTAAATGTTGTGTTGGGTTATTTTGCGATCTGACTCAAGGCAACAGTAGCCTACCCAGCTACAGATTCAGGTACAGGTAGTAAAAGTCACCTAACGTATGTTTTTATTGAGTGTTAAATAAAAATCAACCAATCAACAGCCATTGGCGGGACACGACTCCGGCATGACGTATCAGGTGGCGTGCACACTTGTGGTTTGTTTCAGAAATAAAAGTGAAAGAAAATATAACTGGGTGGGAATTTTTCCAAGTACTCGGAGAAAGATCAGCAAGCTAAAGCTATCCAACATTAGCAAGCTAAAACCACGATATGACAAATTATTTGTCACAGCCGTTTTGTGCGTCACTTTTGGCTCCAACCAGCCGTTTATTGTGGTAACAGCATAGTGGTATCAGTTCTTCTGCAGACCGGACACTGTGTCACGGTAAAAAGCTAACACAACAAGCTACAAGCTAAATCGAAGGTTCTGAAGGTCCTGAAGGTTCATGAATGGAAAGCGCGGCCGGTGTTAGGCAAAGGAGAAAGTCGGGAAAGTCTTTTTTGTTTTGTTACATTAAACCCCATTCACTCATTGGCAATAAAAAATGCTGTCTGTGGACACGGCCCCTTAAGGGGAGGATGAGGAGGTGAATTAGAGCTAATGTCCACCAGCTCCGGAACAGATGCGGTACGGCTGCGAACACACCCACACTCATGTAATCTGTCAGACACATGTGGGATCCGACAAAAATAGAACAGGCGCGTCATTTTTCCGTGTCGTATGTATTGCCCATCTATTAACATCAGTGTTTCCCACAGGATTTTGAGTATTTGTGGTGGGGGACGGGGGCAAGCCCCCCCGCAAGATTTTTTGAAACATTTTAAAGTAAAATGCATGAATTTGGTGTACTTTGAGAAAGCTTAAGAGCAAAATTAAAAGGCTAGATCTATGAAGAACATGTCATCATTACTGTGCTGTGGGTTTACAATGACAAACTAAATTTCTCCCTATAGGTCAGGGATACTCAACTTGCTTTGCCACTTTTGTGAAATGATAGAAGGCGAGGGGCCAGTTAATAAACAAACAATATACATTTTTCTGTAGCGGATTGTAGGTTTTTGGGGTGTCAGCCAGAGTTTAGGCTGACAGTGTTGTGCACACCGGATAGTTAGGTTAAGTTAGTTAGGTTAAGTACATACATAAGTGCCTGGGTAGCGAGCAGATGGCGGTATTTGACAATTTAGCAGCTAAATCATAGATTATTGCAAGACATTCCATATTCCAGACTGAAATGCTATAACAGAAGTATTGGCCAGAATGACATGAACATTTATTGGACACTTATTCAGCGGATATCTTGCATGTTGCGTTCAGGTGCACTGTAAAAAAAAAAAAAAAAATTTGGTCAACATCTTATTGTGGCGGTCAAAATATTATTGTGGCGGCCCGCCACAAATTCCTTTATGTATGGGAAACACTGAACATGGGCGAGAGTCTGATCCGGCAGTTTTACCGGACTCAATAACAACAATTAAACAAGTACAGGAGTACGCAACAGCGGTGTTTCTCGGCGGAAAAGATATGTTTTCGCCGTTCTCCCGAGTGGATTTGGATTTGACTGGATCCAATGCTGATTGGCTGAAGGAGTTGTCTGTCAAGTACACCCGCCCACTGCAAACACTGCTTGAAAGCTGGAGGGCAAAATGAAATGCGAGGTCACGTGACCGGCTGCTTTACCAGGCTATTTCCACGACCCATCAGCTGTGAAATCCATCGGCCGGTTGTTGAGCTGCTTGTGGCTTGCAGCTAAAGTTAACGTTAA
Organism: Poromitra crassiceps; assembly: GCF_964638095.1. Classification (NCBI taxonomy): domain Eukaryota; kingdom Metazoa; phylum Chordata; class Actinopteri; order Beryciformes; family Melamphaidae; genus Poromitra; species Poromitra crassiceps. Next base: position 58,804,431 of record NC_139642.1, read on the forward strand.
CGGTTGCCGGTGTCGGTACCCAGGATGTAGCAGACAAGACTATTGAAGGCAAGAGACGAAACGTGTTCTTTTTTGACAACAGCACTCCCGCCTTGATGTCGCAGTGGAACCACTGAGTGGAACAACCTATTAGCCTCTTGTCAATTTAAAGTTCTTTGGCGCAGAATCGTGAAAGTTGTCCTGCTTTGCTACTGCGATTGCTCAAAGAGTTCGATGATTGACAAGAGAAAGCAAATATAATCAGTTGGGGCTGAAAAACACATCACCGAATCAGTGGCGGATAGCCTTGAGTCCAGACCATAATAAAGGATACATTGGGGCTGGTTACCGGGGTAGAGGTGAATGGCATTGTCCTTGTCAACGTCTGGATTTGGAGGGGGGGGGGGGGGGGGGGAGGTAAGTCATCCTATGATCCATGTCTACCTACCCCCAATAAGTTGATGGAAGACAGGAAGGCTTTGTTCCGTTTGATGTTATCCAGGCGTGCCAGTTCATATGCAGACAAATTCTGCGGTAAAACACAGAAGATTCATAACTTTTCAAGTTGAGAAAACTGACTTCTTTCACACGTAACCTACTACACACATATACACAAGGTTCATACAGACAATATTATTTCAAATTCAAGGACTTTTGATTACCTTTTCCAGCACCACTTTGCTGTTCAGGACTCTGGACATAATCAAGAAACATTTCCCTAAAACCTTACTGCCTTTCATATCACAGGTTTATATGCTTTTAACACGTTCAGTGCCATTGACGAGATATCTCGGCTTACAAAATCCAACGGTTGACTGCCAATGACGAGATATCTCGTCTTAAAAAAAAAAAAAAAAAATTGACGGTGGGACGTGGATCAACGCCCCCCACGTCTCCTATAAAAATATTGGAGCCACCGAACGTGTACAACCCATTCCACCGACCCACTAAGTGGCGACAGTGCTCTCCATTCTAGAAAAAGCAGAGCCAAAACTGCAGGGGAACGCGCGATGAAACCATTCTCATACAGTAAAATGGATTGGCGAAAACGCTTTCGCTTTCGCGCTGATTGCTGGCAGTGGGGGATTGCAAATTTGCATAATAGATTATGGGTGCAACACACTTTGAAACACGCAGCATAAATAAGACCAGAATCGCAAAAGAAACCCCGTTTCTTGGGGTTTCTCAACCGAAACCCCAAGAAACGAGCGAGCCCATCCAGACTTGCCCAGCGGCCGCCAGCAGACAGGAGCAGCAGCAGCAGCAACTCGCTTGTGACACGCCCGCTGCAGCCAAGAAGAACACACACGGAGGGAGGAGTTTGAAGTAGAGGGGTGTTTCCTGCTGTTATGGAGGAAATTACTGTTCAAAACTATTGTTTAGATGTCTGACGTCTTACTGATGCCAAAAATGAATGGTTAAAGTGACTGTTCTATCGAATTTCACAAAAAGCTATTTATCTCAGCTTAAATTTTCAGACGCTGAAACCATGCTGTATTCAAGTGCTAATGCCTACATAACTACTAACTCTACAAACTAACTCTTTTAGACAGAGAAAGCATACATTCTATTAGTTCTTTTGAGATATTTTGTGTTCACAAAATCTTAGCAGAAAAGAATCCTCGGGTCTTGAAAGATGAGCCAGAATCCTCAAAAAAAACCTCTGGCATAAGCTACCTACAGTAAAAAAAAAAAGGCTGGCAGTGAATGTGTTAAGTCATTTTCCTCCTGAATACATTGGTCTTATTTTCTATATTTTGACTTGGATTCTGTCATACACTGCAACATTTTTATTTATTTATGTATTCATTCATTTACTTATTTACTGTATTTCAAACTCTTTTAAGCGCTTCCCCACATAACACGCTAATTTCCCAGGTATTCCAGTACTTACATTTTAAATTCCATGCCTTTAAGGCAGAGGTTCTCAAATGTTTTTCAGCCAATGACCCCTTATAAGATAGAAAATATACCAGGGACCACCTCATTCTGATTTGTGATTTTGGGCTCAGCTTGTTTCCACGGTAACATGCTTGACATTTAAATTGATAGGTTTGTCAGATTAGAATGTAATCCATGAACCATTTTAGATTTAAAGCATAATATTTTGGTTGAACTATGAAGCTTTTGCACACAATTTCTTTTTTTTTCCTGAAAACTTTTCGCTGACCCCCTGGCAAAGTGCCATGGACCCCTGGGGGTCCTCGGACCCCCATTTGAGAACCACTGCTTTAAGGACCTTGTATGAACCCTGTATACATTTTACATTTCAACAGTCTGGTTTGCACTGAAATGCTTCACTATATGAAGTGATGTTAGTATTGAGAGACAGGTTTCTACAGGACACAGACATAAAATGCCTTGTTGCTACTTCTTAAATGACCATGACAAAGTATGCAGGTTTTGTAAAACGTGGCCTACACCTTACCTCATTCTTGACCTTGACCTTGCTCTTGCTCTTACTCTTCTTCTTTTTTTTCTAAGATGGAATGAAAACGGTAACTAAATGAAATATCCAAAACAGAAATGTAAATTCAGTTCGTATCGCTTTAATGTGAACTATGTGAAGTGTCTCTGGCCTCCTAACCTTCGTCGTCATGCCAAGATTCAAATGAAACCAATCCTCATCGCTGTCGTCCTCATCGCTGTTGTGGTCTTTGTCGTCTTTATCGGTGTAGTCGACTTCCATCTTTGGTCGAGCTGAGCAGCGGACTGCACTCTCTGTCCCAGGCTCCTCAGGTCCAGAGCGGGTCACTTCCTACAGGTGTGTGTGATGCCCAGTAAGTTATGCAATCAAGAGTAGCATAATGAATGCTTAAATTCCCTTAAGTTTGCTCTACTGAAAGATGAATGACATCAGTTTTAGTAAGTTAAAACCCCGGACTGACGCTTACAAAACAATACATTTATTGCTGGTCTCTGCCATCCTATACGAGGGATCAGCCGAGCAGCATTTTGGTAAACAAACCGTGTCACTGCGTGGCAACGGCAATGGAACCCTATGGAGCCTGAGTTTGAGCGCATGACTCTAGCCGGCTGACCGTGTTTACAATTTAAAAACTGCGACAGTTCACACAACTTTAAGACGACATGCATTATACACCAAACTCTTGAGCTAATTCTGCTCTCACCCAGAATGTCAAAATATAAGCGATGTGATGTATACTTTTTGAGATATTAACGTTTGTTTGGCACAACTCATTAACTCGTTAACTGCCGCGGGGTTACGCATTTTTGGGTGGCAGTGACGTCACGCTGATCGGTCCTATACCAAACTCACATAGGCCTACCTGCCGTCACGCTGATTGGTCCTATACCAAACTCACATAGGCCTACCTGCCGTCACGCTGATTGGTCCTATACCAAACTCACATAGGCCTACCTGACATCACGCTGATTGGTCCTATACCAAACTCACATAGGCCTACCTGCCGTCACGCTGATTGGTCCTATACCAAACTCACATAGGCCTACCTGACGTCACGCTGATTGGTCCTATATCTAACTCACATAGGCCTACCTGACGTCACGCTGATTGGTCCTATACCAAACTCACATAGGCCTACCTGACGTCACGCTGATTGGTCCTATACCAAACTCACATAGGCCTACCTGCCAACAAGCTGACTTGAGAAGGCATCATTTACACCCTGTTTTTGGCCAGCACACGCAGGGTGCAGGCCCTCTAACACGATTTGTCCACCCAATTTAGTCACCAATTTGCAAGCCGATTTGGTCTCACTCAGAAACCATAAGACCTGCCGCTACCGAACTTGGTAAGTAGGTTCACAGTCACATTTTACTATGGGTGGGGAAATTACACTAGTTGACCACTAGGTGGCGCTATTACATCCCTCTTTACGTTTTGGTCCATAACTTTTGAACCGACACAGACATATTTATGAAATAAAACAAAATGCCTTGTTGCTACTTCTTAAATGACCATGACAAAGTATGCAGGTTTGTAAAACGTGGCCTACACCTTACCTCATTTTGGACCTTGCTCTTGCTCTTCTTCTTTTTTTTCTAAGATGGAATGAAAACGGTAACTAAATGAAATATCCAAAACAGAAATGTAAATTCAGTATGTATCGCTTTAATGTGAACTATGTGAAGTGTCTCTGGCCCCACCTTCCTCTTCTTGCAAAGACGGCGATGATGCCAATCCTTATCGCTGTCGTCTTCATCGCTGTTGTGGTCTTTGTTGTCTTTATTGGTGTCGTGGACCTCCCTCTTTGGTCGAGCTGAGCGGCGGACTGCACTCTCTGTCACAGGCTCCTCAGGTCCAGAGCGGGTCACATCTCCCTGCACCGGGAAAGGCGGAGATGAAAGGTTCCCACCACCAAAGTTTAGTTAGCTCCGGCAATTGATGTCAACATTATTTCATAACTTAATGACAATGAACAACATCATTTGACGACTTTGATAACCTCACCTGTAATAAATGAACCGGTATCTTCACGATCTTCACCACAGCTCGCTTGATCTTCACCACAGCTCGCTTCCTGACTTCTGTCGGAAGGACTGCACTCTCTGTCCCAGGCTCCTCAGGTCCAGAGCGGGTCACTTCCTACAGGTGTGTGTGATGCCCAGTAAGTTATGCAATCAAGAGTAGCATAATGAATGCTTAAATTCCCTTAAGTTTGCTCTACTGAAAGATGAATGACATCAGTTTTAGTAAGTTAAAACCCCGGACTGACGCTTACAAAACAATACATTTATTACTGGTCTCTGCCATCCTATACGAGGGATCAGCCGAGCAGCATTTTGGTAAACAAACCGTGTCACTGCGTGGCAACGGCAATGGAACCCTATGGAGCCTGAGTTTGAGCGCATGACTCTAGCCGGCTGACCGTGTTTACAATTTAAAAACTGCGACAGTTCACACAACTTTAACACGACATGCATTATACACCAAACTCTTGAGCTAATTCTGCTCTCACCCAGAATGTCAAAATATAAGCGATGTGATGTATACTTTTTGAGATATTAACGTTTGTTTGGCACAACTCATACTAGTTAACTGCTGCGGGGTTACGCATTTTTGGGTGGCAGTGACGTCACGCTGATTGGTCCTATACCAAACTCACATAGGCCTACCTGACGTCACGCTGATTGGTCCTATACCAAACTCACATAGGCCTACCTGACGTCACGCTGATTGGTCCTATACCAAACTCACATAGGCCTACCTGACGTCACGCTGATTGGTCCTATACCAAACTCACATAGGCCTACCTGCCAACAAGCTGACTTGAGAAGGCATCATTTACACCCTGTTTTTGGCCAGCACACGCAGGGTGCAGGCCCTCTAACACGATTTGTCCACCCAATTTAGTCACCAATTTGCAAGCCGATTTGGTCTCACTCAGAAACCATAAGACCTGCCGCTACCGAACTTGGTAAGTAGGTTCACAGTCACATTTTACTATGGGTGGGAAATTTACACTAGTTGACCACTAGGTGGCGCTATAACATCCCTCTTTACGTTTTGGTCCATAACTTTTGAACCCTAGCATCTACAATCAAAAAAGAAATTCAGTACAGACAGCGACACACTGTGTTTACACTACTGCTCCCCACACTTCCTAAATGGTATTGCATCAAGGACTTTTTGATATCAAAGACATACAAGTGGATTTTATGCAACAAGTTGGAAGCGGCAACATCTGCTATTTAGAAGAAGAGGATGTTTTTGGCACGATGCTTCAAATAAGGTCTCTGGGCAACGCAAGCTTAATCAAATGCGAACGAGTGTTCAGCGGGATAATCTTCACACATGAGGACCACTTTCATGAGTTTTGAAGTGTAAATGCGAGCCCTATAAGTAAAAAGCTTGTGCTAAACTAATCCAGAACTACACACAGTGTGGCATAGGCTTCCACGTCACGTCACCACTCAACCTGGAGTGTTGTTGATGTGTGCGCTGCTGTGCACTGATTACCCCGGGCTGAACCAGGTGAGGGAAAGAGAATTTCCGTGTTCCTCCTTTGAAGTGATGACGTTATATTGACGTATAATATCCCCGTCGACTCAACAGTGTAGTCTCATTTAGCCGTTTGCTAGCTAGCCGCCCTTTTAACGGCACGTAAAAGCTTAAAAACTCATAAAAGTGGTCTTCATGTGTGAAGATTGTCCTGCTGAACACTGGTTCGCGTTTGATTAAGCTTGCTTTGCCCAGAGAACTTATTTGAAGCATCGAAGGTTGCCAACTTCTTGAAATGGACATAAGGAACGGGGGCGGTCCGGCGGGGGCTTTGACTTCAACCATTTAGGCTACCCATTAATACAAGCAAACACACAGACCTGGTTTTGATCAGCTTTTGCGTTTTTTTGCACTATGGATAAAGTTCAACATTTTAAGAAAAACAATAAACAGTAGTGCAAATGACATTTTGAGATAGCCTAATCTATCTTCACATTGGCATGTAGCCTACTCATTCAAGAAATTTCTTTCAACAGTGCAAACAGCAATTTTACATAGCTATTCTTTGGAATAGACAGACCTGCAAGTTTACATCATTAGTGCAAAACATTTTAGATTTCAGATGAAATCTTCTGAATAAAAGGACAATTAGGCTATTGAAAAGTATGGATTAGACCGAGGATATCTCTGATTACTGTAACAAGTCTTACACCTGCAATAGCACACCCCCCCCTTTCCCCTCTCCTGCTCTCTCCTCTTGCTCCTTCCCCACCTCCTATACCCTCGAACATTTCCCATTCCATCCCCACCCAATCACTCTCTCACATTCCCCCTGCTCTCCTCCCTTCTCCTGCTCTATCCTTCATTTCTATATTTCTCTATCAATTGTTCAAATGTTATCTTTATTCTGTATATTCCTGCTACTGTTGTGTCAGCTAGAATTAGCTAGATATATTTTCTGTGAAGCCGTCTGAGACATGCTTGTGAATTAGGGCTATATAAATAAACTTGACTTGAATAGCCTACTGTTGTAAGCAGGGTTTGTACAGCTTTTAAGAGTAATTCAAGCACTTTCAAACTACCTAAACCAGGCTCAAATAGCTTTGTACTACAGTGTCTCTCGAATACGGAACACGTCTTTTTGTTTACAAATACGGGACGATTCCGTATTCCGATTCCGGGACGGTTGGCAACCCAGCGCCAAAAACCCATTCAAAAATCCCATAGGCGAAAACAGTGAAGAACCCGGAAGTGTCAGCATCGATGTTGTACTCATTCCTGGGGCTCTCTATGCTCAGTATGAGCGAGAAGCGCCCGGCTAGCAGGGTCCCAAGGCAAGCTACAGTGAAGCTTTCAGCTAAAAACATGGTGTAAATTACGTCTGTTCAATTTAATGGCTGCATTTTCATTTTCGGGCGCTCTGTACGTGTACCATATAGGAAGATGTAAAAATGTCGGTTGTTTCTATTTTTACTTCAAAGTGAAGTAATGAAGAAAGACTAGAATAAATGTCATCATTATCACCACAACTAGCGGTACTGCGTTAGACAAGGCAAACAGTCTCGCTTGCCAGACTGGTTCGCTTCACATCACTCAAGTTTGTGCTAAAGTTAACAAACTGCCTTGAGGAAAAAACGGTGAGCAAACTGCTTTATTTAGTGTTGTATCACTTTAATCCACGTAAGGTTAGCTCCTGCAATTAACGTCAACATTATTTCGCAACTTAACGAGAATGAACAACATTTCACGACTTTGATAACGTCCTCTCACCTGTAATAAATGAACCGGTAGCTTCACGATCTTCACCACAGCTCGCTTCCTAACTTCTGTCGCCATTTCAGGACGATGCTAACTAACGACACTATTTGAATAAGTGATGCTAGCTGGTGCCTCCACTCCACACAGCAAACACGCAGTGTGATAATAACCAGATCAAAGGAGAGAACAACTACATCCCGCGTCTCTGGTCCTCGCGCGCTCCTCGATCAAAACAACAACAAGCCGCTTTGGTCAAGCTCGATCCTCGCCTGACCCGGAAATTGCTCTAGTCCACCAAGAGAAACTCATGGAGACACTCCGGAAGAACAATAATAATCATCCCATCTCTTTTGGCTAGGGCAACATCGCCATCTTCTGACCAAAGATGATAGTTCAGGTCTACACGTGTAGACTGAACTATCATGTATGTCGACTCTACACTGTAGTCTACTCTACACTGTAGAGTCTACAGGATTGATCGATCGATCGATCTCTCTCTCTCTCTCTCTCTCTCTCTCTCTCTCTCTCTCTCTCTCTCTCTCTCTCTCTCTCTCTCTCTCTCTCTCTCTCTCTCTCTCTCTCTCTCTCTCTCTCTCTCTCTCTCTCTCTCTCTCTCTCTCTCTCTCTCTCTCTCTCTCTCTCTCTCTCTCTCTCTCTCTCTCTCTCTCTCTCTCTCTCTCTCTCTCTCTCTCTCTCTCTCTCAGAGAGAGATGGAATTCCCAGTTAGAAATCAGAGCGATGTGTAAAAACTCTAAAGGAATATTATGGGAACATTTAGTGATACCATGAGATCCAACAAAATAGGCTACCATGCTCAAGGGACATCACTGATGCTTGAGTGGCATCACAATTGCTCACATAGACAGAGTGACATCACCTGAGGAGATATACCTACGAATGAGAGGAAGGAGAGGAGAAGGGGACAGAATGTAGGCTTGAGAAACAGTGGGTGGATAAATCCAGAAGAAGGCGGTAATGCAACATGATGGATGCCAACTGCCATAAAACACCACAGAAGTAGAAGAAGTGACATCACCTGCCGGAGGGAAAGGGCGAAAGAGGAGAAGGTTTTTGGAACCAGACGATGGCTTCCGCCCCTGGGCTGAAATCTCTATCTCTATTATTCCGGAAAGCCATTAGAAGAAGAAGAAGACAGTGCTGATTCCTAACCGAAGGCCGTCGAGCAGCGAGGGAGGTCAGGGAACGCGGCTGTCGAAAAGGAGAGCGAGGCGGCCAGAGGGAGGAACATTGAGGAGGGGACGGACCCCCGAGTCTGGAATTTGTGTAATATTCTGTGAGAGGCAGCAATGTGCCACAAGGCATCCAGTCTGCCGGAAAGCCATTAGAAGAAGAAGAAGAAGACCTTCCGGAAGTTTGAGAGAGACGCAGCGTACAAGAATCTTACAGAATGTAGGGAAACAGTGGATGGATAAATCCAGGAGCCGGTAATGCAACATAAAGGATGCCAACCGCCATAAAACACCACACAAGAAGAAGAACTGATGGCAAATAATCATCTCGAGCCAGAGAAACTCTGGTTGAGCGTGCGAAACCTAAACACATGAGTTAAGTCAAGTTATCCTTCATCCCCATGGGGAAATTCACCCTCTGCATTTGACCCATCCTGTACTAGGAACCTTCCTAGAACTAGGAGCAGTGGGCAGCCGCAGTGCAGCGCCCGGGGTCAGGAGCACTGACATGAGTATTTACACTAACATACATGTCTTTTGGTGGTGGGAGGAAACCGGAGCACCGAGAAAACCCACACGGACACAGGGAGAACATGCAAACCACACAGAAAGGACCGGGGTTCGAAACCGGGACCTTCTTGCTGTGAGGCAACAGTGCCACTAGGGGGTGTCAAAAATAATCGATTATAAGATGCATCGCAATGCGGACGTGCACGATTCTGCATCGATTCACAAATGTCAAAAATCGATTATTTATTATTATTTATTTTTTTATAAAAGTAGGGCACTGTTAATCTGACGCTGCCAGATATTTTGTTTTCACATGCGAATCCAGCTGCCTTTCAAGGTTAGGGCACTGTAAACTCACTATTGAGTCCCTAAAGGAACATTATGGGGATATTATAATAGGCCTATTATGAGATCAAACAAGATACCAATGTCACCAATATAAACTCCCTTATAAATAGGCTACCACACTGTCTCTATAGGAATAATATAGGAATATTATAGTGATAGGCTAATAGGAGATGGAAATACAGTAAGGTCACTATGATATGGTCACTGTCCTGGATTATGGGGATGTTGTGTATAATGCATGCCCCACCTACCATCTTGAAATCCCTTGATGCCGTGTACCACAGCGCTCTGCGCTTTATAACAGGTGACGGTTATTTAACGCATCATTGTATTCTGTATGATAAGGTGAACTGGCCCTCCCTGTCATCTAGAAGAAAGCAACATTGTCTCTTGTTTATTTACAAGGCTCTGATTGGACAGCTTCCTTTGTATTTGTGTTCACTTCTAAACCAGGTTAATACAAATGATCAGACACGCTCACGATCTCACATTAGACTGTCAGTCCCGCGAGTGAGATCTGAGCAAGGTAAGACTGCATTTTCTTTTTATGCACCAGATGGATGGAATCGGCTCCAGGACACTTTAAAATTGGAGCAACTGATCTCCCTGGAATCATTTAAAGTACTGCTCGAAAGCACTGTACGTGAAGAGTGCACTTGTTTTATCTAAACTGTTTTATCATCTCTGTCTGTATATTTCTGTATGTGTTCTTTGTAACAGGGCGCTCTTGTAAATGAGCGTTCGCTCTCAAGGGCCTTTCCCTGTATAAAGGTAAAAAATAATAATATATATATATATATATCACTATTGAAAATATTACAATAGAATATTATATAAACATTAAGTGAAACAATAAGAGAAGTATACAAATAATATCACTGAGTCTATAATACTGCCTGCCTATATAGGAGATACTGTGGAAGTGGGGATTGGAGGGGTGTGTGGGTGTGCGTGTGTGTGTGCGTGCGTGTGTGCGCATCCGCACTGTATATTGTAAGTTGAAGTTGTGTCACTTGTATCTCTAATGCACGCCCACACCCAGGTCGGATTGGACTGACAATTTCCATGGGGGTGCGTTAGAAGCTGGGGAAGGTCATGGGCAGGTCATCAAGTCCTGGAACCACCTGGAAAATCCTGGAAACACCCTCAGGCCCACACCCTGGAAACACCCTCAGGCCCACACCCTGGGTCAAATTGGGCTGAGAATTTGCATGGCAGTGGGTTATGATCTGGGGAAGGTCATGGACAGGTTGTAAAGTCCTGGAAACCACCATAATTTCCGGCCAAGCAAAAGGTGCAGTTGTATTGCTGTGTGCCTATTTAGCCTGGGCAAAGCTGTGTACATTGCTATTGCTATATACAGTAATAGATTTGAAGTTGTGTATCTGTCTCTGTGTGTGCATGTGTATCTTTAATGCTTTCCCACAACCCAGGTCTGATTGGGCTAAAATTTTACATGGTGGTGGGTTATGATCTGGGGAACACATGTCATTGCAAGTCCTGGAACCACCTGGAATGTCCTGTAATATCCTGGAAACCATCATGCCCAGCCCAGCACACCCCAGGTTGGACTGGACTGAAAATGTGCATGGCGGCGGTGGGTTATGATCTGGGGAAGGTCTTGGGCAGGTCACCAAGTCCTGGAACCACTTGGACCTAACCTATAGGCTATAACATGTTTCTCAGTCCTCATGAACACAGTATGCATACTCTTATCATGGTAGCCCGCTGGCAGATGCAGCCATAAATACAATGCCTTTCAAAATGTACACATTCAAACACAACTAAGAAAACTACTTCCAACTTTGTAAAACATGCCATATTTTTTCACGTGTATTCTATTAGAATTTTCAGTTCAACAGAAGGCAAACAGAACATAAAAGAGAAAAGCCCGTTGCCAGCCATAATCATCATATTCAACCTTTAGAGGACATTTGTATAATCCCTTGTGTTGGGTTTGCACGTATTGTCAGTGAATAGCTGAAATGCTTTCCTGTCCGTTTCCTTTGCTCTTCGTTGTCACACAAAAACAGTAAACATGTTTTTGAAATGCTCTGAAACACATCTTCTCTGTAGCGTCCAGGTTACGACTTCAAAGCTCATGAACACACCGAAGTTGGCAGAACGACTTCCCGCCTCTGGAAAAGGGGCCATCCGAGGAGCATGTGAATGCAGCATTTATCATCAGCCCCTTTTATACTTTTCAAGGTGGGCATGTTGTGCCTTTATCCCGCCTCGCTGTCCGTGTAAAACATACACATATAGAATGGGGGTGGGGTTCCCTAATGTTTGTTCTGCCTCTAAAGGGGCAGCTCACCCTAAAATAGATCACAAAGATCACTCCGTTGTATTGGAGAGAAGGCAGAAATCTCTATGGCAACTAACACAAAATGATCAAGATGGATAAATAAAAGGGGGAAAATATGTATTTTTGATTTTGCTGGGAAGTTCTCCTTCTGTAACCTAATAACAGTCTGTGGACACCGTGGCTGGGAAGTTCTCCTTCTGTAACTCGTGTTCTACCTCGCAGCTCTGATCTTGTAGCGTAGGACAAAGTAAGCAATGAGTCGAAGGGAGAAGAAAAAGATGCCCAGGATGATAAAGTCCATGTAGAGTTTGGCATCCGCCATGTCAAGTTCCTTCAAAATGGCCTCCGACTTCTGGAAGTGGCAGGTGTCGTCCTCGTCACAGTGCAGGTCCTCTCTGTCCAGACCGTAGATGGACAGGATGACTCCCTCAAAACCATACCTGCAACACAAGAGAGGGCGGAAACCAGCATAAATACATCATAACTTAAACTGTATTCTAGTAGTGTTTCTTGTAGTAATTTATTTTCTTTTTCTTTAAAGGGATAGGCTAACTTTTTGAGAGATTATTAGAGCAAAACGGGTAGAAGAAAAGTTCTTCAGTCCATTTCCCTCCGTTCAGTTTATAAAGGAACAAAAATACTCCACCTCGAGATTTCCATGTTACCAGTTCAATGCAGTTCAGTTCACTCAACAACCTCTGTATACCCTGCACTACCACTGCTGACCAGTGACCACTGGGACCGGGATTTGGTCAGGCCTGTGGCTGTGTTCCCATTGGGTTTCCATCCAGGGTGAAACAGCAACGCCACAGCCTCTTCATTGTCAGAACCCCCCCCCGTCTCACCACCACCACCACCACTCCCCCTTACCTGACATAGGAGATGTAGGAGATCCACTGAAGGTACCAGGGGATGGTGTCGAAACTGACAAAGAAGCCAGAGAACAGCAGCACAGGAATGGCTGTTACCGGACCCACAAACGTCGCCACCTACGGGAGGAAATGCAGCAGAAGTGAGCAGGTCCTGTCCATAGACTGTATAATTTTTTTTAATGTAAGCACATAGGCTGGACTAATGACTAATGACAAAAATAAAAGGGCTATTTATCTAAACACCAAACTGTAGCAGATAAGAAAACGAGGAGGCGTGCTAAGATTTTGCCCTTTACCATTTGTGATTGTTTTTCTGTATTGCTTTGTCTTCCACTATTGATGTGACTGCCGCACTGCATACTGCTGCACTGCATACTGCACTAAGTCAAATCACTATTGATGTGACTGCTGCACTGCATACTGCTGCACTGCATACTGCTGCACTGCATACTGCACTAAGTCAAATCACTATTGATGTGACTGCTGCACTGCAAAAAGTCAAATCACTATTGATGTGACTGCTGCACTGCATACTGCTGCACTGCATACTGCTGCACTGCATACTGCACTAAGTCAAATCACTATTGATGTGACTGCTGCACTGCATACTGCACAAAGTCAAATCACTATTGATGTGACTGCTGCACTGCACAAAGTCAAATCACTATTGATGTGACTGCTGCACTGCATACTGCTGCACTGCACAAAGTCAAATCACTATTGATGTGACTGCCGCACTGCATACTGCTGCACTGCATACTTCACAAAGTCAAATCACTATTGATTTGACTGCTGCACTACATACTGCTGCAAGTCAAATCACTATTGATGTGACTGCTGCACTGCATACTGCACTAAGTCAAATCAATATTGATGTGACTGCTGCACTGCACAAAGTCAAATCACTATTGATGTGACTGCTGCACTGCATACTGCTGCACTGCACAAAGTCAAATCACTATTGATGTGACTGCCGCACTGCATACTGCTGCACTGCATACTTCACAAAGTCAAATCACTATTGATTTGACTGCTGCACTACATACTGCTGCAAGTCAAATCACTATTGATGTGACTGCTGCACTGCATACTGCTGCAAGTCAAATCACTATTGATGTGACTGCTGCACTGCATACTGCTGCACTGCATACTGCACAAAGTCAAATCACTATTGATGTGACTGCTGCACTGCATACTGCTGCACTGCATACTGCACAAAGTCAAATCACTATTGATGTGACTGCTGCACTGCATACTGCACAAAGTCAAATCACTATTGATGTGACTGCTGCACTGCATACTGCACAAAGTCAAATCACTATTGATGTGACTGCTGCACACATAGTACCATCACAGCTGCACTGAAGGTGGTTAATGACATTTCTGTTGCACTTGACAAGAAGCAACATTGTGCTTCACTTTTTATTGATCCGTCTGAAGCCGTCGACACAGTTGACCATGATATTTTAAAAGTTAGACTTCTGAACTCGGGACTCTCGGAGCAAGCGGTCGCTTGGTTCTCAAACTACCTTAGTAATAGGTCTCAGTGCATTGGTCTATCTATCTATGCTCTGAAATGGTATCTGTCCACAAGGGGGTGCCAGGTTTCTGTATTAGGTCCACTTTCATTCATTATTTAGTGATGTGGAGGCAGATAGGTTTGATGTTGCAATAAATGTTGACCTGTAGCGATGTGGAGGCGGCTCCGATCAGCAGGCCCAGGGACTGGGCCACCAGCGAGGTCAGGACGCCCAGGGCGAGGAAGAGGAAGAAACGGGTGGCATCTGGGGGCTGCGCCGTCATCCAGTACACAATACTGCTGTACACCACTGGGAATACTACCTGCAAGATACAACAAGTTCAATCAAGTTTAAGGATCATTTCTGTATTTCTTTATCTATGCCAGGTGAAGCCGGGCAGGAGATCATGTGATCGGTTTGGGTGTGTGCGCCGTCTGTCCGTGTGTCTGTTCCCTGACTTCTCTCACTGCAGCGCTTGTGTTGTTCATTCACTCACTGGCAACAAGTGCCTTCATTTCACTGTCCGTGTGTCTGTTCCCTGCCTTCATTTCACTGTCCGTGGCTGTGTGTGTGTGTGTGTGTGTGTGTCCGTGGCTGCTGAACAACTCAAGACGGGTGAGTTACAGAGCTCATCAATGACATGATTTAATGTTTTGAGAAATGTGGCGGCGCTGCCGCGCTGCCATGCCTGATACCCCAGTGGCCAGCGTGGTGCCTGTCTGCTGTACAACAGGAAGTACAATGAGTACAGTGACCGAGGCATTTACAAGCCACAACATCAAGTACATTATTCATCCATTCATCCACACTTAACCAAGCCTTTTTTAAACCCAAGATGGACGACAGTGTTGTGATGCTTGAGACGGAAACATATTTTCATTTTTATTTTTAGTGATTGCTCATGTTCATGCATCACCATTGTTTAATACTACTGATGATT
>NC_139642.1:58829781-58967281 GCF_964638095.1 Poromitra crassiceps
GCACACGCGCACACACACACACACACACACACACACACAGAAAATACTTATTATTTGGATCCAAATATTTGTAAGAATTTGACAGTGATAAAAGCAGACACTGGCTTACTCGGTACGAATTTTTTCAGAAGGATTTTAAAACCATTCAGAGAATTCGCAGATTTAGGAGACTTCAATGTGCAGATGAAATATCAAAGTTGCACCGTTTGCCATCCACCGCTCATCCAACAGGCGTTTCTGCAGTCCTCCACTTTTCCCCTGACAGAATATATTCAGGTGTTTCTTTTTCTTTCTTGGAAATTTAAGAGAAGTTCAGTTATCAAGCCTTATTTCCTTACATTGAGTGACGAGCATTCATTAGACAAACCCGACATGCTTTACCTCATGCATGGAAACGGACAATATGTTTATTAGAAATTAGTTTGGGGTGCCTTGCCCCCACACCGATCGTTTCTCTGCCTCTCTCACGCCCAGCTATCGCTTGTAGGCTACTGGACGGCTTTGACTCTTTTTCTTTTTTCCATGAGAAACGATACACGGGTCATCAAAAAGTGAGGCCAGGAGGGGTGTTGTTGGGTATAGTTGCTGAATTCCGAGAAGCAAAATTAAATAAATAGATAAAATAAAATAAATACATGTATATATTTGATCCATTCAAATTTGTATGACCCTCCTCTGGACTCAAGAGGGAGATCGAAAGGAAATTGAGCAGCGAGCTTCACAGTGTGAGTGAGTGGCTCTCAGATAACAAATTATCACTTCATCTGGGGAAAACGGAGGCCATTTTATTTGGGTCAAATTTTAATTTAAAAAAGTCCCCCGAGTTTAAAATCATGGTTGGTGACGTAGTTGTTAACACCAAGGAGGAGATTACATACCTTGGCTGTATTTTAGATAACAAACTTTCAGGAGAAAGCATGGCCGCAAAAGTGATTTCCAAAGTTAGTCAAAGAACCAAATTCCTAGCCAGAATTTCTTCTTTCATTGACAAGAGCGCCCTTGAAACCTTGGCAAATGCTCTGATTCAATGTCACTTTGACTATGCTTGCTCCTCTTGGTTCACGGGAATCACCACCAAACTCAAAAACAGGCTTCAGACCTCCCAGAATAAATTAATTTGGGTTATTCTGAAGCTTCATCCCAGAGTCCATCTCCTCCCCTCCCACTTCCATAGCCTCAGGTGGCTCAGAGTGGAGGAGAGGGTTTCCCAAATTAAATTGTGCATGGTTTTTAGGATTATTAAACGGGAGGCTCCTCGTTACCTCACTGACTACTTTTGTAAAGTCAGTGAGGTACATGGCTACTCCACAAGAGGAAGCACCTCCAACATTGTTCCCCCCAAATTTAAAACCCTAAAGGGTAAATGCACCTTTTCCTACTCAGCAGCTATTTTATGGAACAAACTCCCTGAGAGTATTAAGACACTTAAAGGACGGCTTTACCGTGGGGAATATGAATATATATCAATCTCACGCCCCTAAGGTTTTAGAATCCGTTGAAATTTTTTGAAATTGGAGCTTCACTGCCTGACCTATCAGGCATCTCTCACATTTTTAGGGAAGCCGGATGACGCGTTACGCGTCACCCGGCTTCCCTCCCCGCTTGCGGAACTTGAGAGCCTATGAACTACAAGTCTTGTGAGCCATGGTCCCGCCTCTAGAGGTCCTCCACGCCCCTTCAGAGCTCTCGACGAAAAGCAAAAGGCAGCCATCTTGTTCACCCGCTTAGCATACTGTAGCTAGGTTAGCTTTCCATAGCTCCTTGCCAAGAGACCATATCTCTGGAACGGAAGCACCAAAAGACACGGGACTGGCGGCATTGGAAAGCTCGTCAAATTTTACATCTAGTAGTAGGTGAGTTGAAGTAACGAAATCAACGCTGAGCAATGTACCCATTTTTACACATTTTTACAGAAAATAGTTACAACATCAGATGCGCGTAACTCCTACGAAAATGCCTTAAAATGCATGAAATTTTTTTTATGAAGACATCTCCCGACATATATACTACCGTTTACATTTGGTGCAATTTGGAGGCAATTTTATTTTCGATTTATTTCTTCTTCTTTGTATCTTTTATTGTCGAAGCCTTCTTCTTCTTCTTCTTCTTTGAGTTTTATGGCGGTTGGCAAACATATATGTGCATTACCGCCACCTACTGGAGTTTGATATCAGCCAAATGCCTGAGGGGTGGGCATGAAAACGAAGGCCACGCGAGCCCAGTGCATTGTGGGAAATGTAGTATTTCGGGTCCCCGCACCCGCCCCTCCCCTCCACCACCCCCCCCCCCCTCCACACAGAGTGGATTTCTGGTGATATCTCTGGCGGGAAACAACCAATTTCAAAAATTTCAACGGATTCGAAAACCTTAGGGGCGTGAGATTTAATATATATTCATATTCCCCACGGTAAAGCCGGCCTTTAACTCCAGGTTCTCTTTTAAGCTTGCCCTGAAAAAATGGCTGGTGGGCTCACAAATGTGGTCTTAAACCTTTTACTTTCCTTTTTATTTTTTTCCTTTCTTAAACCTTTTATTTTCCTTTTCTAATGTCACCTGAATATGCGGGGTTTTTAAATCCCTAGGTAGGTTCCTCTTCTTAGTATATGAGCTGGTCTCTATCTTATTATTTATTGATTGACGCATTTTTACTAGGTATCTAATTTAACTTAAAGTTTTAGAATTTTGATTTGAGTGGTAAATGATATCATCTGTTTGTATATGTTTTTGTCCTGCGCACACACGCGCTCATACCTGCACACAGATTCACTACTCTTGTCCCACACACAAGGACCACAATGGAAACAAGCCCTCGGGCTTTATTGTGTTTTATTCCTTTTGAGCAATATGTCACTGTTGAGTTTGTCCTGTACTTACCTGCTATTATTGTTTCAATAAAGTTATCAATCAATCAATCAAACTCAAATTAATAACAGTGTACCCTCCCTGAGACAACATTTTTAAATGCATCACCCTCCCCAATTTTCCTCCAGAGACCCCTTCCATAAATAATGAACGGCCCCTAAATAAAAGTACAATTGCTGATTAAAAAATAAAACAAAAAAAAGTACACAACTACAAAAAAAGCTAATTACTAATAACTAGTAATTACTTGTAAGTACTTTTAATTAGTTACTTCCACCTCTGCCACCGGGTATTATGGAATGTCCTTTGTAATAGCTGCAGCTGTTTAGAGTACTGTATGTGTACGTGCACTCGCACACACACACACACACACACACACACACAGCCGGTTACTATGGAGACAGAAGGTTCCCAGGCCACGGCAGAAAGGGGCTTTGTGAGGACCGGTGTCCATTACACACTGAACCCACACACACTCCCAGTGAAACGTGTGTATGTGTGTGTGTGTGTGTGTGTGTGTGTGTGTGTGTGTGTGTGTGTGTGTGCGACGTGCGTCTTAAGTCTCAGATTGTCCTTGATTTGAAATCCTCCACAGTTGGACTTTGGGTATCCAGGTCATGCACGAGGGTCGCAGGTTTGAGGCCCTGTGTTAGCTTGGTCAGGCGGCCATACAGACACAATTGCTCGTGTCTGCGGGTGGGAAGCCGGTGGAGTATGAGTCCTGGTCGTTGCACGAGCGCCTCCTCTGGCCGGTCGTGGCACCTGTTCGGGGGGAGGGGAACTGGGGGGAACAGCGTGATCCTCCAATGCACTGCGTCCTGCTGGTGAAACTCCTCGCTGTCAGGTTGGCTGGTGGTGGTGATTGCACATGTATTGGAGGAAGCATGTGCTACAACTGAGTCTACAATTCTCCCCAGATCGGCAGAGGGGGTGGTGCAACAGCCGGGACAGCAGGGGGGAATTGGACAAGTACAACTAGGGAGAAAATGGGGGGAAATCCTTGAACACTTGATAAAAAAAGAAAACGAGTGAGACGTTGAAATTTCTGTCTTGAAATGAGCCCACCAACATCAAGACAATGTGTCAGCCCATTGGCAGAGTTGTTTCACTTGTGTGAAGAAAAATCAGAATCAGAATCAAAACTTTGATATTTGGTGACCCCCAAATAGTTGACGATCCGACGATCCGTTCGAAGGAACCTGATTTGACTGCCAAGCTCACAGTCGAATAGTCACAAAATGTGGTTATGAAACAAGGGTCATTCCATTCCGGCTATACGGGGGTGCTGAATGTCTGATTTGACATAGAATTACATTGTTTCGCCCAATAGATCATGATATATCGCCTATTTTAGGATAGTATCAGCCTATTAATAATACTGTAAAACCAAATCCCAATTAGACAAAACAAATCAAACAAGCTCATGCCAATGGGCTGTCAGATAGTCTTATAAAAAAGACAAGAAAAAGAAACAGAATAGTTGAATATTCATATTGAACAGACAAATCCCATTTGACTGACATCATTTTGAGTAGAGCCCTAAAAAAGAGTCAGTTGCATTAGGTTCCAGACAGTTAGTAAAATGAACATCCGTAACAGTGTGGATTATTAGATTTTTGCACAAATTGCAGTATTTAGCACACCCCCCCACACACATACACCCCCGACACACACACACATACACCCCCGACACACACACACATACCCCCCCCCCCACACACACACACACACACACACAACAACAACACAAGGGGCCGGAGTCCCACCAAACTAAAAGTGGCTTTTGATTTGAAGACGGGTGGAGTGAGTCCTATTTATGATTGTGCAGCTTCAGGGGGCGTGACCATGCAGACGCCCTGCAGTAACCGCTCTAAGCCTCTTGGCTGTCACTTTAACTGCATGATCAGCTTTAACTAGATTTAATCCCACCGTCCTCCCCTGCCCCGCAGTAACCTCTTTAATCAAAATGTTAAAGACTGTCTGAAGCAAAATCAGAGAGGTATAATTATGTCATGAATTGATTTTGTTCTTATTTATATCATGTGTCCTACATTTTGGGGGGCAGGTGCTCAAGTGAAAAAAGGGCACCCCTCTCATAATTATTTATAAAAAATAAAGTTGCATACAGTCAGGGGCCCGGATTAATACAGTGTGGTGCCCCCTGGGTGACCACACTTGGAAGTGCACGCCTCCTTCCAAATTACAGGTAAAAAAGAAAACTGAAACTCCACTTCTCTAATCCTCAGAACCGACGAGGGAGAGCAGCGTGAGATCTCTGCTTCAGCATGAAACTCAGCTGTTAAAGACACTCATTACAGACTTAGTTCAACAAAGCAGCTGGCTCAGCTCCAGCAGGGACAGCCCTCTGGATACAAAGACTTTTGCCCCAAAACCCGAACCCTCCAACCCCAACCAAGCTGGAGGTAACATAGAACCCTCCACCCCAACCAAGCTGGAGGTAACACAGAACCCTCCACCAAAAACCAAGCTGGAGGTAACACAGAACCCTCCACCCCAACCAAGCTGGAGGTAACATAGAACCCTCCACCCCAACCAAGCTGGAGGTAACACAGAACCCTCCAACCCCAACCAAGCTGGAGGTAACACAGAACTCTCCACCCCAAACAAGCTGGAGGTAACATAGAACCCTCCACCCCAACCAAGCTGGAGGTAACACAGAACCCTCCACCCAAACCAAGCTGGAGGTAACATAGAACCCTCCACCCCAACCAAGCTGGAGGTAACACAGAACCCTCCACCCCAACCAAGCTGGAGGTAACATAGAACCCTCCACCCCAACCAAGCTGGAGGTAACATAGAACCCTCCACCCAAACCAAGCTGGAGGTAACACAGAACCCTCCACCCCAACCAAGCTGGGGGTAACATAGAACCCTCCACCCCAACCAAGCTGGAGGTAACACAGAACCCTCCACCCCAACCAAGCTGGAGGTAACACAGAACCCTCCACCCCAACCAAGCTGGAGGTAACACAGAACCCTCCACCCCAACCAAGCTGGAGGTAACACAGAACCCTCCACCCCAACCAAGCTGGAGGTAACATAGAACCCTCCACCCCAACCAAGCTGGAGGTAACACAGAACCCTCCACCCCAACCAAGCTGGAGGTAACACAGAACCATCCACCCCAACCAAGCTGGGGGTAACATAGAACCCTCCACCCTAACCAAGCTGGAGGTAACACAGAACCCTCCACCCCAACCAAGCTGGGGGTAACATAGAACCCTCCACCCCAACCAAGCTGGAGGTAACACAGAACCCTCCACCCCAACCAAGCTGGGGGTAACATAGAACCCTCCACCCCAACCAAGCTGGAGGTAACACAGAACCCTCCACCCCAACCAAGCTGGAGGTAACACAGAACCCTCCACCCCAAGCAAGGTGGAGGTAACACAGAACCCTCCACCCCAACCAAGCTGGAGGTAACACAGGGGCATGAACCCGCGACACCCGTGTTTTTATCTTTTTATTATTATATTATTATTATAACTCACACGACCTCCAACTCTTCCTTCAAGCAAAATCTCTGTGTTTTATTGCACTGGATTTGTCAGATTCTAGTCACTAAAATGCCTTAATAATGTGATTATTACAATGTTTAGAACATGTGCATATTACATTATTGTGGAATACGTTCATACATTATTTTTAAATAATTAATTAATTATTAAAGCTTACAAAAATGTAAAATTGTCAAAAGTTCATTTCTGCATCAGAGGCTTCCTACAACATCTTTCTATGTTTCTATATTTGAGCTTTACATCAGTATTTTGTGTCAAACTACAGTAGTACTGCAAGTAGCCGTGTAATAAGCAGAATAATGTACAGCGCTGTACATGATCCCTTACTTAGTGACATCACATGGTCCATCATAAATACCTTTCTTCCTCCACCAGGGCCCCTCGGGGACGGAGTAGGAGACATCTCTGAACTCGATGTTGACGGCGGGTCTTCTGGGTAAGGAGGAGAACTTCTGGGCCTCCGTCAGGTTGTTGTCCACCTATCAGATATAGAGACCCCCATTAATAGTATGGGGACATTCATTTAAAGATAGAGCGTCAATATATATGCTTTGTGCTAAGGTCTGAATACAATTAGGTATTGACTATACTAATTATATAACTCACTATTTACATTTAAAAGTTGCTTTACAGTATTTATGTTGTTTACAAATCAATTATGCAAAAAGTGTTTTTTTTCTGTAAGAGATGTAAGCATTGTTCCACAGCATGCCAAGGGTAGCGTTGCTGCCTAGTTGAGCAGCAACGTTCTCCCCATAGGAAAACAACGGGACAGCCGGGCGCAGAGCTGTTTTACCGCGGATCATGTGTAGGGGGCTTCACCCTCTTCACTATTCCAAGGATAAATTACACAAGATCTTCCCTTCTGTCTCGCCACTGTGTGACTGGTGTCAGAGGGCACACTATCTCATGCCTTCTGGTTCTGCCCTTCACTAACGGGATTCTGGGCAAAAATATTTGATTGGTACTCTAAGGCCTACAAAATAACCCTTCAGCCGGAGGCAGAACTCGCCATCTTCAGCTGCTCGGAGTCCTCAATTAGGCTACTTCACAACATGGGAATATGCTTTACAAAAAACTGGAACCAAAGGTAAGAAAGCCTCGTGTTACCTGTAGCTTGTGTAATACATGCATTATAATACATACATTTGCATTTACATTTTTACATGCATTAGAAGACATACATTTTCCTGAATCTCCACACGGGGATAAATAAAGGTTTCAATTAAATGATGCTGCCTCTGTGATCCATAAAGTCAATCAGACGAAATATTGAAAGTTTCTCGTTAAATAGACTAATAGAGATAAGCTAATAAAGATACGCTTAACGCCCGTGGTTCACGCCTCCTTTCAATGCGGGAGGGGTGGATGCTAAAAGCACACTCCGGGAGGGGTGGATGCTAAAAGCACACTCCGGGAGGGGTGGATGCTATCTATAAGCAGACTGAAGTATGGCGGGGCTGCTTGGTTCTGTGTAAAAGTTCAGAGGGGGCCTAATGGTGGAGCTTCTTTACACTTCTTTACACCAATATTGCGGGATCTCTGGGTAAAAAGGGTTAAATAAGCAAAATGTACTCGGCAACTTTTTTTTTTTTTTTAAGGGTTGTTGTCCACCTTCTTCAGCAGGGGGGTCTGCTGGCCCCTCCCACCCTGCTGCCTGCCTCCACCGTGCTGCTTGATAACCACCTCGTCCACACACACCGCCCGGGGGTCCAACATCAGGTCCGGGGGCCCATTGGTGTTCTGTGGGAGGGGGGGGGGGGGGGGGGGGGGTTGCGTAGGTAGGAAAGAAGGAAGGACTGAGGTTAATGTTAGAAGAGTGGTTCTCAACGTGGTGTCCGTTGACACTTGTATATAGATATAGTGACTTGTAGTCACTACATCTTGACTCCATGACGAGTCTTGAGTCCCCAGTGTTCGAGTCTGAGTCACCAAAGACTCAGTCCAAGTCGAGTCCCCAATACAGTACCTGAGTCCAAGTCCGGAGTTACTGAACCTGAGCGTGAATCCACATGTAGGTGGTGGAGCACACGTGCCTGCTCTTGCACAAAATTCAATAATAATGTCATGATATTTAATTGCCTTGTAGGGCTGTTTTACAAAAATTGACGATCGGTCAGGTCGGTCTGAGAATCTAACCTCTATTATCAATCAAGTCACTACGGAAGCATGCGCACAGACGCACACACACACACACACACACACACACACACACACAGTAGTGTGTAGTTTGGGGATAAGCTCTGTGACTGTCCCACAGTTACCTCGGAGTCTCTGTATAGAAACAGATTAGCGTCCTATATAGAGCATCCAACATACACAACACCGCCCCACACACACACACACACACACACACACACACACACACACACACACACACACACACACACACACACACACACACACACACACACACACACACACACAACAACAACAACAACACTTGTCCCACATACACAACATGACTGCAGACTGGACTGTATATGGAAGTAAATATCCAGTGTTGGCGAGTAGTTAACTACATGCAGTTCAGTTACTAGTTTAACTATCATTTGCAGTAGTTCCATTCAAATCTCAGTAGCTTTTTCAGTAGTTAACATTTTCATGTTTTGCCATATAATATATATTATATATCTGCCATATAATATGGCACAGCCCCACAGCTCATTGCATGGTTGTCATTTAATGAGAATCACCTGCTATTTGATTAAAATCAGCTGTACTTTTTGAACAAGATGTCTATGATCAAATATGAATTTCAAGCTTTACCTAGAAATGTAGGCTACCATTTTCCTACTTCCACCTCAACAAGCGCTCCCTATCCTCTCCTTAAAACACCTCCTCAGGCCTAACACTAAACCTCAGTGAGGTTTGGCCTGCCTAGTCCCTACATCAAACACACCTACACTTTACTCAGGTCAAGTCAGTTGGACCTCTGTGTAACAAGATGAGATTTCCTGTAATGTAGTTGAACTACTCTTTGAAAGTAGTTTTAGTTTGACACGCCTTTATTTATTTTTTAGTAATGAAGATGTAGTTTAACTATTTTTCATTGTGATGCAGGCCTATCTAGTAGTTTGGTAAACTAGTTAGTTGTTTCCCCCAACACTGGTCCCAATATAGTCCAGTATGGCCCAGTATATAGTCCACTAGTATGGCCCATTATATCCCAGTATGGGTCTCAGTAATTCTAATCCAGTACTCACCATGATGATGGAGTTGGTGACAGTGGGGTTGTGGACGGACCAGGCGGCCATCAGACAGGCCATGGCCGAGACACCTGCTGACACTCGTTCACTCACACACACACACACCCCTGATCACCACCTTGCTAGGTCTAGCCATGGGTCTAGCTCTCTCGTCCTCTGGCTCCTCCCCCACCTCTCTCTCTCTCACACACACACACACACACTCAGTCAATTCAATGAGCTTTATTGACATGACAGTTCACAGACAATATAAAGCATCCAGATGGACATGAGTGTAGGTGTGACTTTAATGACAAAATAAAATGTTTTAAACAAACATGATTGAATACTGCCATCTGGTGAATAGAGTAAATACTGCCATCTGGTGGATATATATATATATATATATATATATATATATATATATATATATATATATATATATATATATATATACATACATACAGATCCTTTCCAAAAAATGTGAATATCGTGGAAATACCATGGATGACCGTGGGCTTCCGCGGATTGTCAAAGACGATTCAAAAATTTGGCGGAGATTCAGAGGGAGTGGACTGAGGCTGGAGTCCGTCATAACTGAGAAGTAACTGCTGATTTTCTTCACACTATTCTAATTTCTTGAAATACTGTTTTGGGGGTTTTCTGGAGCTGCTGTAGGCCAAAAATTATGAAAAATGAAACAAATAAAGGCTAGAGATATTTCACTTTGTGTGTAATGAATCTATAATCTATGAAAGTTTCACTTTTTGAAAGGAATTATGGGAAAAAGCGAACTTTTCCATGATCTTCTAATTTTTTTGGAAAGGATCTGTATATGCTATTCACTTTTTTGGGGGGAAAACACCTGGCTAAAAATCAATTAAAAATCTGCTTTCTAGGCTGCCAAGCTGAGAAACAGTGAGAATGCATGTGATTTTTTTTTCATGTATTTATTAAAATTGATAGAAGAAAAATAATGAATGCAAGACTGACACAGGCCAAAAAGGTTCATATTGAAAAATAAAGACAGAGAGAGCAGGACCCACTTTGAAAACCGTTGCTCTATAGTTCTCTCGTGTTTATATCTTAACAGGCGGGGGAAAAAGGTTTCGCAAGGATCATCTTTGTTCACACCTGGTGCTTAACAGAAGCAGAGCTGAAGTTGAGCTCACGCAGAAGTTGAGCTGATGCTTAACCGGTCACACAAGAAGCACTCTCTTTTCCTCAGTGCGTCCGCGGCCCGCCCACAACTTCCATTGACTTCATGCCTGGCAGCTTCATGCTTCACACTTGGAAAATAGGAGTGAATCCTGAACGGTCGATTGAGCGCGGCTTGAGCAAGGCACACGCGTGGCTGGTGTGAAGGTTTCGCCTGTTAACAAGGACGCTGAAATGAAACTTGTGGGTTCAGTGTAGGTTGAGCTTAGGGTGAGCGTTGCTTCGGCGTATGGTGTGAACCTGCCCTAAGTTCCTTACTTTATTTTTCAGTCGGTAGCCTAATGGAGGATTGGCAGGTGAGCTTTATTTTTTGTAAGTTTCTTTTTGTAATACTCATTTCGGCCACAAGAGTTCAGCACTACCCCATGTTCTAAATGAGACTAAACGCATAGTTTTCTTCCATGTGAGTTTTAATGTCTGCACGCTCTCAACACAAGCTACATGTGTTAGCTGTCATAACAGCCAGCTGGTGGACAAGCAGTCATCATTGCTCCCAAAGTAACGTAACATAGCCTACCGGTAAGAAAAGTGGCTCTGAGGTGCCGAAGCCTCCGCCTGCCTTCAAGTTCAACACAACAGCCGTGAATCTCTGACTGAACAGGGCTCTCATTTGTAAAACGGGCGTAGCATTTCAACTTGACCGTGTGTTTACGCCAATTCGATCATTATTGGTTTCTGAACAGACGTCTATGTACCTGCTTTAGAATCCCCAATCCTGTAGTGTAGAGCGGCAGCACCTCCTTTGGTGAGTCAGCCCATTGAGATAGGCTACAGTATATTTGGGGGGGGGGGGGTTCCCCACCGTGTAGTCTCGCGCGTGAGCCGTAGTAACATTTTGTGGGCATTCCCACAGAGACCGACTGTATCTATGTTCACTACAATACTTCCGGATGTCCAAACGAGACATGGGGTAGCAAGCTTAGAATTTCTGCTTTTACCGGGAGTTTTCAAATCATACCGATAGGATTAGCAGTCCAAAAGTTCTTAAAGATTTAACAATAGCTATTTTTTGCCGCGGGCGGGCATATAACTGTACTGCGCAAATTGTGCTCTTTGTCATCTCTCACGAGTTTGACACACGTGATATACGGTTCTTTGTGGGAGTTGAGGTGGAGTATGATAATGTAATTGGATTACTAAACGTGACTTTGCTGGCATGAACCATATTGCGATATACATTGGTATGGAGAATAACCCGTGATTCTTGTGATATTGATTTCAAATCGTATCACCCAGCCCCAGTAAACCTGACTTGAGTGTGAATATTTCAAGTTGGAATTCTACAAACTGTTTTCTAAATGAGAGCGCAGGAAGCTGCCGAAGCTAATGGAAAACTGCTGTGAGAGCTGAGACGGCTGTAACCAACGTTCAGTAACAAACAGGATGGGTTCTTATTGTATCTGCTTTATTTGTTTTTCTTGTCGGAGGCCAGCGTGTCGTGCAGTTTGGAGACACACTTGTCAAAGTGGTCCATGAGCAGTGTGCCGTTCTCATCGAAGAAGGCGGCCACAGACTGAGTGTCCTCTGCCTCCCTCCAGCTCGCAGACGGCCCGTCCGTGAAGGAGACCCTCAGAGAGTACTGGTCATCAAACCTAAAACACAACAACAACAACAAGATCACGTGAGATCAGTTCAGATCTGCTGAGCTGCCGGTCATCAAGAGCCTGGCTCCAGACCGTCGAAGCCACGCCCACTCGACACTAGAGCCAGTACTGCTGACTTGCGTCTACCTGGCTTTAAAACAAACTTAGGTAAGTGCTCTATTAAATTTATCGGGGCTAAAAATTGGAACATGTTG
The DNA here is from genome assembly GCF_964638095.1 of Poromitra crassiceps. Classification (NCBI taxonomy): domain Eukaryota; kingdom Metazoa; phylum Chordata; class Actinopteri; order Beryciformes; family Melamphaidae; genus Poromitra; species Poromitra crassiceps. The sequence continues at coordinate 58,842,387 of NC_139642.1, forward strand.
CCCCTCCACTTAAAGTGTACAAGCAGCCAAGGTGTTTTCAAGAAGGTCAAATTGTGGCTTCTTGAACAAGTCCATGTCTAAGCTCTGATGTACAGCTTCTTCTGTGTATTTTGATGTGTATGTTTCTTACCTCTCACTGCATAATTCATACTGTATGAATGTATCTGTTAATTATTTTCATGTTTATATTGTTTTTTTTCTTTTTATATACCGGTATACCCGTTTAAGACCAAGGACCACAATGGAAATAAGTCTTGACTTTATTGTGCTTTATCCTTGATGTTATTCTTTGAGATCCGTGTCTGTACTTTGTTTAGTACATTGTATTTCAATTTGTAACCGTCAAATAAAATAAAATAAAATAAAATCACTCCACAGTTGTGAATTTGGGTCTTCTTGGTCTGGAATCGCCATGTGCAAACCGCCTTTTGAAAATCCATTGACGGGCGCTGATTGGTTAACGTTGTTGTCAGTCATGCACAACAGAAACAGCTGTGGGTCAAATGTGTATTCTAGTCATAGGTTGATGTTGCCGCACAGACCGGTTTATGTGACGGACATGTAACTTCCTGGTCAGACGTAAAGTAAAGAGTAAAGCACGTTGCTGATATTCTGCTCTCCGTCTCGTCATTATGTGATTAGAGGCATACAGATTACACAACGTAACGTAGCTAGCTAATGCTAGCCAGCTTCTCCACATTAAGCAGCCACCTTTGGCCGACTTTGTACTTTGTACGTTTTAACAAACGTCTTATTAGTTACTGCAGTGTACAATAAGACTTACGTTTAAACAACAAGTACAAAGTCGGCCGACTTTAGCTGCTTAACGTGGGGAAGCTGGCTAGCATTAGCTAGCTACGTTAGCTTGTGCGTGTGACTAGCAAGACTGTTGCGGCTGCCCTGTCGATTGGTTAGGGAAGACCGAAGCCCGCCCCCTCATAGAAATGCTCTGAAGTGAGCGCAATCTCAGACGAAGAGGCAATGAGTTTATGAATTGACAATGCAGTTTGAATATCAGGTTAGGTCATCACCTATGCTGAATGCATATAGGTGAAACTGCGATCAACGTATATGTTGTCCGATATGGCTGATATTTTTAAACTTACATAGGCAGCATTTTATGTATATTTGATTCCTTTTTTTAAATACCTAATTAAATAGCGTTATTTGTGTGTGTGTGTGTATATGTATATATATTAGGGATGTTCATTTTGAAAATTTTCCAAAATCGATAATCGGTGAAAATTAACGATCAATTATCGATTATCGATCATATTAATACTTAGAAAATTTTCAATATATATATATTTTTTTTACAAAATGAATGCCTATGGCAGAAAATACGAAAGACAACGTGTTCTCCTCAATGAACTCTTTATTTCAATTAGGGATGTTCATTTTGAAAATTTTCCAAAATCGATAATCGGTTAATATTAACGATCAATTATCGATCATCGATTTTATTAATACTTAGAAAATTTTCAATATTTTCAATTTTTTTTTTTTTTTTTTTTTACAAAATGAATGCCTATGGCAGAAAATACGAAAGACAACGTGTTCTCCTCAATGAACTCTATTTCAATGTGTCTCCTCTCCAACACTGCTGTCCCCGGCGCACGCCGGTGTGAATTTCCCATGTTTAAAACAGTTTTGTTGGCACAAAGGCCCGTGCCCAGCCAGAAAACTAGAGACTATATGAAGCTCCACCTCATGTTAGTCGGCTGTGCAATGGAGTGGGGCGAGGAGGAACGAATTCCACCCAAACCTAGTCCAAAAAAAAAAAAAAAAAAAAAAAAAAAATAATAATTAAAAAATAATAATTAAAAAATCGATCCAAATGCCACAGGATCGATTCCAATCCTTAACGATCGATTATCGATTTTCGATAATTGATGAACATCCCTAATTTCAATGTGTCTCCTCTCCAACACTGCTGTCCCCGGCGCATGCCGGTGTGAATTTCCCATGTTTAAAACAGTTTTGTTGGCACAAAGGCCCGTGCCCAGCCAGAAAACTAGAGACTATATGAAGCTCCACCTCACGTTAGTCGGCTGTGCAATGGAGTGGGGCGAGGAGGAACGAATTCCACCCAAACCTAGTCCAAATTTTTTTTTTTTTTTTTAATAATTAAAAAATCGATCCAAATGCCACAGGATCGATTCCAATCCTTAACGATCAATTATCGATTTTCGATAATTGATGAACATCCCTAATATATATACTGTATATATATATATAACATACATATATTATACACATATATATACACACACATATTTGGTCCATTTGTGTTGTTCTATTTATAGTTAATTATATTATTAAATTCCCAGTGAAGTTTACTGTTTCAGTGCATTGATGTAATTTTGAACAACTAGGCATCTCTCACGCTACGCATGCTCAATTCCTAGGCTTGCCCTGTGTGGGCTTGTTAGCTCGGGCGCTGCACGGCCTCGACTGCTCTATTGGCATATATGACATCAGTGATGTCAGAAGCTGAATCCTGCTCCTATGACATCACTATGACATCATCAGTGATGTCATAAGATGATTTTGCTAGAACAGATTGCCCACTTTCCCCTTTGATACAGTTTATTGTTAGACTGTAAATATCCTACCTCATATCTTTGTCACAAGTGTTTGATATTCGAGTGATCATTGCAAAAAAGTGTTTATATAGAGAGAGTATACAGTATAAAGAATATCGGACGATATATCGATTTTTAAAATCGCTAATATCTTTATCGACCCCCCAAAATCCAGTATTGGTCGGGCCCTAGTGTAGGCAGATAGACAGGTAGCAGAGAGACAGCGGTTTGGTACCGTTTGAGGGAGGAGGAGAGCTGCCAGCTGTGGTCAGGGTCCATGCCGGCTGGGTCCTTCTCGACAGCCACCAAGAAGATGTTCTTCTCTCTGTAGGACGTGTACAGAGTCAAGATGCCCATCATGACGAAGTATGTGCTGTGTGGTTAGGGAAGGGTTAACCTCACTGACCCAAACAACCTTTACATTATATAAATGCAGTCCAATTTAAGACATTTCAATGCCTAAAATTCCAATTATTGGAATTGATCATTTTTAAGGACCTGCAGAAACCGAGGAGGAGAAGGAGGAGGAGGAGGAAAAAGAAGAATCTTTCCGATGCCTGCCATCTTGGTCTAACCGCCCCACCCGAGCACAAAGCTATCTCCCCCACACACACAGAGTGTTGAAGGATATGAGATGACGCAGCAGGCCAGCACGGGCCTGGACTCGGGAAAGGGGTGCAGGGTAGTCCCACACCAGAGCCAGCATGGCAAACAGACAGGACACGGTGCAGATCAAGAGACGACCATCCACCAGCCCGAAGTTCTCCAGATAACCAAACTTCTCCAACAGGACCTGAGAGAGACAAAGATACAAACATAACCAAACTTCAATAACAAGACCCGAGAGAGACAGAGATACAAACATAACCAAACTTCAACAGCTGAGAGAGACTACTGGCAGTAGCTTTAAGCCTTTTGGTTGCCAAAATAAAAATATGATTGCCATTTTTAGTCTCCTTATATTTTGACTAACTAAGATACTATGCAGTCAATAGTAATCCTTGCAGCAAACAGTTGAGCAGTATAAGCAACTCCTCATGTTTCCTTCACTAGAAACACATTCTGCACTCAGGCTAGCTAACGTTAGCTTGTTAGCATATTAGCCACTTGGTAACGTTACGTTAGATGGTTATCCTGCTTATAACATCAGAGTGGGATGCACACCCAATGATGTAAACAATGGTTCTGGAAGTTAGTTGGTTTGATTGAACCTTGAACTATCAAGACTGAAATGGAAAAGCATGGTTATTTCTTCGTTTGGGTCGGGTTGCCAGATACGGCGATGGTTCCAGCACAAAGACTGCTCAAAAACCACCAAAGTGCACACAAAACCGCCCAAGCAAATGCAGGTCTATTGGAAACAATCTGGCAACACGGAGTCTGATGCATGCTCCCTAAAAGCACATGGTTTTTGTTTACATGTTGATGAACGTAAATATTGAGGTAGGGGAAAAAAATTAGTTTTGACCAGGACTTTGGGATGGATATTTATTGGGTGCATATTTTGCTGTTTGCTGCTGTGCCTATTTTTTTTTTTATGTTAAAATGTGGTTGCCACTGGCAACCAAAGGCCAAGGCCAAGAGATTAATTACTTTTCGCAGGCAACCTGGCAGGTTAATGTCGCGCCCTGTTGGGCTTTTTGTATTTAAGGGTGTTACATTATCGGTCAAATGTTATTACAATATCAGTCAGGACATTTTATTACATTATTGGTCAAGTTATTACAATAATGGGTTTGATCACATTTTTGATCAAGTTAAGTGAAAACTTTATTACATTTCCAGGCATTATTACATTTATGGTCAATTCTTACATGAATGGGTGCTACAGGGATTGATAAAGCTAATTTAGCTGTGTCACTAAACCTTAGCTAAGTACCTTCTTAGCAGCGTCGTCCAGAGAGTTTTTCACGGCGGCTCCGTCCCACTTGTCGATCTTCACCGGCTTCTCATCGATCCGCCACTGAAACACAACACACACACACACACACACACACACACACAAACACACACACGTCAGTGACACTGTCACAGATTGACTGTAGGTTCACAGACTAGACACCAATCACGAAAACAGCATTACTCGCTCGAGTTTGAACACTGCAATTCTTCGCTCAAGTTGAAATTTTAACTCGAGGGAATTTGCGGCTGAGGCAAATATTTTGTCAGTCGCACCGCTAAATGTCACCTAATTTGCGTCATTAGCGTCTGTTCGCGTGTTTGTAGGGCTGTACCCGACTAGGGCTGCCGCAACATTGACTTTTTCCATACCGCACAAATTAGCAGAGCCAATCAAACCGTTGGTAAAAAAAAGTTGGGTAATTGTAATTAAATAAAGGTTTTGGATGCATTTATTCATCTAGTATATTCTTTTTATAGGCCATCTTTATTCCAGTGTCATTAATAATAAGAAGTCCCAGTCCCTGTTTCAAACAGCCATGATCTGTTTGGATACCAATAAGGAAAACAACGTGCACAATACATAAAAAAACATCAGTCAACATCGCAGGGTATGTTCTTTAGTCTGGTGGCAGCAGTCTGTGTGACCTTGCCTGCTCTATTGGCATGCGCAGCGCATATTGCTCAACTTCGCATCACTGATGACATCACAATTATCTTATGACATCACTGATCATGTCACAATGCCTATGACATCAGTGATGTCACAAAAATTTAAACCGACAGATAAACATTGCCCATTAAGAGTAGTCCCCCCACATCTCCAGGGACAGGGAGGGACCACTACACCACTGCTTAACTGTCATTGTCATTTACATTACATTATGAACCGTTAACTGTCACATATAACATCTACATTACGGTTTGAAGGAGTTTGGGGATAACGGTGCGTCTCGAGCCTTAACCGTGTCCCGTTTCTATTTCCGTTAGCTTTGTGTTTGTTGATCGATCATCAGCCATGACCAAAAATGGGAGCTGAACATCAGAGCTCTCACCAAGAAGGCACAGCAGAGGATGTAATTCAAATTGCCAAAGGCACTTCTACACATGCATTGTTGAGTCCAATCCTCCTCACCTCCTCCATCACCGTCTGGTACGCTGTTGCCACTCTCAAGGACATTAACAGACCACATCATCCGCTGTGCTGGGAAGGTGATCAGATGCAACCTGCCATCCCTTCAGGACCTGCATGCAGCCAGAACCCTGAAGTGATCTCGTAAGACCATGGCCGACCCCTTCCAACCTGGCAACGAGCTCTTCAAAACATTTCCCCTCGGCAAGAGACTGAGGTCTGTCAAGACCAGAACCTCTTGGCCACAAGAACAGCTTCTTCCCAACTGCCATCAGCCTCACAAACAAGGCCCGTAAGCCCCTTCCACCAAGGTCCCTACCAACACCCCCCACTACCTCCTCCTGAACTCAGCTGAATCGCCCCCACTGACAGGACCACCCCCCCCCCCCCCCCCCCCACACACACACACACACAGAACGTCACTTTGCAGCTGTGCTTCACTCTTCACTTAAAGTATTACAGCTGCTTCTTCTACCTGAACTTTACACCATTAGATTACTCTTGCTAACTACATCGCGCACCGCTTAGACTGTAACTCACATTTAATTTAATGCCCATTTAACTCGGACTGTAAATTCACTGCCTATTTAACACGGACTGTAAATTAATGTAAACTCATACTGTATGCCTCCTCCACTCGTTGGACTGCACTTGCAATGTTGTGATGGTCTTTTTGTTGTTTTCCTATGTCTTTATCTCTGAATATTGACATGACCGCTACGCGTATGTAATCTTGCATACTGTGGCCATAAAAGTGATTGTGATTCTGAACGCTAACGTGCTGAAGCGGGATGGGATTAGCCGGCTAGCGTTAGCTTAGCTAGCTCAGCCTCTCAGTAGAGATGTAGCTAACCGCTACAGCAGCGTGTTGCTGTATCCTGTATGCCATGTATCCTCTGGGCTGACTGTGAGAACAGATTCAGCTTTATTAGCATCATGAACATCAACATTTTCTACAACATGTCCATTTTAATAATGTTTTTTCTTTATCACGAGTGCTGTCTGGTTCCTATTTCACAAATTGTGTTTTCTTCACCTCTTTTTAGTTCTTTGTTCTTTTGGGAGTCTATTTGTAACATCTGGCTGGCCAGGGACTACAGATGTAAACTAGCCGTTTGGCCAATTATGGCATATTTACAGCAATGTTCACAAATATGCACTGTCCACGTGAAATAAACCACGAAATAAAATAAAATACAAATAAATACAAATAAACTCACTTTCTCCAGCAGTCCGTTCTTGTTGCCGTTTCTTGCAGCAGCCATCTTCTCTTCCGGAATGAGAGAGCCCAGAGACGGTCAATACATCGGAGCGAGACACTCCATCTTCCAGTCATTTTCTGTATCTGTGCCACGGAGGTCTCACCACGGCCACGCCCACTTAGGAGACTGGTCGGCCAATGAAGTTTTATACCATTGACAGACAGCCAATCACAAGCACGCCCATTTAGGAGACCGGAAGAGTGGTGTGTCTCTATCTATATTAAAGGTCTCTGGAGAAACCAGACCAGAGACCTGGAACGCTCCGATTGGCTACTGCAGTGTGGAGAAGCCAGAGCAAGAGCTCAACAGACACGTGACTTTTCGTGACTTTTCGTGACTATAACCCCGGAAGTAAGTTCCGCGTCCATTTTCTCCATAGACATTTCGATAAATCCAAATATCCAAGTGGAAGTTTGAGGCAAATTTGAAGAAATTCCGTCAAGGCATTCTTGAGATATCGAGTTAACAAGCTTGAAAATGGTGTTTGTGAGGTCACAGTGACCTTAACCTTTGTCCACCAAAATGTAATTAGTTCACCCTTGAGTCCAAGTCGATGTTTGAGCCAAATTGGAAGAAATTCGTCAAGTTGTTCCTGAGATATCGCGTTAAAGAGCTTGGAAATGGGGTTCTTGAGGTCAGTGACCTTGAACTTTGACCTTTAACCACCAAAATCCAATCAGTTCACCCTTGAGTCCAAGTGGAGATTTGACGCAAATTTGATGAAATTCCGTCAAGGCGTTCCTGAGATATCGCGTTAGGCGCATGAAATGAGCGGTAGTGAGGTCACAGTGACCTTGAACTTTGACCACCAAAACCTAATCACTTCATCCTTGAGTGCAAGTGGACGTTTGAGCCAAATTTGAAGAAATTCCATCAAGGCGTTCCTGAAATATCGCATTAACGAGCTTGAAAATGGCGTTTGAGAGGTCACAGTGACCTTGACCTTTGATCACCAAAATCAAAACAGTTCATCCTTGCGTGCAAGTCGATGTTTGAGCCAAATTGGAAGAAAGTCTGACAAGGTGTTCCTGAGATATCGCGTTAACAAATTTGGGAATGGCGTTCGTGATGGGTCACAGTGACCTTGAACTTTGACCAGCAAAATCTAATCAGTTCATGCTTGAGTCCAAGTCGACATTTGAGGCAAATGTGAAGGAATTCCGCCAAGGCGTTGTTATACCTACCTACTATACATATATATACCTACTGTATATATATATAACCAAATGTTAATGTTTAAATTCGAATGTCAGCATTACAAACAAATATCCTAAATCGAGTATCCACATAGGCTACAGCCCAAAGTATGGTTTAATTCCATTATATTCCAGTGCCAGGGCCCTTATTCATGTTATTGATTACACCTGCTTTAACACCTCAAAACGGTTGCTGCGAAAAGGGCCTATTGTGAGCAGCCCAAACTCTGGACACCTGCAATAAGCCTGCTGTTTAATCAGGAGAGAAATCAGCCTTTTGTGAGCATCTTTTATTTCAACTCATGGAAAATGGGAGCAAAACAAATATTGTGTTTCTATTTGTGTTCATTATAAATTAGATGTAATTTAAAACCATTCAAAGAAGACAAGACACATTTTCATAATTTTCACATCTCATTTAGGTTAAAAGTACAGTAGCCACAGAGCTATTACTCCAAAACAAAAGCACTTCATTTAAAAAACATTGTAGTAAGGTATTTTGGCACTCAGCGATATATATCTTCTCAGACTGTCAGACCAGAGAATGGTGTGAATAGAAATCGACAAATATGCTTCAATTCCTACCAGATCTATCAAACAGAACCCTGTTCATCGTCCGTACAATTTTCTGTGTCTTGCATATATCAAGAAAAATCCCCCCGTCATCAGCAGAGGCTCTGGTCCAATCTCAAACCAGCTAGGAGACTCCTTACCATGAGCCCTACACATCGTTTGGATCCTTCATTCTTGGGACAAGCAGTGGTCCACCTCAACTTATAAAACGGATAGTTCCGGTCCTTGATTGTGATTGGCTGAGCCACGTTCAAAGCCATTGTGTAATACTCTATAAACACACGCCTGACATGCCAACGCTTAACTACCTTGAGCGGGGCTTGAAGGACTACACGGCGAGAGCCATGTTTTCAGTGCGGTGCCAGGCGGCCAGGAGATCAAAGAGGACTTTGTCCGATCATGTTTTCAATCACACTTTTTCCGATTAGAAAACTACCAATTGGTGAGTGGAAATTTCCATCACAGGACGTGAAAAAAAAAATTAGGCCACATAATTATGATTATTTAAAAACTAATGTTGCATTTATTTCAGATCACATAACTTTTAGAAGCAAAAAAGAAAGAACAAAGCAGAAATAAGCGCTTATGCGATAATCAGCTTGACCCTGTGGTGGGCGTGACCTTTTGTATAACCGTGGTAATGCGATAATCGTGGCAGCCCTATATTATGTAGCAACTGTTTTATAAAAGCAATAAACCATGGCCTCTTGGGGCTTATTGCTTAAACCTACTCTGAGAAGGTTCATAGTCTCTCCCTCAAGCAAGCCTCCTGGGAGCAACCTACTTGGCTCAGGAGTAGCTAAGACCCAACAGCAGATACGTAAGATTGGAGCTTCTGCAACTGATCTTCTGTGAATACGGGTGGAGCCACAGACTGTTGAACATAATCATGATTGCTCATTCTTCAAACCGCTACATGGAGGCAGCAGCCTTATTGAAGTGGATGACGATACCACTTCCTGTCTGATGTCTCAACTGCCGCTGTACCTTTACACGACTGAACCAACGGAAGTCCCTCCCACCGAGGAAACCACGCTAGGAGACAGGAGACAAGGAAACCATGCGAGGAGAGAGGAAACAAGGAAATACGTATTTAGAGAAATGAGACGTCCTTCCCTCTGAAGCGTCACGTGAAACGACGTCCGTGTCTGGTGACCCCCCCCCCCCCACGTAAAATGGTTTGTGGATGAACTAAACGTAATTTGTTCTTGCATTAAGGTTATATATATATCAGCATCAGCATCTTGTTTATATGAGCTTCTTCTCGTTTGCGCTACGGGGCCGAGTAATTAACGTGATGCCGTACAGCTCTTAAGGTCTTTGCACACAGTCTGGTTTTTTCGTATGCGTTTTTTTTTATCAGTCATCCCCCCAAAAAAACCATTAGGCACACTGTTTCCTGGGGGGAGGGGCCAATGAATGGAGCTCAGACTGCCCCCCAAACACAAAGTTCAAACAGCTCACAAAAGGCTTTAGACGGATGAGGAAAACAGAGAAAATCAAACCTCTTCCAAAAATGTTAATGACGGAAGACAGTTTTGGAGGCAGTGTGTAAACATGAGTGACACAACATGAAGTTGTATTTAATTTTTAAACGTGCGACAATTACGGACAAAAAAACAAAAACAGACTTGGTGTGCAAAAGCCTTTAGTCTTGATGATTAATGATGAGTCCCCCAACCACCCTGGATTTAGGAAATTCCCCTGTCACCCTGGATTTCAGAATTTCTCTTCCGGGTGATTATTGATGAATCAACAAGCATGTTTATTTCCATGACAAAGCCTGCTCAGGTGTCTCCTCCTCGCTCATAGCTCTTCAGAGACCTCTCCTGGCTCCTCGGAGCAGGACAAGAGCTTTGGGACGGTGTTCAAGATGGCGGAGTCAGAATAACTTCCGGTTCATGTGAGGATCAAGGAGATATAAAATAAGAGAAATGGGATGTACCCTAGTGAAGTGGTAGTGGGTAGGGGGCTGGTTTGAGATTGGACCTCTCTCTCTCTCTCTGTCCGCTGCTGGCCGAGTCTCTGAGCGTGCGATTGGTCGGTGGGCAGAAGGCGGGGGAGCTAACGCCGTTTGGAGACTCGTCTGGATTTCCGCCCACTGTGCTGTCTCTGCTTCTGATTGGACGTCCACGAGCGCAGGAAGTACCTGTCGGGGCTTGGCCTGGGCCGGCTGGCTCTCCGGCTCTCCAGGTCAAACTGTCTCTGGAGCTCCAGGGCCCGCACTTGCTCCTCTCTCCGGAGCTTCAGAGCCGGCGCTCGTTCCTCTCTCCGGAGCTTCGGAGCCGGCGCTCTCTCCTCTCTCTCCTGCTGCCTCTGCTCCACTTGAAGCCCATCCTTCCCCAAGGCCTCCTGGCTGCCCCGCCGGGCTCTGCTGGTGTAAGACAAGAGAAGACACACTTGAGTAATGCAATTAGGAATTGATATGAGACTAGATAGTAGATACCATCTTAGATTTGGGATATGGTAATGTGGTGATTTTATAATACAGTATAATGCAGGGCTGACCCTAATGCTTCAAAGCTTCAATCGTTGCCATGGTAATCAACGTCCAAATCAGTGTACCATTATGTGTCGATAACTAAAGAATGGAAATTCTGTCTTTTGGGATATTCAGTGTTTAAATAGTCATAGAAGAAAATATTCCGTGGGTGGTGGGAAAATCACTGAAAATGCTCACCAACCCTGGCAGTGGCTGCATGGTGACTTTTCATTTGGAACTCTGGCGGGGAATGAGTTAACACATTAAGTGCCAGAGACGGACTAATTCGTCTTACATAATCCAGCGCTTGAGTGCCAAGGACGGACTAACTCGTCTTACATAAAGATTTTTTTTTTTTGACGGTGGTACATCAATCAACCCCTTTTACATCTTCGAGATAATTATAGGAGCAAGAGCATGTGTGTAATCTATTTTACCGACCACTAAGTGGCGACAGAGACCGAGAGAAGTCACAGCCACGGGACCCAAAAGCAGCCGCCTCCGCGGAAATGGCTTGGATTTTACAGTCAGAAGCCCGAGACACACACACAGAACGGACAGAGATCCCTTCCCCCCAGAGCCGCGGATCAACGCGCGAACACACACACACACACACACACACACACACACACACACACACACACACACACACACACACACACACACACACACACACACACACCGCGGGAGCAAGCTTGGCGATTTTACAGTAATCCAATCCATTTCAGGCAAGCAGGCAGGCAGGCACGCAGACAGACAGGCAGGCAGCACAACACGCTTCTGACACGCCCGCTGAAGCCAGGAGGAAGGAGGAGAAGACACACGGAGGGAGGAGTTTGAATGAGAGGGGTGTTTCCTGTTGTTATGGAGGAAATTACTGTTCAAAACTATTGTTTAGAATGTCTGACGGTCTTACTGATGCCAAAAATGAATGGTTAAAGTGACTGTTTCACAAAAAGCCATTTATCTCTGAATAAATTTCCAGACGCTGAAACCATGCTGTACTCAACGGCTAATATCTACATAACTACTAACTCTGCAAACTAACTCTTTTAGACAGAGAAAGCACACATTCTATTAGTTATTTTTAGATGATTGCTGTTCATGAATTCTTAACAGAAAAGAATCCTCGGCTGTTCTAAAATGAGCCAGAATCGTCAAAAACACCCCTGGCACAACTTACCTACAGGAATGAAAACATGGCTGGCACCCAATGTGTTAATAAACAAATAAACCTCGCTCGTCATCTTGGGCTTTGGGGAAAAAGTGATCGACATTTTTCACCGTTTTGTGACCATTTTATAAACCCAAACGACTAATCGATTAGTGGAGAAAATAATCAGCAGATTAACTGATAATGAAAATAAGGGTTAGTTGTAGCCCTACCGGGTCCTCTTCAGGCCAGACTCCGTCTCCTCCAGGTGTTTGGTCTTCTGGCTCCTCTTCCGGCCTCTCCGTGAGGTCGGCTGCTTCTGTCTCCTGGGACTCTGGCAGTCCACATCTCTCCTGGGACACTGGAAGTCCACAGACACTAATTGACAAGACTGGAAACTTGAGTTCCTTGCGTACGGGGAAAATGACGCCCTTTTACCCAACAAGGCTCCGTCGCTACACGACTCGGGAGGTACGAGCGCCCGCTCAAACTCGGAGCTTCCTCTGGATGCCGGCTGGCCGCTGTAGCGCACGGCGGGGACGCGGATCTAAGATAAGATCAGATCAGATCAGATCAACTTGATTGTCCCCGAGGGGGAAATTTGTCTTGGCCAAAAGAACTACTGACAGCTGCAATCACAAGCAGTACAGTACAAGTCAATGAAAACAGTAACACTGAAACGCATACAGAACATGACCAACAGTGGGAAATGTATTACAAATTTAGTCATATAAGATAAAAATGTAGGGATGCACTGATATGATATATCACTGATATAGAGTGTTTGGTCAGTAACGTGGGTCTCCAGTCCCTCCACTCTGCAGTAAACAGAAAAGACTGTGGACAATGTGTGGAATCCTCTCTCCTGATTGGATAAAAGTGGGATGAATCTTCTCTCCTGATTGGATAAAAGTGGGATGAATCTTCTCTCCTGATTGGATAAAAGTGGGATGGGATCCCCAGACAATGTATTTTCTGTATAATGCAGAGCGGAGGTCCCATGTTACTGACCAAACACTCAGTGATCAGTGATGGCTGTCAGAAAGTAGAGATATTTAACACTTTATTTTTTATTTTAATACCACTTACAGCACCTTTAAAGCAGGACTAAACCCCCCAGATTTCTGGCAGAGCGGTATTCTACTTGATTTAAAAACTCTGCAGGCAAGATGGCCGCCTATACTCCCTTCTGTACCCTGGCAGAATAAACTATCATAACTTGGACATGTAACTGTTTAGTTAAACTCGCATTCCAGGAATATTGTATTTACTGCGCTGCTCTAAAGATAACGTAGTTGGCTCGAGCCTGTTTCGTCCTGGAACCAACTCTTTTGCGCCACAACACAATCGATTTGGGGGTGGAACACGCCAGGATTGGCCAACGCCAACGCCCAGAACTGTCGAATCAAATTATCGACAGAGACGCTATGGCCCGCCTCCCAGTATTTTCAGTGTATCAGCGATAGATAGAGAACGTTAGAAATATAGCCACGTTATAAACAACAAACTAACGCTGGTGATCCGTATGGAAACAGTGTTACTTGAAATGGTTAAAAGTTATATCAATTTGGTCATGTAACATAACTAGCTAGCCGCTAACATTAGCCACAGTAGGCGATTACACATGATGCATTGCTCTTAAAGGGCTCGCGCCGCGTGAACTACAGTAATAATCACATGGGGGAAAAAAACATTTTTCACATGAGTGGGGCACGCGCAAATACCACCGTGACGTCACGATGTACCAAATCGGCCATTCATTTGAGGGCACAAAAAAAAAGCAGGGTTGAACCCATAGAGGGCACTTATGCTGCTGAAATGATAGGGGTTTGTAAAATTGCAACAGATTGGTCTCAAATGTGGAGATTTTGACCAGAATCCTTCACATACCACCCCCAAAAGCCATATATATTGGTTAAAAGCTGAAAAAAAGTGTTTTGGGGTTTAGTCCTGCTTTAAGAATAAAGATGATAAACAAATGATGAAGCAAATTCCTCACAAAGATGCAAAGACACAGTGGAGAATGACATACAGCCATCTGAAGGCCTTGTTTCTGGAAGGCCGGCGGCTCCATCAGCAGCCTCCTCTTGTTGCCGGGTCTCCCGGCGCCATGGAGCTCCTTCACGGGGCTCCCCGCGCCATGGAGCTCCTTCACGGGTCTCCCCGCGCCATGGAGCTCCTTCACGGGGCTCCCTGCGCCATGGAGCTCCTTCACGGGGCTCTTGTTGCCGGGTCTCCCCGCGCCATGGAGCTCCTTCACGGGGCTCGTCAGCGTCGCCTTGGAATTCACCTAGGGGTGCACAATAAATCACTATTATGCCTCAATAACAATGATATTCCCCTGCTGGAACTACTACCTGTGCGACCCTACCAGGATAAGCGGTTGAAGATGAATGGATGGATGGATGGATTGATGGACAATGAGTTTTTTTTAACACATTTCCCATATTTTCATTATACATTTACAGCATCAGTCACTGACTCATTTACAGCATTAGTCACTGACTCATTCACAGCATCAGTCACTGACTCGGAGCCCAGAGTCAGTGAAATGCATTCAAATAGAAGACGATTTGTTTTTCAGACATGTCTGTAGGTGCAGACATGCGGCGTGTGACATAATTGGGCGTTCTATGGCATCATCACTGATGACATCACGAGATTGGGGCTAAACCGAACGGAGCAAACCCACTCTGGAAACTAAATGAAATTAAACTGAATTGAAAAGAAAAATGTAAAACGAAATAGAAACAAAAACCACTGAAAAATACAAAACTAATTGACCTTGAGGCTCTGGCGGTCCAGCTCGATCTGCCTCCACTTGTGGAGCACTGCCGGGCTGGCCTGGTAGCTGGTGTCGCGCTGCAGGCTACGGGTTAGATTCCGGGGCGTGGACTTGACAATGGCGGGCTCCAGCGTGCGGCCATCGGCGAAGCGTTTGGGCGGTGTGCATGGCGAGCAGACGATGGGCTTGAAGTGGTTGAGCTCCTCGGAGATGCTGTCGTTGCTCTCGGGGCTGACGGAGCGCTCCGGCCTGGCCTGCGTCCAAAGATGAAATGCTATGAACATTTCATGTGACCAGTATAGACCACAGGAATGAGTCAATGAACATTTCATATGACCAGTATAGAGTATCGCAGGAACAGTGTTGGGCAAGTTACTTTCAAAATGTAATATACTATATATTACTAGTTACTTTCATTTGAAAGTAATAAGTTACTTTACAATATTACTGTCTGTGTAGAGTAACTCGTTACTTATTACACTACTTTTACCAAAACACCAGCAGCAGCAGAATGACATTGGAACCATCCCGATTTTTTTTTTCAATTGTCTTGAAGTCAGTGTAAAAACAATCCAAAATTCTAAATGTTATTCTTTTTTTTTTCTTCTTTTTTTTTGATTGTATGTTTATGTAAATATGTGCTTTGATTTAAAAAAAAATGTTGTTTTAACTCAATTTGTAACTTGAGTTACTTGACAAAGTAACTGCCTAACTGGTATAATATTACTGAAATTTGTAAAGTAAAGTAAATCCTATAAGTAATAAGTTAACCCAAACCCCCCCGGACATTCAACCTGCAGAGTCTGACATAGTCATCAACTGTGGAAAGCCCAGCAAGCAGGAAATTCAACAGGCCATTGCACAACTAAGGAATAGTAAAGCAGCAGGACCAGACGACATCCCTGCGGAGGCACTGAAGGCCGACATAGACACCTCGGTAGAGATGCTACGCCCTCTTTTTGTGAAGATCTGGGAGAAAGAGGAAGGGCCAACGGATTGGAAAGAAGGCTACCTGGTCAAAATACCCAAGAAAGGAGACCTCAGCCAATGCCACAACTACAGGGGAATCATGCTTCTATCAGTGCCAGGCAAAATCTTCAACCCAATCCTCCTCGAACGAATAAGGAGAGCGGTGGAGCCACAGCTGAGAGACCAGCAGGCAGGCTTCCGGCCCAATAGATCATGCGTGGACCAGATTGCAACCCTCCGAATCATAGTTGAGCAATCACTGGAATGGAACTCTCCACTATACGTCAACTTCGTAGATTACGAGAAGGCATTTGACAGCCTACACAGAAACACCCTCTGGAAATTGCTTCGACACTACGGCATACCAGTAAAGCTTGTCAACATCATGAGGAACTCCTATGAAGGAATGACCTGCAGAGTCATACATAGCGGACAGCTCACACGAAGCTTTCAAGTGAAGACCGGAGTAAGGCAAGGCGGTATACTGTCCCCTTTCCTTTTCCTCCTGGCCATCGACTGGATATTGAAGACCACAACAGCACAGAGGAGGAACGGGATCCAGTGGACACTGACAACACAACTGGACGACCGGGACTTCGCAGACGACCTTGCCCTACTATCCCACAGTCGACAACAGATGCAGGAGAAGACGAACATACTGGCAGACACCTCAACACAACTAGGCCTCAACATCCACCATGCAAAGACCAAAATACTCAGGATCGGCACAAGCAACGAAGACCCAGTGGACCTGGAGGGAACAGCACTTGAGGAAGTACAATCCTTCACCTACCTAGGTAGCATCATCGACAAGAAGGGTGGCACAGAGGCAGATGTCAGAGCAAGAATCAGCAAGGCAAGGACCTCATACATCCAACTAAAGAACATCTGGAGCTCCAAGGTAATCAGTCAGCAGACAAAGATCAGACTCTTCAAATCCAACATCAAGCCAGTACTCCTATACGGATCAGAGACGTGGAGGATAACTAAGATCACAATGACTAGAGTGCAGTCATTCATCAACAGATGCCTGAGGCGGATCCTGAACATCCACTGGCCAGATACCATCAGTAACAACGATCTCTGGCAGAGAACGAACGAACAACCAGTGGAAGAACAAATAAGGAGAAGAAGGTGGGGATGAATCGGCCACACACTGCGCAGACCAAGCACCAGCACCACCAGACAGGCCCTTACATGGAACCCCCAAGGCAAAAGGAAGAGAGGCCGGCCCAAGAACACCTGGCGCAGGGACTTGGAGACAGACATCACACAGAGCGGACTGACATGGAAACAGCTGGAAAGAAAAGCACAGGACAGAGGACCCTGGCGAACTGTTGTCGACGGCCTATGCTCCTCCAGGAGCGATAGGCGCAAGTAAGTAAGTAAGTAAGTAATAAGTTATATTACTGAGTTACTGCTAAAAGTAATATATTACATGTAATATGTTACTTTTGTAATGAGTTACCCCAACACGGCGCAGGAATGAGTCTATGAACATTTCATATCACCAGTATAGTGATAATGATTCTACGAATGAATGAATGAATGAAAATGTATTGCAAACGTTAAAAAAGGAAATATACATGTATATACACATAATTTTTTTTTTTTAATAAAAAAATAAACTAATAATATTGTCTTGTCCGAAAAGGAGTAGGAGAAAGCAGATGCTTATCTAGTCCTAATATATTCTGTTCCAGAGTTCATCATAACTAGACTAAATTGACATAGATAATTATCAACATTATGATAACACAGCTACTCTGGTCAACAACCGTATTCATTCATGAAAGAAAGAACATTTCATATCACCAGTATAGAGTACGGCAGGAATGAGTCTGTGAACATTTCATATCACCAGTATAGAGTACCACCGGAATGAGTCTGTGAACATTTCATATCACCAGTATAGAGTACGGCAGGAATGAGTCTGTGAACATTTCATATCACCAGTATAGAGTACCACCGGAATGAGTCTGTGAACATTTCATATCACCAGTATAGAGTACGGCAGGAATGAGTCTGTGAACATTTCATATCACCAGTATAGAGTACCACCGGAATGAGTCTGTGAACATTTCATATCACCAGTATAGAGTACCACCGGAATGAGTCTGTGAACATTTCATATCACCAGTATAGAGTACGGCAGGAATGAGTCTGTGAACATTTCATATCACCAGTATAGAGTACGGCAGGAATGAGTCTGTGAACATTTCATATCACCAGTATAGAGTACGGCAGGAATGAGTCTGTGAACATTTCATATCACCAGTATAGAGTACCACCGGAATGAGTCTGTGAACATTTCATATCACCAGTATAGAGTACCACCGGAATGAATCCTATTATAAAAGGGAGCATGTGGGCAATGTCTCTCTGTTTAAATTTTTCCGCCGGCCACAGCTATGCCGTTTTACGTGCGATCGGGCTGAACCTTTCAGGGGGCGTAAAGAGCACCCGTGCGGGTGACCTGACAGAGCCGGAGTTTTAAAATGAGGTCATTACCCTAATTACCTAATGATGTGATGTCATCAGTGACGTCATCAGTGATCAGTGATGATGTCATCAGTGATGTCATCCTTCTTGGCTGAGTCTATAAGTTCAGTGATGATGTCATCAGTGATGCCATAGAGCAGGCGGATGCTGAGCCCAGCCAAGCCTGGAGAGGAGGGATCTGAAAGTTTAGTTGCGGAGAAGAGGGACAGAATGTAGGGAAACAGTTGATGGATACATCCAGAAGGAGGCGGTAATGTACCATAAAGGATGCCAACTGTCATAAAACACCACAGAAAAAGAAGGCAAGGCCGCGTAGCGGCCGAGTGGCGAATGCGACGTGCAGTGGGCGAGCTGCAGGGGGGGCGAGGCCACGAGCCCGTGCAGCGGGCGAGCCTAGGAATCGAGCGCGCGTAGTGCGCAAGATTGCTAGTGTATTAACATTTCATGTTGAGCGGTGCAAAGAAGGTTGGGAACCCCTGCTCTATACTGACCGAAATGATCATGCTTATCAGTGTTATCGTGTGTGTTATCGTGTATTGTTAAAATGTGCTGAAAATGCTCAAAAAGTAGTGATACACTCACTGAAACGTCTGGGAGACTGTTGCTAACTCTGGTTGATGATGGTGGACAGTATTTACCGTGCGTTTCAAAGCGCTGTAATCACGGTAACGGTAATCATGTTAACACGTTTTAATGATACTATTTCAAATCTTAATTTTATCACAGTTTATCATTAAATCACTAATCGTTTCATCCCTACCTGGGTCCCGTCCAATGGGGTGGACGATGATGTCATCAGTGCGCGCCAGCCTCCCCTGCGGTCAGGCGTGGAGATGGGCGCCGACGCCGAGCGGCTGTTCTCAGACGAGAGGAGGATGCCCGTCGTGTAGCTGTGGCCCACGCCAGCCTGACGGAGAGAGAGAGAGGGAGCGGGAGAGAGAGCGGGAGAGAGAGAGGGAGAGGTGGGGAGAGAGAGGGGTGGAGGGAGAGAGTGAGGGAAAGAGAGAGGGAGAGGCGGGGAGAGAGGGATGGATGGAGGGAGAGAGGGAAAGAGAGAGGGAGGGAAAGGAGGAGAGAGAGAGGGGGGATAGATAGAGAGAGGGAGAGAGGGGGACCAGGGGAGAGAGAGGGAGTCAGTCAGAGGAGTGGAGGATATAGATGGTTTTCACAGAATTGTGTTGCTAGGCAACTGTTTGAAACCTAGCCTGTTTCCTGTCAGTTATTGTACCAGCAAACACTGCAACAAGAAGTCATCTGGAGGAAATTAGAATGTTTATGATGTCGAAATGAAACCGTCTATAGAGCCAAAGCCACGCCCACTTCCTGCTTCAGCACACAAACCAGCGTCGGAAAAAATACGAGTGGTGGTGAACGGCTTAAGAATGTTTCATGATCGTGTTTGAATTATGCCATGTAGTACCCAAACGTGATGCTCGTCCATTTCAAAGATAACTTTGCAAGTGAAGAAAGTCGTAGTTTGTCATAAAACTGAAATGCAACATTTAGTTTTGTGTGAAACCGCCCAATCAACTACGTCTCGTCTCGCACAATATACGTCACACCAACTCCACCGCAAGTAGTACCCGCTCAACTGGTCGCCATAGCAACGCCACAACACTGCCCTTAAAAAAAAAATTGGTATCAAATTTACGACAATATATGGCAAGTCAAGACATACAGTACATCAAAAATAAGTAATACATCTCCGGTAAACTGGGAGAGAGAAGACATAAAAATGATAAAAAAAAGTTAAAAAAAATATTATTTTGTTTTGCTCCGAGTGAAATGTTATATTGTCTCTCCTGATTATAAATATAGTTGAATCGCTTGGTTTGACCAAGTAGAACTATTTTTATAACCATTTTATGAAATGTAGATGGAAAAATGAATGGCGGATGGCACGCCTATACGTACCTATGGCACCAGGTATGTGGAGGTGTGTTTTGGCAATCGCCATTTCGGCTGGGATTTGTTTATGTCGAAGGTGTCACTACACTACCTCTTCTGGGCGCGAATTTCCCTGTGCGCCTTTGGACTATTGGTGGACGTGAGGAACTGCGGTTTGATCCCGCGCTCGCAGGGCGATGTGGGGTCGGTCGGGCTGTCCAACGTGCTCGCCACTGACAATGAGTACCAGTGTTTACTCGCCGAGTTTCCAGCCCTCACCACGCCCACCTTCTCGGCGGCGGTGGCCAAACGTGGAGTTGAACACTACCTCACCCCCACCGGCCCTCCGGTCTACGCACGCGCACGGCACCTCAATCCAGCCAAGCTCGCCCTCGCTAGGGAGGAATTTGCGGCTGGGCATTGTGCGCCGCTCTGATAGCCCGTGGGCTTCTCCGCTGCACATGGTCACCAAAGCCGATGGTGGTTGGCGCCCGTGCGGGGACTACCGCCACCTCAACGACTGGATGTGATTTTGGTGCAGACCCTATGTTCTTGACTGGATGTGATTTTGGTGCAGACCCTATGTTCTTGACTGGATGTGATTTTGGTGCAGACCCTATGTTCTTGACTAGATGTGATTTTGGTGCAGACCCTATGTTCTTGACTGGATGTGATTTTAGTGCAGACCCTATGTTCTTGACTAGATGTGATTTTGGTGCAGACCCTATGTTCTTGATTAGATGTGATTTTGGTGCAGACCCCATGTTCTTGACTAGATGTGATTTTGGTGCAGACCCTATGTTCTTGACTGGATGTGATTTTGGTGCAGACCCTATGTTGTTGACTAGATGTGATTTTAGTGCAGACCCTATGTTCTTGACTACCGTAGATGTGATTTTGGTGCAGACCCTATGTTCTTGACTATATGTGATTTTGGTGCAGACTCTATGTTCTTGACTAGATGTGATTTTGGTGCAGACCCTATGTTCTTGACTAGATGTGATTTTGGTGCAGACCCTATGTTCTTGACTAGATGTGATTTTGGTGCAGACCCTATGTTCTTGACTGGATGTGATTTTGGTGCAGACCCTATGTTCTTGACTGGATGTGATTTTGGTGCAGACCCTATGTTCTTGACTGGATGTGATTTTAGTGCAGACCCTATGTTCTTGACTGGATGTGATTTTGGTGCAGACCCTATGTTCCGCTATTCTGCCTTATTGCCTATTGCTGCTTAGTATTGCTTATTGATGCCTATTTCTTATTGCCTATTGCTCATTGCTTGTTGCCTATTTGTACTATGTCGTAAACGGAGTCCACAGCACAAGAATTTCACATGTGATACTTGTACCATGGAGTGACAATAAAAATCTTGAATATTGAATCTTGAATCTTGAATCTTCTTGACTAGATGTGATTTTGGTGCAGACCGTATGTTGTTGACTAGATGTGATTTTGGTGCAGACCCTATGTTCTTGACTAGATGTGATTTTGGTGCAGACCCTATGTTCTTGACTGGATGTGATTTTGGTGCAGACCCTATGTTCTTGACTGGATGTGATTTTGGTGCAGACCCTATGTTCTTGACTAGATGTGATTTTGGTGCAGACCCTATGTTCTTGACTGGATGTGATTTTGGTGCAGACCCTATGTTCTTGACTAGATGTGATTTTGGTGCAGACCCTATGTTGTTGACTAGATGTGATTTTGGTGCAGACCCTATGTTGTTGACTGGATGTTCTTGATAGAGCATCCATCTGAACATTATTCTGATCATCAACACAAACTGTGGACTCAAAGTGGCTCAAAACAACATTAAAACTAGAATGATGTCCGTAACGGACCTGAACCACAACAGCTTCCAGACTTTTGCAGACCTTTCAAATTCCCAAACTATTCAAGACCTGGAAATCAACACATTCATGTACATTTCCAGACTTTCCAAACCTGTGTAGGACCCCTGTAACCAGTAGAGGCAGTGTGAGCTCGTACCTTGTCCATCATGACGGGCTGCGTTTGGGCCTTCAGCTTCCCTCCTCTGTCCTCTGTACAGCTCTGACTCCTCTGGGCACCACTGAAGAAGAAGACCACACCACTGTCTCTATAGAGTCTATCATCTACCATTAATAACATCAGTAATAATATCAAATATAGCCGCAAGCGGCGATGCGGGGTCCAAGCTTCTGGTGACTTGGGGGATGTCAGATAATATAGACACTGAATTGCACATTTAGTCAGAGTTGATATGTGCACAAGTGTACCAAGTTTGTAGTAAGTAATATGTAGTAAGTAGCAGTGGTGGTGGTAAGCCAAATGGTGGCTGTCAAAGAGGCTTATTAAGCAATGGACTTTTTCTAGGCAAACTGTCATGAGGGTTGTGGAGTGAATGAGGTACTGCGAGAGCTGATGTTATGTAGAGGAAGGATGAGCTACATTACGTGCCGCCTTGCTGTTGTAGAGTGGATGAGGTACTGGGAGAGCTGATGTTATGTAGAGGAAGGATGACATCATAGATGACATCATAGATGACATCATCAGTGATGTCACAAGACTGTCATCGGTGATGACATAATCACTGATCATCAAAAGTTTAAACATTTATCATTTCAAGACGGTTTCACGTATCCAAATTCTTTATACAACTTTAGATCAGGGAAGTCCAGAGATGACACACAAAAAGTTTGGGCTCATTCGGGCAAATGGCCTAGGACGAGTTCGTTTTTTTTTTGAGAAAGTCCAAGATGGCGGAAAATCTAGCAGACTTAAATGGGCGTGGTCTATATGGATAGATGCGTATTGATCCAGGGAATCCAACAGATGTGGAATTTTGATTCTACGCCTCACGGTTCAGCAGTTATGGGTCAATACGCAAAAGGGTCTGTTATAGCGCCACCATCTGGCCAATATGGCTAATTTTTTGTCTCTGAGTAGTGGGGCACATTTCCAACCTATGTGCAAGGTCTGGCTACTGTAGCCCTTACAGTTTTTGACGGGCATGCTGTTTTAGGGCGGAATAATAATAAACGGAACAGATACAATAGGGATCCACGCACTTCGTGCTTGGACCCTTGGGGCAGACAGATGTCTCACTCTGTCCCTTTAACAGTGGTGTATAGTGCTGTGTAGTGGTGCAGACAGATGTCTCACTCTGTCCCTTTAACACGTTCACTGCCAATGACGAGTTGACTCGTCAAAAAAAATCCAACGGTTGACTGCCAATGACGAGTTGACTCGTCAAAAAAAAAATCAATTTTCAATTTTTTTGACGGTGGGACGTGGATCAACGCCCCCCACGTCTCCTATAAAAATATTGGAGCCACCGAACGTGTACAACCCATTCCACCGACCCACTAAGTGGCGACAGTGCTCTCCAGACTAGAAAAAGCCGAGCCAAAACTGCAGGGGAACACCATTCTCATACTGTAAAATGGATTGGCGAAAACGCTTTCGCTTTCGCGCATTATCGCGCTGGGAGCTGGCGGTGGGGGATTGCAAATTTGCATAATAGATTATGCGTGCAACACACTTTGAAACACCGGCAGAAAGCCCACAATCGCACGCAGCTTCATTGCAGCTGAGCTCACAACCGAAACGACTCATGCAGACTCGCCCAAAGAGCAGCCGCCAGCAGCCAGGCAGCACAGACAGGCAGAGCCTCGCTTGTGACAAACGCTGCAAAGCCACCAGAGACACACCCACGGAGGGAGGAGTTTGAAGGAGAGGGGGGTTTCCTGCTGCTATGGAGGAAATTACTGTTCAAAACTATTGTTTAGATGTCTGACGTCTTACGCCAAAAATAAATGGTTAAAGTGACTGTTCTATCGAATTTCACAAAAAGCCATTTATCTCAGAATAAATTTTCAGACGCTGAAACCATGCTGTATTCTACTGCTAATGCCTACATAACTACTAACTCTACAAACTAACTCTTTTAGACAGAGAAAGCACACATTCTATTAGTTCTTTTGAGATCATTTGTGTTCACAAAATCTTAGCAGAAAAGAATCCTCGGCTCTTGAAAGATGAGCCAGAATCCTCAAAAAAAAAACTTGGCAGAACCTACCTACAGTATTGAAAAAACGGCTGGCAGTGAATGTGTTAACAGTGGTGTATAGTGCTGTATAGTGGTGCAGACAGATGTCTCACTCTGTCCCTTTAACAGTGGTGTGTGTGTGTGTGTAGTGGTGCAGACAGATGTCTCACTCTGGGAAGGTTTTGGTTTTCCTGAAGGCAGAGATGTGTCTGCTCCTCCTGCCCAGCGGCTCCTCGTTCTCCGAGTCAGACAGCACCACCTGCTGGACACACCACAACACAACACCACACAGTATCAGCATGACATCTCACCAAACGGCATGTTTACTTACCGGTCCCTCCAGCAGGGCTCGACATAAGCCGTTTTCCCACATGCGTACCGGAAAATTACCTGTAAGTCAATATCGGACATTTCCCTTCACACTTCGGCTCGCGCATGTGGGAATCTATCAGCGAATTTACCTGTATGTTGTGGGGGCGGGGGGAGGGGGGAGCTTATTTGGGGGGTCGGCAAAACTCGAAATAAGTTCACTTGTCAGTTGTCACACAATAAATCACACTCGTTTGACTTAAGAGCAGCGTCAAGCCGCCAGCATAATCAACACAGCCGATTTCCCCCTCCCCTCTCTGCTCGAGAGCAGCAGCCACAGACAGACACAGCGAGAAAGGCTTGCAAGCTGCTCAACGCTTGTATGTATGTAGAGAAAGCAGACTGGCTTCGTTTGATGTGTCCGGGGTTGCCTTCGGAAATCAGCAAGCTGACATAGGCTACTGCTCTTATTAGGCTATCACAAGATAATTTCGCCAGTTTGCTTTAATGTGCGCGAATGATTAGATTATGCCCGCTGGAACATTAAGCAACGTGTGTAGGCTACTTCTCGCCCATGATTGAAGGACCGCTGTCGCGGAAAATGACTGGAACCGTTTCCACTTGCGTCCCCTTAAGAGCATACCGGTCTTCTGACTAGGTCGAAAGTGGTGAAATGTCGGGGACGACGGGGTCGCGCTTATACCGGCATGGCGCCTTTCTCACATGCAGGCATTAGACCACATTCCGGTCATTTTGCGGTACAAAGCGCATGTGGGAAAAGGGCTATAGAGTACCACAGGGATGACGTATTTTTGTAGGCTTTATCCAGAAATCGTCACCATGTGGTTCGTCAGTAGAAAAGTCTATGGGATTTTAGAATGGGGATTTCACTTAAATGCATAAAATAAGGTATGTGGTTAACAAAATTTAACGAATTTGGGTTCAGCCGGATCATCTTCACAAACGTGGATGACTTTTATGCCCTTTGAAGCGTTTTCTAAAAAATCGCGTTTAAAAAAAAACGCATTTACGTTCCAAAAGTCATAAAAGTTATTCCCGTTTGTGAAGATTGAAATGAAAACTTGTGGGTGAAACTTGTGGGTTCGGCATAGGTTGAGCTTAGGTTGAGCGTTGCTTCGGCGTATGGTGTGTGAACGGCCACATTTCTATGATAATCAAATGTTGTACATTATACTGAAAAACACATGTAAACACTGAATTTGAAAAAGTCATGCATTCCCCCGCCGCCCCCCAAAAAAAACATTTGGAAAAGCCCATAAATCATAGATTTACCACATTGTTTGCTCTCAATGTGAACATTTTGGCTGATACGATAACATTAACATTGCAACATCTGGACCGATGCCGATATGTTAAAGAATGCCTCACATCAGCCGATATAGCGATATGATTGCTGATATCTCCTGCATCCCTAATGCTGACAGCAGCTGGGTCCTAAAGCCTGGATTATGCTTGACGCTTTGGCCGGCCGCACGGAAATGAGAGACACGGAATCCTGACGAGGAAACGTGTGGAGCTTTAATACTCTGTGCGGGTTTCTGCTCGCGGAATTGAGCGCGAGTCTTGAAAACTCCACTGCATGTCCGCGTCCGCGTAGTTACAAAATTCGGGGTGCGCACGGCCAGGCGAAAACCGTCCGCACGGAGCCTTGCGGACGGGCGTGTCTGCTGATTTTACGTCACTTTTCCGCGCGGACACTCGCGTTCCTCGCTGATGCGGAAAGCATAATGAGCCCTTATGGTATGGATGGGTAGCAGACAGATGGTCCACTCACCTTCTGTCTGGCAGGCTGAGCGGTCAGACCCTCTCCACACTTGGAGATGTGAGCCGGACAGACGAAGACTTCTGCAGAAAAGACAGAAAACTAAATCAGTCCAGAGAGAGAGAGAGAGAGACAGAGCTGCACTTCCTGTTACACCGTGACAGTATAAAGAAATTAGAGCCTCATTCTCCCCCCAAAATTAACCAGAAATACAAAGAATTTGAAAATATCACGGACACATCTGCACTTCAATATCTTCTGGGAGAGAAACCTGAATGCACCATTTTAGCAGCACATGATGTGTGGAGCTGCCATCAGCTGAGGGACAGCCAGTGGACAGGAGAGCCGTCGACCACATCTGGATGAAATATAGAACACTTACTATTTTTTTTGCACTAGCATCCTGTTTATTGGTTTGCTTGGTTAATTTGTTGTTCCAAATAGGTTTTTTGGTCAACACTCATCTTTTATTTGATGTTATTTTATTCTTCTTGGTGGTTTTTCAAAATAACAACGGTTATTTACAGATTCTGTGAATTCTTTGTTAATATACTGTAAATGCCCACCATTTGCACGATCATCTTTTTAATTGCCTGTTTATTACTGTTTTGTTGTTATTCTGAATAGATTCTGGTCAACAATAGTCTTCTATTCTATTCTATTCTATTCTATCTTAATTTTATTTTCTCTTCCTCTTTGAATATCTTCAGATTTTGTGATTTATGTTACTGGGTAACAAAATGTCTTGTTTTCTGTTTTTGTTTCTTTGTAATTGCTAAGTGTTGCTAATGTACTGTGTGCTTTGGCAATGTAAGATGCACCTTATCATGCCAATAAAGCCCTTTTGAATTTAATTGAATTGAATTTGAGAGACAGAGAGAGGGAGAGAGAGACAGACAGACAGACTGAGGTTAGGTGGGTGTGCTGAGAAAGTGTGATGCCTTCAGGTGCAGCTGGGTGGAAACAGCCAGCATGCTGTTCAGCAGCTCCTCCTACAACAGCTACAAGTCTGGACAAGTCTGCTCCCATCAGCTGACCTTAACTACATCTGACAACAAATCACCTTAGTACCCTGCTCTATACGCAGGCTTGGCGAGTAATGGATTACATGTAACGGGATTATGTAATCAGTTTACAAAAAAAATGAAAACTGTAATCCCTTACAGTTACAGAAAAAATAATCAAGATTACAGTTACATTTAGTAGGGCTTTCCGGTAGTGTAGCGGTAGATTCCCTGCCTACCAACACGAGGTTCGCAGGTTCGCGCCCCCGTGTTACCTCCGGCTTGGCCGGGCGTCCATACAGGCACGATTGGCTGGTGTCTGCGGCTGGGAAGCCGGAATGAGGGTATGTGTCCTGGTCGCTGCACTAGCTCCTCTCGTCGGTCCGGGCGCCTGTTCGGGGCGGAAGGGAACTAGTGGGAATAGCGTAATACTCCCATGTGTTACATCCTACCGGTGAAGCTCCCCGCTGTCAGGTGAAAAGAAGCGGTTGGCAACTGCACATGTATCGGAGGAAGCATGTGTGCCTGTCTACGTTAGAGGCTGACATTTTTGGGGGATTCTCGTGGGAATTTCATTGTTCATCACTGGATTGGGACAGGACTAGGGCTGGGTCGGTTTGAAAATTTTAAAACCGGTTCGATATTGCCGTCTAAACCGGATCGAACCGGTATACCGATTTTTTTGGTAATTTAAAAAAAAAAAAAAAAAAAAAAAAAAAAAAAAAAAATTTCAAGCAGGGCTCCCGAGTGTGGCCCATAACTGTCTGTAGTGCAACTTCAGTCCACCTGATAGCGATAATACACCTCTAAGCTGGTATTGTCAACCAGCAATGATACTGAATAAAAAGAAGCAGGACACCTGTGTAACAAACACACCCTGTATTTATTTCTCATAACTATTCAGCTCAACTTTTCTTCTAAACATCAAAATAATAAATGAAATAAGACTTCTGCCTATAGTGCAACTTGAGAAAAAGGCTAATAAAAACACAAGCAGTGCAATCAGAAAAAAAAAACTAAAAAAACTAAAAAGAATTTTTTTTTTTTTTTTTTTTTTTTTTTTTTTTTTTTTTTTAGGTTTTTTCGGTTTGCACGTGATCAAACCGGTTTGGGCTCGTATACCGAACCGAACCGGTAAAACCGGAAATCGACCCATGCCTAGACAGGACGGGAAAAAAGTCAACAGGAGCGGGCGGGAGCGGCAATCATGACAACAATAGACCAGTTTTTATAGCCTATATGCTTTTTTATTTTCGTTTTTTTTTAGAAAGGTTTGAATGAAACCTGCAGTAGAACACAAAGTAAACAAAATAAAGGATAGGGAGATCATCAAATCAAAAAAATTGCATTGCTAAAGACTAACCCCACAGTGGGGGGGGGGGGAGGAGCGGGATGGGACTAGAGTCATTCTACCAGGAGTGGGACAGGACGGGATCGAAATTTCTGGTGTTCCACTGAGGATTTTAATGCCCAATTTGAAATTTTGCATAAAAACAGGTGGATGGAAAGTTTGGAAACCCAACTATTGTTTTCCCTCTAATTCTGCTTTCAGAGCTAGTTATTGAGTATTAAGTTATAAAAAAAATAAAAGTAAAAATAAAAATAATCGAGTCAGAGGCAATTAACCCTAACCCTATAATAAAAACGCTTTTATATCGTGTTACATTTCCAACCGGCCCTTTGAGGGCAACCATAATGGTGATGTGGCCCGGGATGAAACTGAGTTTGACACCCTGCCCAATGCATCAATGGTCAAGGCAGCCCCATAACGTGACGCTGCTACTGTACTCCGATATATTCTCGTACAGCAGTCAGCGTCACACAGCGTTCGAATCCTCAATAGGTGGAAAACGCTGTTAAAAAAGCTCTCCTACCCGTATCCGACCTCCGATTGCAGATCCGAAGATATGATAGTCCGCCTAGTGAAGACAGTAATTTAACCGGCGCTGTTAAAATGATACTGCTTGCGTGAAACAACCGTTTAGAAGCAGTCTTTGCAAAGCCTGCGCTGAATTTACAGCAGGGTGTGTTTGATCTCACTATCATGGTGCACCGCTTGCACGCGGCGAACAAACACATGCAGTCACACGGAGACGGCGGCTGTCGGTGATCAACGCAAATCCAGCGCACCTGGGAAGCAAAACATGTCATGAAATACTCAAACTCCCAAGGTTCCTGTCGGCACTAGGAAGCTTCTCCTGTCCTCAATACGGCACTGGCTGTGCAAAGACTGCTTCTAAACGGTTGTTTCACGCAAGCAGTATCATTTTAACAGCGCCGGTTAAATTACTGGCTTCACTAGGCGGACTATCATATCTTCGGATCTGCAATCGGAGGTCGGATACGGGTAGGAGAGCTTTTTTAACAGCGTTTTCCACCAATTGAGGATTTGAACGCTGTGTGACGCTGACTGCTGTACGGGAATATATCGGAGTACAGTAGCAGCGTTATGGCTAGTTCCTGCATAGTGTACATGGCTTGAGCTAATCATTCTATTTGTACATGTTTCACATCAATTTATAGAGCTAAACATTGGGTCCAGGGGGCAATGTTTGAACTGTTAAACTTCAACATTATTTAATTTACTACAAGTTAACCCAGTTAGAGAATGTTAAGAATGGTTGTTCATTGTCTGTTATCTCTTAGTACACATACTGACCGACAGACAGACAGACAGACAGAGACACACACCCACACATACATACATACACACACACACACACACACAGGCAGACACAGGCAGACACACACACACACACACACACACACACACACACACACACACACACACACACGTCTGTTCACAACAGCTAAAAACAGACGTTAATTAACGCGTTGTTTTGACTCGTTTCTAATGGCAGCTGACCCAGCAGAATGTAGGCTGTGTGTGTGTGTGTGTGTGTGTGTGTGTGTGTGTGTGTGTGTGTGTGTGTGTGTGTGTGTGTGTGTGTGTGTGTGTGTGTGTGTGTGTGTGCGTGCGTGCGTGCGTGTGCGTGTGCGTGTGCGTGTGTGTGTGTGTGCTGTGCGCGCGCGCGTGGTTAGTAAACACAGACCTCTCTCTCTGCCTCTTCTCCCCGGCCTGCTGCTGCTCCTCTCCCGGGCCGGGCAGAGTGGACAGCCGCGGGCCTGGGCCCGGGGCGGGGTGCCTGCTCCCCGGGCCCGGGCCTGGGCCTCGGCGCACGCCGGGCAGCGAGCCTCCTCCTCCAGCTCCGGCATGCCCGCTCTGCCGTCTGGACGTTTGGCGGACCCCGCGGTCGCCATCTTCCCTGGTTCTCTCTCTGGTCTGGTTTGAAAACAAACCCCGCCCTCTCTTCTCTCGGGGCTGCTCAGGGCAGAGCGATGTAGTAAGAGAGTGGCGCCAGCGGAGGTCCAAATGCATTTAGGCAATGAACAGCCAGGAAGGGGGCTCGCACTACGTCTGAATCAACCTTATGGAACTTTTGTGAGGTAAAAAAAAAAAAAAAATCCTGGCGTGATGGAGATGTCGCAACTCTTCTATTATGACTCTGGATCACGGTTTCATGACAACACTAGTGTCCTCTAGAGAGAGAGTGGCGTCAGCGGAGGACCAAAATGCAAGAATCATTAGCCAATGAACAGCCAGGAATGGGTCTCGCGCTACTTTTGCATGTTAAAATAAAGCTGATAATGTACAATTTGATTCATTTCAAGGGATGAAAAACCCTTTCAAAGTACAACACTGTCTATTTTGATGCAACTCGACAGTGCTGCTTTTTTTACTGAAGAGTTCCACTTTCTACTTCCTGGAAAAAAACTGGTCCATTGGAGTGAATGGAGATGTCAGAACTCTTCTATTATACGGCTCTGGACAACACCAACGGTCACAACCCACCTGGATATCCGGTTTACTTCCTGTATACATATGAGCGCAGGCCATTTGGCTTAAATAGATGTTAACGTTAGGCCGTGTTTCCGACTCACGGTCTTTATTTATATGTCGATGGTCTGTATCGATGGTCTTTATGTCTTGTAGCGTTAG
Organism: Poromitra crassiceps; assembly: GCF_964638095.1. NCBI lineage: Eukaryota > Metazoa > Chordata > Actinopteri > Beryciformes > Melamphaidae > Poromitra > Poromitra crassiceps. Next base: position 58,873,941 of record NC_139642.1, read on the forward strand.
TAGCCTAGTTAGTAACCTGCAAAAACAAAAAATAAAAGAAGGGGGGGTAATCGAATTTTCAATCTTTTATTTTTTGTTTTTGCTGAAAGTGAAATGTTTTATGGTCACTCACGCGACTCTCTGGAAGACTGGTTGGCATGGTTCAAGCCTTAAATGGACCATCCAAGCTGATTTGTCCATACATGCAAATGCTAATCAATAATTAGAGACTAATCAATAATCAGTGTTATGCCTCCTCTATTAGCCAATATCCATTTTTGTTTCCATGTCTTTCACACAGACTCTGCTCTACTCAACACTGGCTGAGAACAGAGCAGGGCCAAAAGCCAGATTATTAGAAATTACCTTTTATTGGCAATTAAGAAGTTGTATTAGGCTACATCAGTTAGCTCAAGTAGCCTAAGGAGTACCATGTGACAGTAGGCTACTTGAGCAATTGTGATGTCATCATCACCGGTGATTATGTTACAGTGATGATGTCATCGGTGATGATGCCATGATGTCATCGGCGAGCTGGCCACTCGGCCACTAATGGCCATGACATCGGCAAACTGACCACTTTCTTTCGGTGACCGGCCTCTTTCTTTATTTCTTGGGGACGGACATACGCCTCGGCCCCTAGTGGCCACCTCATAAAAAAGGTGTGCCCATAAGGGACACTACCGTATTTTAAGCCCGGTAGCCTACACACTACTACACATCATGCGATTTTGGGCCGTTCCAGATGAAAGATGACCAACGTGAAACATGGAGATATCTTTGGTCGTGGTTACAAAAACGCTGCTTTGTGTGACTGCTGCTACGACCTACGTCTACTAACCAATAGAAATGCAACATGAAACGACGAACTGACACGAACAGGTCTCTTTCTACAGTAAATGCTACATGCTAATAACTATGCTTTACATTAGCCCACCCTCAAGATCTCTTGGGAAAATTGACATCCCAAGTTGGCCTCTGTTCCCCTATCCATGACCGGGTGGGTCCACATTCTCCTCTTCTTTGGATGTTTTTACATAGCCTACACATAAATGCCACTATTGGAAGGGCTTGATTCGTGCTTAGCTTAGAGACACCACTACAGACGACTGTGGTGCGCTGATGACACTATTCTTGAATGATGTACGTCTTACCTGCGATCCATTAGGTGTCATCATCGTATCCAAGCTTATTAGACTCATATGTCGCAGTGTGGCGTGCACTCGCACAATTGTGATGTCATCAGAGATGTCACTCGGTGAGTGATGTCACTTCTTCTGTTTTGTGGCAGTTGGCATCATTTACGTTGCATTACCGCCTCCTTCTGGATTTATCCATCCACTGTTCCCCTACATTCTCTTAACTCACTCTTATCCTCAAGTGATGGCACTGACGATGATGATGTGACTGTTTATCAGGTATTTTACTGATGATGATGTCATTTGTGACATCATCAGTGATGTCGTAAATCCTTCCATGCAGAGGCAATAAATGGTTTAAAGTGGAGTTTGGGGAGCATCAATGGATCTGGAGCAGACGCTGGCAGAGAACGCTACACTCCGGCAGGAAAACGACTGCCTGAAACTCATGCTCGGCCTTGTGAAGGAAACCGTGGATCTGAGAGCCAAACTGCAGAGCTCCAACAGCCAGTTTCTGAAGGAATCAACGGGAAGAAAAACAGACATCCACTGGCAGGACACGCTGGACGAGAGCCTATTCATACAGGATTTGCAGCAAAGCAAATTCAAACGTCCACACAAAACCTCCTCCGCTGTCGACCTTAAGTCCTTCATCCAGAGCTCAATGCACACAGAACCCGAGTTTGAAAGCGGACAGACGTCGCACATCTTGCAGAAGGTCAAAGATCCAGAGAGCTTGCTAGGAGAGATTGCCTGGCAGTTGGATCGAAGAATTCTGTCCCATGTATTCCAGAGCCAGGACAGACTGTATGGTTTCACTGTACTCAACATACCAGACAAGATGGTCCAGGTGAGCACGCACCCCTTAACTGGCAAGGTGGATGAAGGCTACCGGCGGCAACTCTCCCACAGGTTTGCTGGCCTTATGGAGAGCTTGAAGCAGTTTGGCTACAGCGCAACACTTCACCCTCCCTTCTGTGAATTTGTCATCAACACCTACGGGATCATCAAGAAGAAGCCTGATTCACGCACAATTCAGGAAATGGACTACAACAATCCAGACTTTTTGAAGCAGGTGATAATTGACACTGCACCGGGGAAACTTGTGAAGGACCTGCTGCTTCTACTCGACTGCCTGTCCTACATGGCCCAGAAGGATGGCAGGCCTCTCTTCCTCTGGTAGACCAGGCTATCATACTAATAGGGCATAATAGACCCACGATCTCAACTGCATGCTCAGAACGCCGCCCTATTAGTAGCATAATATTGTAATTGCTCAAATGACATCACTGGTGACATCACCACTGATAACTCAATCACTAATGACATCATAATTGCTCAAGTGACATGACTGATGGCATTGTAATTGCTCAAATGACGTAATTGTATTGATTTATCAGTAAGTGATGTCAATCGTGTCACTTGAGCAATTGCAGTGGTGTATAAAGTACTCGAAAGCCATACTTGAGTAAAATTACAGAAAGTACTCGAAAGCCATACTTGAGTAAAAGTACATATATCTTCCCAGAAAAAGACTGGTAAAAGTCAATGTCATTTATTAGAATATTACTTGAGTAAAATCATAAAGTAGCTGATATTCAGGTCATAATTGTAAAAGAGAATGTGTTCTTAATAATCTACCTGGTAAAATAAAGGAAATGTTGATATTTTCCGTACTTAAAGGAACACTCCGCCCATTTTCAACCAGCTTTGTATCATTAGAACATCAGTAGTATATCAGAAAACTGTAAATGGTTTTGAAGTCTGTCATTTAATTTGACAGTTATTGAGTGTTAAAGTGTGGACCAGTGACATCACTGGTCCACACTAACTCAAATTAATAACTCATTAACTCAAATCAACTCTCAAACTGTAAACGGTTTTGAAGTCATTCATCTAGTTTGACAGTTATTGAGAGTTGATTTGAGTTAATGAGTTATTTGAGTTATTGTGGACCAGTGATGTCACTGGTCCACACTTTAACACCCAATAACTGTCAAATTAAATGACAGACTTCAAAACCGTTTACAGTTTTCTGATATACTACTGATGTTCTAATGATACAATGCTGGTTGAAAATGGGCAGAGTGTTCCTTTAAGTATCAAAGGTAATTTTCTGATATTAAATGTACTTAAAAAGTACAAGTAAATGCTGGTAAAAAGAAGCAAGCAAAAGACATGCCTGGGCTTGAGTGGAAGTCGTCTTCTTCTTGAGTCTTATAGCGGCGGTTGGCAAACAACGTTACATTACAGCCACCAACTGGAATATCGTGATTAATGTAACTTGCAAACTAGGAGCACCGATGATTCGCCAAACCTGCTTGCTTGCAGGCTACCCAATTTCTTCAGATTTTACTTTGTAACTAAGATGCTTGGGGGAAATGTAGTGGAGTAAAAGTATTGATTTTATTTGGGAAATGTAGTGGAGTAAAAGTGAAAGTTGATAGAAAGTAAAGTACAGATACTGCAAAACAATAGTACTGTACTTAAGTATTAATACTTTGTTATCGTTACATTACACCACTGAGCAATTGTGACGTCATCACGGATTACATTCTTCTTCTAATGGCTTTCCGGCAGACTGGATGCCTTGTACACAATTTCCAGACTCGGGGGTCCGCCCCCTCCTCAATGCTCCTCTCTCTCGCTGCTTCGCTCTCCTCTTCGACCACCATGTTCCCGCACCTCTCGGCCCTCGTGCCAGTGCGCTGGCCTCCCTCGCTGCTCGACAGCGGCCACTTTGAATCCTGGTCGACGGCGTTCCACTCTTTCCCCCGATTACACTGTTGTATGCATAAGTCATATATCAGTAAGTAATATACTCAGTAATGATGTCATCAGTGATGTCACTTGATTGTGACATCATCTGGGCCCTTCATATGGGATCGTGTTCACCGTGTATGGACAGAATATTCACCTTATGTAGAAGAGTCTGGCTTGAGAGACTAACAGGAAGTGTAAACACAATCGGAAGTTCTGATTCCGTTTACACTTCCTGTGACTCATAAACCTAGTCTGACTCATATGCGAGTCAAACTAGGTTTGACCAGGTGAGTCAGACTAGTTTGAGCAGGTAAAACAGCTTGTTTTGAACAGGAAGTCGTGACACAATGGGTCAAGTGGGCAGCGCTACGTAAGGCGAGTAGGGAAACAGTGGATGGATGAATCCAGGAGGCATTAATGCAACATAAAAGATACCAACTGCCATTAAACACCACAGAAGAAGTGTTTACGACATAAGTCCATATGAACGGCCCCCTCATGTGGTATTCACGACTTAAGTAGAATTTTTATGAAAGCTTGAGTTCACGACTTCTGACTTGTCTTGTGACGTTTTCAGAAAAAGGGCAGAGGCCATGGACCCAAAGTTAATATTGTAATTGTAGCTGTAGAGTTTTCGTCATTTTACGAAAACTAAGATATATCTTAATATCCAGGTTTTCTCAGCTCCTCTCATGTGTTTGACCCCGGCACAGAACACAAACGCTTTACAGAACCAACAATCATTTCACATTTATTGAGAAAAATCTAAAACAGCTCACAGAAAAGAAAAGAAAAATAAAGATCAAATATCAGAAGTCCAGCCCTCTGCTTCCCCTCGGCCCAAAACAACCAGCGGAAGCACAGTGTAAAAAAAAAAAAGCCTCATTACAGCAGAACAGGTTAACAGGTTAGTGCAATCAATGTATTGTTACAACAAGACAAATGATGGAGCTCAAACAGAAGAACAGATGTACGGCCGTGTCCATTTCCAGGCCAAGAGAGGCACGCGGTGCTTCTGTCATAAAGCTAAAGATACAGCAACAGATCGCTTCTGGTCTCCAAGCAAGGACCCCAAAAAAAGAAGGATGAGACATCACTCACACGTCACAGCGTTCACATTTTGAATTGGGGCCAGTTGAAGTGAATGGGGCAGGCAGGTTTAAGTCCCAATATAAACCATCATATCTATGTCTTTTCACCTTTAATTGGCTTCCGCCAGATTAAAGAAAATTATGCGATGTTGACTGTTTTTTTTAGCTATGTAAATGTGCACGTTAGTTTTCCTTATTATTGGTCTCCAAACAGATCATGGCTCTGTCCAGCAGCTCAAATCAAGCCCGTTTGGTCCAAAACTACATCATGATACACGACCGAATGGGGCATCAGTCAACAAACATCACACAATGTGTTTTCTTTAATTTGGTGGAAGTATTTTTCAATCAAAGGTGAAACGATTCACTTCAATAGAACTGGCCCCAATGCAAAATTCGAATGTGTGAAGAGAGTGATGCCCTATCCTTCTTTTTAGGGTCCTTGTCTCCAAGCTAAAGATACAGCAACAGATCACTTTTAGGACAGAGATACGTGCTTTTAACAGGCGTTTGCATGTGTATGCTGCATCCGTTTGGAGCGTTGGGTCGTAATTAACGCTACGCTACTCAAACGGACACAGGATACACGAGGCGGCCATCATGCTATGCTAACGTGTAATTAAAAGCAAGTTCATCTCCGCCCTACAGCAAAAACAAAATAATAAAAGTTAACGTGGGGAGAGGAAAGTCTGTTTTACAAGACACAAGAGGCACTTAAGAGCTGTCTCACGCCACGCCATAACCACCATGACGTATTAATGGAACTAGTGAGGTAATTAATTTAACTAATTAGAAAAATATTTCTGTCAACATTACCTTCACATGTCCTAAATGTCAGCCTGCTTTTATTCCTTTTGTGTATTTTGTGTGTTTAATGTGTGGCTAGGTTAGCAGTGCTCAGACAATCAGAGAGAGAGAGAGCCAGGCTAGGTTAGCACTGCTCAAACTAACAGAGAGCGAGCGAGAGCCAGGCTAGGTTAGCAGAGCTCAGACTAGCAGAGAGAGAGCGAGAGAGAGCGCCATGCTAGGTTAGCAGAGCTCAGACTAGCAGAGAGAGAGCGCCAGGCTAGGTTAGCAGAGCTCAGACTAGCAGAGAGAGAGAGCGCCAGGCTAGGTTAGCAGAGCTCAGACTAGCAGAGAGAGAGAGAGCACCAGGCTAGGTTAGCAGAGCTCAGACTAGCAGAGAGAGAGAGAGCGCCAGGCTAGGTTAGCAGAGCTCAGACTAGCAGAAAGAGAGCGAGAGAGAGCACCAGGCTAGGTTAGCAGAGCTCAGACTAGCAGAAAGAGAGCGAGAGAGCGCGCCAGGCTAGGTTAGCAGAGCTCAGACTAGCAGAGAGAGAGAGCCAGGCTAGGTTAGCAGAGCTCAGACTAGCAGAGAGAGTTTCTGCAAACCATGGATACGTTCAATCTCAACATTTGTGAACCAACATTACAACATTTCTAGATACTTGCAACGTTATAGCCTAGGCCTACAGTGGTTGTGTGAAATAACAACGGTCTGCTATTGAAATAGCACGGTGGCAAGTGATGGAGTTGCAGTCGGGGCGTAAGCCTTTGCCTCCGACACCAGAGAACACAGTTCAACCCCCAGCATTCCCAAAGTCTACATTTCAACCATCATTAAGTCACATTTAACATTTTTGTTATTTAACCCATTGATACCTGATGCAGCATTTGCGTGTATATCCCTCATTTGTGTGTGTTTCCCTTTAAGACCGCTACACACAAATGCTGCATCAGGTATCAATGGGTTAAGTCTAACCTAAAACATAACACTAACCGCAACCGTTTTTGTCTAACCATAACCCAAGCGGTTTTATTTGCGCAACGGTTCCAAATGAACGTTGAAAATGCATCAACGTTTTCAACTGAACGTTGGAAATGCTCCTGTGGCTGGAGGACTTATTAAATATATATCAATGTATCCGTGGTTTACAGGTATGTTGTTATGGCAACGGAGTTGAAATAAGCACAAACAGGCAAAAGAGAGGACATGACAGTCTGAGCTGTGGACATCATGGAAATGGAATGGAGATAAGTGGCGGTGACTATGGGTCCCCAGAACAGCCAAAGGTGGTGGTTGGTTATTGATGAGTTCCTATAAAGATGTTTGGATGTATTTATTGCTATGTTACATCTTATATTGGGAACTATTGCTGGTTTCCATGGCAGTGAACATATGACCATGTGGCTCAGGAGTATGTTCTTCTTCTGGTGGTTTTCGACCGCATGGTACCAGCTCGACTCCACTCCTTTTTTGGGTTTTCCACTGGGCAGGTTCCGAGCTGAGGCCAGACTTTGACTTTTTTTTTATAGCACCTCTGACGAGGTTCCGAGTGAGCTGAGGTGATGCCAAAAGGTGACATGAAAACACTGCAGACTGCTAATTGGTCATCGAGAATCGTCATCACATGTGCTAATGGTAGCTACCAGGTTAGCTTACCCTCTTGTGTGTACAACTTCCGCCAAAAAAAGTCCAGTCTTTTGTCTTTCTGCCTTCAGCCTCTTTGGAAATAAAACCGGTCTCCTTGCTTCACCTCAACAGGCACCCATTTTCAGTTGTTTTGTAGAGAAATGAAAGGCTCGGACACAACTAAAACCCCTCTGTACTGAAAACGACAGAATACTTCAGAAAACAGCGGACAACCACCATGGCTTTAAGGGAAGTAATGTTACTGTATGCATTTAACTGTTACATGTCTGGAGGAGTAGGGTTGCTATAAAGGGAGCTCCCAGTGGGTTTAGCCGCTGTGCGAGTGAGCCAGGAGCCTCTGAGGCTACATTAGCTCCTTGCTATGAGACCAGAGCCTCTGAGGCTACGTTAGCTCCTTGCTATGAGACCAGAGCCTCTGAGGCTACATTAGCTCCTTGCTATGAGACCAGACCCTCTGAGGCTACGTTAGCTCCTTGCTATGAGACCAGAGCCTCTGAGGCTACATTAGCTCCTTGCTATGAGACTAGAGCCTCTGAGGCTACGTTAGCTCCTTGCTATGAGACCAGAGCCTCTGAGGCTACATTAGCTCCTTGCTATGAGACCAGAGCCTCTGAGGCTACGTTAGCTCCTTGCTATGAGACCAGAGCCTCTGAGGCTACATTAGCTCCTTGCTATGAGACCAGGGCCTCTGAGGCTACGTTAGCTCCTTGCTATGAGACCAGGGCCTCTGAGGCTACGTTAGCTCCTTGCTATGAGACCAGAGCCTCTGAGGCTACATTAGCTCCTTGCTATGAGACCAGGGCCTCTGAGGCTACGTTAGCTCCTTGCTGTGACACAGCCAGTTTCACATCATGGAAGTTCAGTTGTGTGGGGTGAGTACATTGAGGGGATTCTATCTGCAGTGGAAAACCAACAGGTTCCAAAATACAGTAGAGGTCAGTCGAGTCGAGGTGGTACCATGCAGAGGAAATGCAGCATGTGACAGTGAGGAGCAAGGTAAGGCACAGAGTGAGTTCAAACCCAAGTTCAGGGGTTCAGGTCAACTGGCTGCTTAAGTGTAGTGTGGTTTTCCAGGCTCGGTACAAGCTAACAAGCAACACGCTAACAGCCTCTGCCTTCAGGATTTCAAACACAAACAATAAGGCCAGTTTCTTCTGTCTGAATGGAGGCGTACGAGATGTGAGGCTGAAGACCTGAGGGTAGAAGAGCACAGAGTAGTCCCATCATCAGCCAATAGAAAACCAGCTGTAAGGCCACTTTTTAAGGCAAACACATGAGTCCCTTCAACTTTTTACATTAGAAAAATAGAGTTAAAAAAAATAAAAGCCTTCTGTTGTTCTCCAGTGGTTCCCTTTTCCTTTTGGAGGACTTGTTCATTTTGCTTTGGAGATGGTCTGTCCTGTGGAGAGAGAAGAAGACACAGCCGGTCAGTACGGCATGTCCTTTTAACATTTATAGGGGGTGTCACGATTTCGATTCTAAAATCTAAAATCTAAATGTTCAATTTCGATCATTGAAATCACAAGCAGAATCGCAATTGTCCCAGTGTTTTTTCCTCTCTCTCCCCACCCCGCCTACTTTGTGTGTGTGTGTGTGTGTGCATGTGCTCATGCGTGGGTGTGTGTGTTACTTTGTGTGTACCTGTTCAGGAGCGGAACACGTGCACGGCTCGGACCACGTACTGCCTGCAGATGGGACACTCGCTCATCCTCTTGCCACACTTAGTGCAGGTGATCATGTGACCACACTCCAGCAGCACACAGTCGATGGGAGAGTCCATACAGATCTTACATAGATTATCCTCTGCGGCAGTGCTGCCTCCAGCCTCTAGAGGGAGACACACACACACATAGAGTAGAGTCCATACGGATCTTACATAGATTATCCTCTGCTGCAGTGCTGCCTCCAGCCTCTAGAGGGAGACACACACACACACACACACACACAGAGTCCATACGGATCTTACATAGATTATCCTCTGCTGCAGTGCTGCCTCCAGCCTCTAGAATAAGTTTAGCCTTATCCCTCACCTGTAAGTATATTAAAACATCGCACAAGGGTTAAACTAGCATTATAGGAATTAAAAGCTTGCATAGGCAGTCTCGAACCCTGAATGGAGCGCGCAACTCTCTTGTATTTCACGTCTTAGAAAAAAAATGAATCGGTTAACCGAAAACTGACATCCCTATCTGTGCTTAACAAAAAGTTTATCAAACTGAGACCTTCGTGTTCAGCAAGATAATCTTCACAAATGGGGACCACTTCGTGACTTCCAGACGGACAAGTGTGATGGAGAGGTTCTCCCCCCAAACCCCAAACCGGGCCGGAATTTCCACTCCATTCCTCGGCCTCGGACATTGTCATTTTTATTTACTAACTAGCAATGTGCCCGGGTTAAATAGTCACAAAGCAATGCAACTGCGCCTTTTGCTTGGCCGGAAATGATGGTGGTGTCCAGATGGTTTCCAGGAGTACACAACCTGCCTATGACCACCCCCGAATGCAAATGTTCAGCACAATCCGACCTGGGGTGTGGGCATAGGGTGTTTTCCATCTGTTTTCCAGGACTTTCCAGGTGGTCCCAGGAGTTGATGACGAGCCCATGACCATCGCCAGATCATAACCCCCCGCCTTGCAAAATTTCAGCCCAATCCGCTCTGAGGTGTGGGTGGGTGTGAGGTGTTTTCCAGGTCGTTTCCAGGATTTTCCAGGACTTTCCAGGTGGTTCCAGGACTTTGATGACGTGCCCATGACCTTCCCGAGATCTTTACCCCCACTATGCAAAATTTCAGCCCAGTCCGAACTGGGGTGTGGGCATGAGGTGTTTTCCAGGTCGTTTCCAGGACTTTCCAGGTGGTTTGAGGACTTTCCAACCTGCCCATAACCTTCCGTGGATTATAACCCACCTTCCATTCACATTTTCAGCCCAATCGGACCTGTGGTGTGGGCGTGCATAGAAGACAGACAGACAGACAGACAGACAGACAGACAGACACAGACACAGACACACACACACACACACACACACACACACCTTCAAACTTCATTATGTAGATTAATTAAAGTGCGCGCTAATATGAGAGAGCGCGGGAGGGAAAGAGACAGAGAAAGAGACACATACATAGCGTTGAGCTCCATTTGTCAGCAGTGGGAGAGAGAGTGAGGCAGTGGGAGAGAGAGTGAGGCAGGGCGCCGATAAGAAAACTACAGCTCGGGGGACATGACACATGACTAAACTACAAATGCAAGAAGCAGGTCAGCAGGAGCAGAAACAAGTATGTGACACCGTTGGGTCCTCGCATTTAAAATAACTGCCAAAGTCCGACTGAAACAACCACAAAGTAGCCTGGAGAAAAAATAAGTCCGTTTACAAGATGCTATGCGTCCTCTGATTTAAAATAACTGTGTCAAAGTCCGACTGAAGCTGGAGCAACTGAAGCGAAAGCAACACAAGCAGCCTGTAGATCCTGAAGATTCGGACACTTTTTGCGCCGTGAGCTCCACTCTATGTGCCTCTCTGTCTGTTTGTTTAAGGGGAGTATCGTATTGTAGGTGTAATGTTCCAGTAAAACCTGGTTTTCACATTAAAGACCACGGATGTCAAGAGGCGTCTGGCGAGTGGGGTATTCCCCGCGGCCCCGCCCCCTGCAGGTGTTGCACAGACACAGGACTTTACATTATATGCGCAAATATATCTATATCTATATATGTGTGTATATATGCACACACACACACACACACACACACACACACACACACACACACACACACACACACGTATATTTGGGTGTGATAAACAGAATGTTACATTGTAACCTTCAAACCTTATGTATTCATAAGCCTGAACAGACAACAGGAATATAGTTAGAAAATCGCGGGTTCAGGCCGGGCTCGGGCCCATAAATGCAGCCAATCGGATGGGCCGGGTTCACACAGAACGGGCTCGGGTCGGGTCAGGCTTGTTTCTTTTTGGGCCCGATCTAAGCTCTACCGAGCGTGATGCTAACTTCTGGGTAAGCCTACAAAAAGAATGTACGTCATCCCTGCGGTATTCCGTTAGCCCTATGCTGCAGCAGGACTCATGTGGGAAGTGAAGCGTGGGCCCTGTGCTTACAGGCGGAGACTAAAAGAAGACAACTCACCTGAACTGTCCACAGGGCTGGAGACTGAAAGAGAAAAACAAGTTATCATTATTAAAGTACCGTACCTGGAAACCAAATAAATGTGTGTTTTGAGTTTGTCACACCACAGAAAAATGTGTTCTTAATGTTGTAGATTGCTGTATGTTGGGGTTTCAGAGCTGGTTTGGTTATTAATATGACTATTAATAATAATTTGTGAATGAGTGAATATTCACAAGCTTATGAAATTAGTTCGAAAATATGGTAATCATCTAGAAATTGGGGGCACCGGCGTGGGATAAGGCCCACACACCTCACCTGTCTAATAGCCTTGTTATAGCTATAGACATGCAAACCGCTTTATTCAGTCTCATAAGTAATGTTGGGTTGATGGTTAGAGTTCATACACTGGCTTCTGCACAGATACTGTATAGATATATACATGAAGAATCACTAGAGGCTAGTAAATGCCTTTGTTAAAAGTTTATTTAGCTCCAACAATATCAATCAATTCAACTGATTTTGGGTTTCAAACAGTCTCCAAGACCAATGGGTGACATCACGCTAGGTATATCCATCTAATTGACTATGAATGGTGGTGACACAGATGATGTAACACTGTTTGGATCTCGCCTGCGATTCCCGTTCATCGCCATAGGTGTCAACCAATGAGAATTAAGCTTGAAATCTTTGACATTAGAACTTTAACTAACAAGCAAACTGCCATTGAAACCATGAGAGTGCTGTTAACTGACCCAGGTTGTTCTGCTGGTCGTGGTAGAGCCGCGTGACTCGCTCCATCAGCTCCCACTTCTCACAGCAGCCTTTGTAGTTGACAAAGTTCCTGGCGAGGATCTCCTTCAGCTGGCGCACGCTGAGCGCCTCGATGTCGTCCGGACACCTCAGGTCCGACAGGGAGGCACGGCGGCAGGACAGAGGCACCTCCTCCACCTCATCAGACGACTGCCAAGAGAGACACAACCAACTGAAACAACCAACCAAATCAATCAATCAACCAACCAACCAACCAACTCATTCGGTCCACATCGGGTGGAAACATCTCAACCCAAGACATCTAAATGCAAAGTATGAAGTCAAGTTTATTTGTATAGCCCTAATTCACAAGCATGTCTCAGAGGGCTTTACGCGGAGAATATGTCTAGCTAAGTCTAGTTAAGCAGAGTCAATAAGCAAATCAATCAACTAGAAATACCGCAACACGGTTGTATTCCGCCAGAGATGGGGACTTGGACTTGAGACTTGAGTGGCACTTAAGTCACACCAAGTGACTTGAGACTTGTCCTCAACGACTTGAGACTTGACTTGGACTTGAGATTTGGGACTCGTGAACAATCTTTATTTCTGTGTGTATTAACACATTCACTGCCAGTCGTTTTTTTTTTACTGTAGGTAGGTTCTGCCAGAGGTTTTTTTTGAGGATTCTGGCTCATCTTTCAAGACCCGAGGATTCTTTTCTGCTAAGATTTTGTGAACACACAATATCTCAAAAGAACTAATAGAATGTGTGCTTTCTCTGTCTAAAAGAGTTAGTTTGTAGAGTTAGTAGTTATGTAAGCATTAGCAGTTGAATGCAGCATGGTTTCAGCGTCTGAAAAATTATTTTGAGATAAACGGCTTTTTGTGAAATTCGATAGAACAGTCACTTTAACCATTCATTTTTGGCATCAGTAAGACGTCAGACATCTAAACAATAGTTTTGAACAGTAATTTCCTCCATAACAGCAGGAAACACCCCTTTCCTTCAAACTCCTCCCTCCGTGTGTGAACTTCTTGGCTGCAGCGAGCGTGTCTGTAACCTCGCGTCACCAGCTCACTGCTTTGCTGCTGCTGTGCCTGTCTGCCTGTCTGCCTGGCGGCCGCTGTGCAAGTCTGGATCGGCTCGCTCGTTTCTTGTGGTTTGTGTTGAGAGCTTTGATGAAGCTTTTGCGATTCTGGTCTTATTTATGCTGCGTGTTTCAAAGTGTGTTCCACCCGTAATCTATTATGCAAATTTGCGATCCCGCACCGCCAGCAATCAGCGCGAAAACGAAAGCGTTTTCCCCCATCCATTTTCATGAGAATGGCTTCCTCACACATGCTTTTTGCTTGCCTTCCTCTAGTCTGGGAGAGCACTGTCGCCACTTAGTGGGTCCGTGGAATGGGTTGTACACGTTCGCTGGCTTCAATATTTTTATAGGAGACGTGGGGAGCGTTGATCCACGTCACACCGTCAAAAAAAAAAAAAAAATTTTTTAAGCCGAGATAACTCGTCATTGGCAGTGAACCGTTGGATTCTGTAAGCCGAGATATCTCGTCAATGGCAGTGAACGTGTTAACATTAAGGAAAGGTCTACTAATAATAATGTCAACTAATCAATGCTGATGCTGTCTGCTAATAGATAAGGAGTGAGGAGAATACAGTACATGTTTTGAATTCCTTCGTTTTAGCTATGCAGTGTTCTAAGCAGACCAGATGGCAGCAGATGATAGAACGCTCCTCCATAAAAGACTTGAGACTTGACTTGTGCCCAAAGACTTGAGACTTGACTTGGACTAGCAACAAATTACTTGTGAGCATCTCTGGCCCTCCGCCAACAAGTGAGCAGTCTACATCCATGCATGTCCAGACTCATACAAGCACAAATACCTTGAAGCCCACAGCACAGTGGTGTGGCCATTCAGCCTTATGGCACTTTAGGCAATGTTTGGGAGTACCTCAACAACACGGCAAATCGTTTTCAACATGGAAAATAACCCCAACCCTCGAAGCCCGACTCTCTATGACCTGCCTATCCCTAGCTACGGCACCTTTCCCCTAGCCCAATTCCTCACCACGGTCCTTCACAAACCCAGAGCCCCCTATCCACTCCCTCTACCCAGCCCTCAAACCCCGACTCTCTACGGCCTAGTTCCTCATTGCGCGGCTCGCGAGACGCTGGCGGCTCTCAAAGCTTTAGTTGGTGGCTCTAAGAAATTGCAAAAAAAAAAAAAAAAAAAAAAATTGAATTATAAAAAATTATAAACCTTTATGGCATATTATTACAATACAACAATACTGGTGTTGACAGTAATAGAAGGTGCCAAATCATTCAAAACAATAAGCATTTTGTTTTTAGGAGTATTGTGCCAGCGTGCAGCGCTGTTCCAAAACGTGTCAACGTGTGTCGTTGCCTGGGAAACGCACATCCCATAATACAACATAATACAAAAGTGGCTCTCCTATTGACTTTGTCCTGCCAGTGCGGCTCTCATCGAAGAAATAGTGAGGATCACTGCTTCTACAGCCTTCCTATCCCTAGCCCCGCCCCTTACTGTCTTTACAACCGTGCAAGACCGACCAGACGAACGGCAGCATATTCCCTATGCTTCATCATTTCTTAATATTTCTCCTGTTTCACAGGTTAGTGGCATGTACAAACAAACGTACAGAAGGTATAAATAATGGTAAGCGAAGCATTACCTCTTTATGTTGTGTTTCATGATGCACTGTGTAACTTGCTATGGTTACTCCAGCTTCTCCATAGTGGGGAACGGCAACGCTAGGCTACTGTTGTTGTTAAGCTAGACTCCTGCTCCCTGACCAATGTAGATGTCCAGTTTACATGTTTGCAGCTCCCATGCACTTTACATACGTTTGTTTTTACACTTATACTGTTTGATGTTTATTTTTGTTCATAAAATGTGCCATGTTGTCTGAGGTCATTCACAAATCATCATCATCTGATTGAATCTTGAATCAAATGCTATTGTCAAAATGCTATGTTACCTTGTCTGAGAATATGCACAACAATGTGTAGAAAGTGAATACAGTTAAACTGTTAATACAGGATGTATATATGAAAGGTTTATATTCCTTAATGAGTCATCAGGAGGTGGCCATGGACCGTCCCCGGTGGAGGAAAGCCATAGCAAAGATTCAGTCCCACCCAGGAGCCTGGAAAGAGGACTCTAAACAGACGATGAGTACTAACCATGATCTCATTTCTTGTTTTTCTCTTCCTCATAAATCTCTGGAAATGTTTGCTTAGGCTTTGATGTCCATCATAAAAATGACAAGATCAACTCATTGACTGGAAGGTCGTGTACCAACTGATGCCATACTTCACCGTCACATCACTGCTTCTTATTCATAATGGTGAATGAGTGTGTGAGGTCTCACCTGCTCCTCCTCCTGAGCCTCTGGCCCGGCAGGGGGCTCTGCAGGCGGGGCTTCTGTGGGGGCGGCGGGGGGGGCGGCCTCTGTGGAGGCAGGGCCGGTCGTGGGAGGGGGGTCGGGGGTCAGCGTGGAGGGGTTAGGCGTCGGGACGGAGGGGTCGGGGGTCACTGTGGAGGGGTCGGGGGTCACTGTGGAGGGGTCGGGGGTGGGGCTCTCGGGGGTGGAGGCGTCACTGGGCGGAGGCGTCTGCTGACCGAGGACCAGCTCCACCAGCTCCTCCTGCACACATGGGACGAAGGACACTACTGGATTACGCTCACTCGGTTTACCGGCATTTATAGACCCGAGTTTTTCAAAGTGGGAGGCGGGCCTCCCCCATGGGTCTCCAAGCAGGTTCAGTTTGAAAACTGAAAATAAAGATTGTTTATGTTTATTTGATTTACATTGTAACAGCCAGCCGTTGACTAAATACAGACGTACTATTGGGCTAGTTCAATATATGGCACTGAATCATGAATGCAAGTTACTAGACGTTATAATGTTCTGGACCTTTGCTTGAGGAAGTTTTCTCTAACTGGACCTCTTTGAATTTGAATTGAGTACCCCTGCCGGGTACTTGAGCAGCTCGCAGGGGGATTACAATTTATTTCCAAAATGATAAAGAAAAATATCCCAAGTCATATCATAAGCCCATTGCGAAAATGGTACATGTGCGCCGCAACTAGTCTCCCTATGACCCTGGGTACATCACTATTTCATTTACGTTGCAATGTTGCACTCCAACTTTAAATAACAGAATCATGAATCGGTGTCACCGAGGTTTGAACACGCTGGTTTAAAGAGCGTTTCTGTTTTAGCTAGCCATTAGCCATTAGCTCCGTTTGTTCGCAGGCTTACCTTCTCCCGGCACAGGTGTGTGGAGACCTCATGCAGGTGCAGGTAGTCCCTCAGCTCCTTCACTTTCAGCTTCATAAGCTCCGCCCGCTCCAAAAGGTTGCCATAGAAACGCTGACAGGTGTGGCAGAGTCGGGGGCGGGGCTCTAGCTGGGCCGAGCAAAGACCGCAGTAATTCTTCTTACAGTCCACACACACATGCTGAGAGAAACAGAGAGCGAGACAGATACAGAGAGACACACACAGACACACACACACACACACACACACACACACGAAAGAGACCGAAAGAGAGAGTACATCAAATTTCAAATTATGGAATGGAACCTCTAACTAGACTTTATGCACTTCACTCCTGGCCTTATTGAACAGCTGGGCAGCACTAAAGGTAACCAAGAACTTTTGGATGCCTGGTATGATAAGCTGTGTGAATGGGGGGGGAACGGGCACTGCACTAGTAATAGAATAATTCTCAAATCCACTTGACATCAGAAAAATCACTCATGACATATACTAGCAACAAAAAGGGTTTGTTCTTAACGTTTAAACACTACTGCATAAACCAATGCTGTCTGTGGCATTATCTGGCATACGGCCCGGACGGACAATGTGTATTTGCAACTCCTGGTGGTTGAAAAGTGCACTTCCCAAGGTGAAAAAAACAAATCCACGACGCAGCGCTACCGCGCCATGCCCGCCTGACGCGCGTGGTGGACGGCCCAACGCTGGGTTTACTGCATCTGTATAACGGTGATATTGTACAAAATTGGACTGGAAAAAGAAACTAAATAAACTAAACAATAGCCAATGAGCTGCATTGGAGCGTTATCAGAGATGAATAGAATCTTATTGAATATGTGCTATATCGTTCTGTATCGAATTTTCATGGCGGCCCTAAACTTCTTTATGTGCTCCTAACTTTTTCAACGCAGGAGAGCACGTGCGCTCCTTGGGAAAATGGTTAAAGGAACACTCCGCCCATTTTCAACCAGCTTTGTATCATTAGAACATCAGTAGTTTATCAGAAAACTGTAAACTGTTTTGAAGTCTGTCATTTAATTTAACAGTTATTGAGTGTTAAAGTGTGGACCAGTGACATCACTGGTCAACACTAACTCAAATTAATAACTCATTAACTCAAATCAACTCTCAATAACTGTCAAACTAGATGAATGATGAATAGTTTGACAGTGATGTCACTGGTCCACACTTTAACACTCAATAACTGTCAAATGAAATGACAGACTTCAAAACCGTTTACAGTTTTCTGATACACTACTGATGTTCTAATGATACAAAGCTGGTTGAAAATGGACGGAGTGATCCTTTAAGCGTCGAGCCCCGTGTGTACCTTGCGTGCAGCGGTCTCAAAGCGCCCCCCGCAAGCCTTGCAGGTGTGTTCGGGGGGAGACGGGTGGCTATTGTAGGCGGAGTTGCTGTAGGCTTGGTGACGCCGGGCACTGTCGGACTCTTCCACCTCCACACTGGACGAGTCCATACACATCCAGTTACAACACGATGCCCACATGGTGCCTCGGCCTGGAACAACACAAAGACACATCCAGTGGTGTTGTCACAATACCAACGTTTTGACTTGGATACCGATACCAAGTTTTAGTATTACGATACTCGATACCGATACATGACTCGATACTGATTCAATACTTGATTACCTAATAGATCAGAAGCAGAAAAAAGAGGGGGGGGGGGAATTAAATATATTAAAAAATAAATAAAACAATTTGAAATCATCTTTCAAAAATATAAAACATTTTAAGAACAGAATACAACATATATTTTTTTTTTATAATCAAATTCTTTACAAATTATAAAGATGATAAAGACCCTAACCCTACTCTTCACAACATCCTGTGATATCAGTCTATGTTTGAGACAGGTCCTTTGCCTTATGTCTCAAACATAGCAAAAAGAAACACAACAGAAAGATAGAAACTGCAGCACTGTATTACAGCCATAGGCTGTGTAAGATGGATCAGACTGCAAAGTTAGTTATATATGTCTGTCCAGTAATACAATGAGTAGCACCCAGTTTATTTATTATATGTCTGTCCAGTAATACAATGAGTAATACACACACCCAGTTTATTTATTTTGTAGCGACAGAGTACAATGTCCTTAAACGCCACACTCACGTGACTCTTCTCTCTCTCTTTTCCTTTCTTTAAGAGAGAGCCTGGTGACGCGAGGTGACACTCACGTGCAGACTTTAATATCGAGGCACCCTGAAGGCGTCATCTGGTAGTAGTGGCTACAGGAGCCTGGAGGATATGGCTGCTGCAGCTGCGATAGTGTATTTTCTGCTCTTACAGCCCGGTTAATTTTAGTTTAATTCGTTAATTAAATTAATTCGTTAATTAGCCCGGTTAATTAGTTCTGCACAAGCATTCGCAGCTCTCCTTCTTTTACCGAGTTTCTCACTAATCCCGCGTGTATTTCAGGTTCTTATCAACATAGCTGACATGTGCACTGGGTACCAGACTACCGTAAATTCCAGACTATAAGCCGCACCGGTGTATAAGCCGCACCTGCAAAGTTGACTATTTTTTTCTTATATAAGCCGCACCGGACTATAAGCCGCGGGTGTTTTAATGGTATTTTTTTTTTTTTTTTTTTTTTGTGTTTTAACACATTGACTGCCAGCCGTTTTTTTTTGCTGTAGGTAGCTTCTGCCAAGCCGTTTTTTGAGGATTCTGGCTCATTTTACAAGAGCCGAGGATTCGTTTCAGCTTGGACTTTGTGAACATACAATATCTCAAAAGTACTAATAGAATGTGTACTTTCTCTGTCTAAAAGAGTTAGTTTGTAGAGTTAGTAGTTATGTAAGCATTAGCAGTTGAATACAGCATGGTTTTAGCGTCAGAAAAAATATTCAGAGATAAACGGCTTTTTGTGAAATTGGATAGAACAGTCACTTTAACCATTCATTTTTGGCTCTCTCTCTCTCTCTCTCCCTCCCCCTCTCGCTCTCTCTCTCTCTCTCCCTCCCTCTCGCTCTCCCTCCCTCTCTCTCTCTCTCTCTCTCTCTCTCTCTCCCTCCCTCTCGCTCTCCCTCCCTCTCTCCCTCCCTCCCTCTCGGGAGGGAGACGCACTAGGTTTAATCCTAGTGAGAGGGGGAGAGGGAGAGAGAGAGAGAGAGAGAGGGAGGGAGGGAGAGAGAGAGAGCGAGAGAGAGAGAGAGAGAGAGGGAGAGAGCGAGAGGGAGAGTTGCTTCAACTCCTCCCTCCGTGGGCGTTCTTCTTGGCTGCAGCGCCGTGTAACAAGCACTTTCCTACCTGTGCAAATTCACTTTCTCATACTCTCGACCTCTCAAATAAATTTCTGAATAGAAATTAAATTACTCTAAATTAGAGCGAAAAAGAAACAAAAAAGAATGGGTTGAAAATCCCCTCCGCCAATCCATTTTCATGAGAATGGAAATGGATCACACTGCTTTTTGCTTGCCTTCCTACTTCCTTGTCGCCACTTAGTGGGTCGGTGGAATGGGTTGTACACGTTGTACACGTCCAATACTTATATAAGATATGTAAAAGGGTTAGATGCACAACCCCCCGTTAAAAAAAAAAAATCGTTGCCAAGGACGTGTTTACACGTTGTTGGCAGTCAACAGCTGGATTCTGAAAACGTGTTTACACGTTGTTGGCAGTGAATGTGTTAATGTTTAATTACCATATGTAAGGGTTCATGCACAGAGGGGATTGTCGGGAAAGAGATGGCTGTTTGAGGAAGCTCCCATTTATTAACATTTCAACAAAACAACATAACACAACACCACCTGTGTTGTTTTTTACAGTGCACACAGTGTCATACAGTGTCATACAGTGTGGTGAAAAGAGGGCAAGAGAGGAAATTAAAACTTATTATAGTTATATAGGATTTATAGTTAGAAAGAGTGCTAAAAAAGAGAGATTTTTTTTTTTTTTTTGAAAAAATCCATAGATAAGCCGCACCGTTATATAAGCCGCAGGGGCCAAAAAAGGCCAAAAAACGGGAAAAAAGGTGCGGCTTATAGTCCGGAATTTACGGTACTCACATAGAAAATGTGAGCAGGATCAGAGCTTCTCTTGAAAAGCTAGACAGCGTTATGTATTGTAGCCCGTGTATCGTCCAGAAAAGATCTCTCTCTGCTCTTTCGGAGTTTATGGGGTGCATCATTTTTGATTGATTTCACCACTTTTGCCTTGAAATAAAGTTACCCAACAATCTATTTCATGAATGGGGGGAGGCCCTGAAGAGAAAATGAAAAGAAAAAAAAGTGTTTTTGTTTGAACTCGGGTAGGGGTACCTCAAAATCTGAGGGCCCCCTCCTGCTAGACTATTGTAACTTTATGTTTTAGAGGCTTGTAATTTTGGATAAGCTTGACTTAGTAGTAGGGATGGGCATCGAATTTCGAATTTTCGAATAATCGTTGTTATTATCAAGGTCGACTTTTATTATTGAAATTCGAAATTCGAAAAAAAAAAAAAAAAAATTTTTTTTTTTGAGTGAAATGTTGCATTGTCTCCCCTGATTCTAAGTATAGTCAAATCGCTTGGTTTGAGCAAGTAAAACAATTTTTATAAGCATTTTAAGCAAGGTTTATGGAAAAATTAATGGCAGATGAAATCCCATGAAGAGGGAGAGGGGGTGACTTTGGCACCCCTTTGGCACTCAGACCTGAGCCTACTAAATATTTAATGAACCACTCATGATTGTCAAAACTGTTTTTTATTTTCGAAAATGTCAATGTCATGTAACATGTTCTTTACTTCAGTGGTGCAATGCTTGTTTGAGCTAAAAATCCACAGCAGAAGCTTTTTATATTAATTAATAAAGCCGTAGACTTAGAATCAGGGGAGACAATGCAACATTTCACTCACAAAAAAAAAAAAAAAAAAAAAAAAAAAATTACATTTTTTTTTTTTTTTTCGAAATTCGAATTAAATTCGAATTTGGCCAGCGAATTTCGAATAGTGTTTTTGCTAGAAATGCCCATCCCTACTTAGTAGACCCACCTGGTCTTTCCCTCCCCAAATATGATGACATCAGAGTGAGCATTGTTAACCTTTAGGTAGGTATGGGGCCGGTCCGATCCAATATCGGTATCGGGTGCCGATATTGCCACTAATTCACGGATCGGATCGGAATCGGGATTTTTTTTCTTTTTTCTTTTTTTGCAATTCCAGCGGGCTGTAATTTGCCCATGTATAATAATATCCTTCTTTGCCTTGTATATTTTCTTAATTTTGTCTGTGTTTTGCAGGTATATTTAAAAAAAAATCTTTAATTGGCCAAATCTTTGCCTATACTGTATATTCAAGAAAAATATTGGTATCGGAATAATATCGGTATCGGCAGATATCCAAATTCAGGTATCGGATCGGAAGTTAAAAAAGTGGATCGGTGCATCCCTACCTTTAGGATACAGACCTCTTTCATGGTTGGAAACAGCAATTACTTATTTTGTGGGCGGAGCCAAACTGGTTGCAGAAAGTGACAGCTAAGCGGTTGTTCACTTCAGCCGTCATAGAAATATGGAAGTTTCCGGATGCCTTCTCAATCTCCACGTTTTAAAGCTGTGCCAGCGACGGGTTATCTTACACAAATAAGCCTAACTCTTTCATAGGGGTGAGGTTTCCTGACCCGTACTCGCTGTCAGGATGGATCTAGGATCCAACTACATCTTCAAAGTTGCAGAGCCGCACATCCTCATGTTCTTAGTGGGAAATTCCAGCGTCTATAAGACGCAAGACCTCTTTTTCCCGTATTCCGGGGATCTCTCTAGTTTTGTCTTCACTTGGTCTATTATGCCACCAGCCACCTATCCCCCATTCAGAATGACCTCAGTGTTTCCTCCAAGATCGTTTTTCAGCAGCGGTGGCAGGGGGCCGGGGTGCATAGTAGCAAGCCAGATAGGTAAAGTAGCCGGCTAAGGGATGTTTGCGGCGTTTGTTCCCCAATTAGTAAACAAACCTCAAATATGTATCCATGATTCTGATTCTGAATGTGACAATTGAAATCATACAAATAAACATTCTTATAAAAGGCCCAAATGCTCAATTTAATTATAAATAAAAAGAATATCAATATAGCAAAACAGAAAACATCGATTGATCGACATTGTTGTGGTTTTGTGAAGTAGCATGGAAGTGACGTAGCTAGTGCTTGTAAACATGCTGGCACGGCCCGGGGTAATGTTCGCTCTCCACAAAATGTTCTATCTTCTCCCGAAAACAGAATTTCAGACAAATTATGGCAAATTCGGCAGTATTCCACGTTTTACAGTCGATTACATTTTTATTGGTCAATTCCGCGATTGCGGAAATAATATGGCTCTAAAGTTCAGCCAAACTGAAGCTAATACAGTGTTTCTGTGTGTGTTGTGCTAATCATTAATTCAGAGCATTAACCACAGTGTCATCCTATCTGTCTGGCCTGGTGTGTTAAGCTGGGTCAGCTTGTTGTGGTGTGTGTGTGTGTGTGTGTGTGTGTGTGTGTGTGTGTGTGTGTGTGTGTGTTGTGGTTGTAGCAGGGGTTCCCAACCTTTTTTGGCTTGTGACCCAACTTTGACGTCACAAAAGCCTTCGGACCCCATCTTCTTTAGTTCAAATTGGCTGAGTGGGTGGCGGGGTGTCTCTGTGGTGGCGGTGTGGTTCAGTCACTATTGTGATTGTGTGATTATGTCATCAGTGATGATGCCATCAGTGATGTCACTTGAGCAAGTGGATGTCCAGTGATGTCATCAGTGATGTCACTCGAGCCACCAGATGGAGCTAGAGCAGGGGTTCCCAACCTTTTTTGGCTCGTGACCCTATTTTGACGTTGCAAAAATCTAGGGACCCGCAACATTCGAATTCCGGTACACCATCGATAATGTCATCAGTGACATCGTCGGTGATGTCACATAGTATGCTTCTTTTTCCCTGCAGAATTCCGACTTTAATCTCAAAACTGACTTTATTCTCAGAATCCTGATTTAAAGCTATAATCTCAAAGATTTTCATCTAAATAAAAATAAATAAATTAAGAGTCACTCACAATGTTGATTGAGGCTATGGTCCATTGATGGAAGCCTTTGCAGTATATAGTGACATTCGTAACGTCACATAATGCAACACTGTTTGGACGTCACCTGTAATTACCACTCATCGCCATAGGTGTCACCCAAAAGAACACAGCTGAAATCTTAGAGATTATAACTTTAAACTCAGAACTAAAAAACAAGTAAAAAAAAAAGAAAGAAAACGCAAGTGACCCTAATCATCTTTGGTAGTATTTATTTGGGTCTGGTGTATAAAAATGGTCTGTGCGCGAGCGGGGGTGGGGGTTATGTTTTAATATAATCAAACAAATTGCATGTCAATTTAAGTTTGTTCGAACTTTGTAAAAAGTGACAGCCCTAACGTCAGATCACCTTCTGTCCTTTTGTCTCGCCTCACAAAGTGTTCCAGGCAGTGCTTTTTCCATGCTAAAATACTAACGCTACACAGCAGATTACCCTGCTCTGTCATTGTCATAATGCAAAATTAACTGCTCAACATAGCCATCCGCTTGTGTTTCCACCATGGATGTATTAAAAGAACGGTTTTCACACGGACCCTCCCCCCCTTTCTTTTCTTTTCTTTAGTACCCGGTTACTTGTTCATAATAGGAGTACTTGAATATTTTAATTACTTAAAATGCCCATCCGTAGCTATTGCCTTATCATGACATTTTTCCTGAAATTTGTATTTGTCTTCCGGTGTAATTAGCTACTTATTACTGATTACTCCTTTAAAAAGATGACTTTACTTATCACTTGGTATCGGAAGTAATTTGTTACATTACTATATATTACTTTCGCTACCCATCATTTTTGCATAATAATAATAATAAGTAGTAGTAGTAGGCTAGTATGTTTTAGTTTTGGTCCAAGTGAAATGTGTGTGCTCTCTCCTGATTCTAAATATAGCTGAATCGCTTGGTTTGACCAAGTAAAACAATTTTCTATCCGCATTTGACTAAACGTCTATGGGAAAATAAATGTTGGATTTAATCCTTTGGTTCATAATGCTTAACCCGGAAGAGGGCGTGACTTTGGCACTCTAGCTTCCTTGGGTAACAGCAGGCATGTCATGTCTTTGTGACACTTTTAACGTGTCGTCGTTAACCGAACAATCAATCACAATGTGGCCAAATAAGTGTTTTGAGTTTATAGCGTAGCGTATTGATGATAGGCTATTGTTTTCCCATAAATATGTTTGGTAACTTATGTCTAGTGTTCTTGTTTGGGTCTAACGTTAGTTCTCGCTTACAAACTAGCATGTGAAGTAGTTAGTTGTTTGTGATGTTACACAGTTACAGTAAAGCCCACGTTTCGCCTCAGTAGTAGTCAGTGTCTGACTGGTAAACAGTCTAAAGTCGGCTTTTATATGAAGTGTGTTGAGCCTGGATCATCCTAATAAAGTGGACCGTACCGGGCCAGCTAGCAGGCTAACGGCTAGGCTAGCTAACGCTACTGAAGTTGATTAAGAGTTGGGCTAAACTTTAAACCGAACTGAACCGTGCTGTGTCCTCAGCCCGGCTGCTGTCAAAGCTGACCACAACCATTCTGTCAGCTGGAAAATTAACTAAACTAGCTAACTAACTAAACTCAAGCTAATGTAAAGCACATCTTACCTCAGGCTGACACACAGCTGCAGGCAGCTAGCAGTTAGCTCCAGCAGCTCGCTGGTAGTTGACAGAGTACGGTCAAAGAACGTAACCTACATTGATAAGAAGTGACACAAAAGAACACCTCTCCATTGCAACATCAGCGCGCAGCAGCAGAGCTATGCCTCCGCCATTTTGGCCCCTGAGGAGACTAGTTAAACCTGTCTGTCTTGTGGTAAAAATAGCATCCAGTAAACGTCCCGCATACAAAAGCACCTCTGCCAGTTGAACAATGAATAAATAATTCTAACTATTTACTTATTAAATCGATGAAAGAATCAAAGGAGAAACATGTAGGCTAATGCTAAAACATATCTATCTAGCTATATATAAAAGGGATTGTTTGTTTATTTGTTGTCCCACTACACACACACACACACACACACACGGAGGCATAGTGACATCACTGATGACGTGATAAAGTCCATCATCACTGATGATGTCATAAGATGCGAAGTTGTGACTTAATCAGTGATGTCATAAGAGCAGGTGAGCCGGGGGTACGGTGGTGCAGTGGTAAGTGCTGTCGCCTCACAGCTCGAAGGTCCTGGGTTTGATTCCCACCTGGGACGCTGTGAGCGCTGGAGGAATGCGTGCCCGTCCGCATGTCCTCGAGTGCCCACTGCCCAGGTGGGGTCGTCAAAAGGGCCTTTCTGTGCGGAGTTTGCATGTTCTCCCCGTGCCTCCCGGGGGTTTCCTTCATATAGGAACCCCCTTCACCAAAACATGCAATATCCTGGTTGCTAATGTGGTTCCTCCTCTGGTCGTTAAGGGCGCCTGTTCAGAGGGAGGGGAACTGGTTGGAATAGCGTGAACCTCCCACGTGACGTGCTATGTCCTACCGGTGAAGCTTCCTCTGTCAGGTGAAAAGAAGCGGCTGGCTAACTGCCCATGTCTCGGAGGAAGCATGGAGCCTGTTTCGGCTCTCCCCAGATCGGCAGAGGGTGGAGTAGCAACCAGGATAAATAAATTAAATTAGCACTAATGGGGGATAAAAATCGGGGGGGGGGGAAAGAGCAGGTGAGCCTGCACAGAGGCCGAGCTGCAGGGCGGGTGAGCCCGTGCAGCGGGCGAGCCTAGGAATCGAGCGCGCGTAATGCGCAAGATGCCTAGTGTCTGTAAACATTCATTCTTAATTTCATGTAGCCTATTAAATAACAAATAGGCTACAGCACTTTGAAATCAGGGGTTCAAATTTATAAATTCAATTGACTGATTTATTTAGTTATTTCTTAAAGAAAACTTGGGTCGGCTCCAATGGCCTTATAGCTGCATTACTGTACAGTTGCTGTAAGTATTGCGCTGATCCTCATCAAAGATCCATTGCTCAGATTCTGCACCCACCTGTAAAAGGCAGCTAGCAATAGCATGTATTTATTTGTCCATAAGTTAATTCAATCATTAATTTAACTTGTAGGCTACGAGATTATCAATATTAAAATGAACAAGAACTGCTGAGAGGAAGAAGAAAAAACTGGAGGGGATTCAGCTAACATCTAGTCTCGCTTGGAGGCTCGCCCCGACACATCTGGTACCTACGCTGGGCCTGTACGTACGCACACACACATACAGTATAGGATGAAGCAGGGTAGACATGTTGGTGTCACTGCAGCCAATAAGGAACAAGGTTTATTCTTCTCCTCGGGTTTCATTGGAACAAAACCTCAAACAAGGCCTCAACCCCTCCCCAATTTAAACACATTCTAATCATGTAAGATGATACATTTTTATTGCCATAAACAGTGTAGGAAAAAACCAACCAAAAATAAAATAAAAAAAACAGCTAATTTCTCTATAGTACAGTAAGAAAAAGGTTTCACGTTCAATCATTAATTTCATATCCAGTAAAACGTAAAATAAAAATGTTTTTATTTATATCTTATTTTTTTTGCAACACACAAAACTTGTGAGAAAGCAACCTAGACTTTTGTCTAATGGCAAGCGGACTACAGCACATCTCGGCCCGAGTCTCAAATGAGTCTCAGCCCGAGTCTCAAATGAGACTCAGCCCGAGTCTCAAATGAGACTCAGCCCGAGTCTCAAATGAGTCTCAGCCCGAGTCTCAAATGAGTCTCAGCCCGAGTCTCAAACGAGTCTCAGCACGAGTCTCAAATGAGTCTCAGCCCGAGTCTCAAACGAGTCTCAGCCCGAGTCTCAAATGAGACTCAGCCCGAGTCTCAAATGAGTCTCAGCACAAGTCTCAAATGAGTCTCAGCCCGAGTCTCAAATGAGTCTCAGCCCGAGTCTCAAATGAGACTCAGCCCGAGTCTCAAATGAGTCTCAGCCCGAGTCTCAAACGAGACTCAGCCCGAGTCTCAAAGGAGACTCAGCCCGAGTCACAAACGAGTCTCAGCCCGAGTCTCAAACGAGTCTCAGCCCGAGTCTCAAATGAGTCTCAGCCCGAGTCTCAAACGAGACTCAGGGTGTTTTCTCACTAGGAACAATTGCTTTCATTCCGTGCCTGAGTAGGATTGCCCCCCTCTCCCCCGCTGGTCAGCATTCACATTACGAAATGTCTTCCGTGCTCGGGAAACAGAACGGAACACTTGCGTCATTAACTACGCCTGGACTGTATCCTCTCTTCCGTGTGTTGTCTACGTGGTTCGGTACAGTTGCCGGCGTTCACATTCGCAAGTGTTCCGTCCCCAGGCACGCCAAAGCATTCCCCAGACCACTTCTTCAAGTGGACCCTGTCACGGTTTGCTGTTCTGCGCCCAGGCACGGAACGCAACGTTCACACTCATCAAAGAATCCGGATCTGGGGTCAATTTAGGGACAAGTGTGCGCAGAAACGGTGCCAGGTCCCTGGTGAGAAAGCACCCACAAACGAGTCTCGGCCCGAGTCTCAAATGAAAGGAGTCTCGGCCCGAGTCTCAAATGAGTCTGAGTCAAGCCGCCAGCCTGGTGGCGGCCTGGCTCAGAGTGCTAAAGATAGCGGTGATACAGTGGGTTCGTCTGAGGAGACTTTTGGTGAACGAGTAAATGTGGAGAAAACGTTTAGGAGTGGCTGAAATCCACCAAACACCCGGGTCCAAATCAGAGACGACAGTTTGGCTGTGAGCAGGGAACCTATAAAGAAGATCATTCACGTCACGGCGTTCAACTCTTTGCATTGGGGACAGATTTTGGGGCCAGTTCTATTGAAGTGAATAGGGCGGGCAGGGCCAGTCCCACTATAAACCATCATGTGTTGTTTCACCTCTAATTGAAAAATGCCTACCCAAGATTAAAGAAAACACATTATGTAATGTTGACTGATGTTTTTTTTTTATGTAAATGTGTGCGTTTGTTTTCCTTATTATTGGTTTATTCAAAGGAGAATTTCTGTATTTTTCAACTTGGACCCTATTTTAATTTTCTTTATGTATAACTAAGTAATGTGAACAGAAATCTTTGAAATTGGTGCAGTATTCACCAAGATTGCTTCAGTTGGCAGCTGCTTTTTTTTTAAAGGAGAGATATAATTTTCCTTCTGCTTGATCCAAGTCTCGCTTAAAGGAACACTCCGCCCATTTTCAACCAGCTTTGTATCATTAGAACTGCAGTAGTATATCAGAAAACTGTAAACGGTTTTGAAGTGTGTCGTTTAATTTGAGTTATTGAGTGTTGATTTGAGTTAATTAGTTATTAATTTGAGTTAGTGTGGACCAGTGATGTCACTGGTCCACACTAACTCAAATTAATAACTCATTAACTCAAATCAACTCTCAAACTGTAAACGGTTTTGAAGTCATTCATCTAGTTTGACAGTTTTTGGGAGTTGATTTGAGTTAATGAGTTATTAATTTGAGTTAGTGTGGACCACTGGTCCACACTTTAACACTCAATAACTGTCAAATTAAATGACAGACTTCAAAACTTCAACTACTGTATATCATGATACATGACCAAACAGGGCATCAGTCAAGATCACGGAATGTGTTTCCTTTAATTTGGTGGAAGTATTTTTCAATCAAAGGGGAAACAACACAGATGGTTTATAGTGGGACTTACCCTGCCTGCCCCATTCACTTCAATAGAACTGGCCCAATACCAAGTTTGAAGGCTGTGGCGTGGGTGACGTCGTATCCTTCTTTTTAGGGTCCTTGTCTGTAAGCAGGAAGAACTTCTCAACACAGACACAGACAGATAGAAAGACAGAGGTGGTTTGGTCAGTAGATAACGACAGACACAGGAGGGAAGCCTAAGCCCCGCCCCCGACGCATCTTATCGCTTTCCCCACCCAGTTCTGAATAAACCACGCCCACTTCCGTATGAGGAAAGCCTGGTAAAACATGGCTGCTCGTTTGGAAACTTTCTGATGGGAAAACAAGGTGAGAAATGAGCTGTGCATCAGTTAGTTTAAAACAGTGGTTCCGACTCAAACGTCACCTCAAGGACCCTAAACTGACATGACCCTAACCCCTTTGCTTATTACAGAAAGTGTATGAAACCCATGAGTCATACTGTATTCTGTCATTGTGTTACTTATGGATGGAATTATAAAATAAAAAATAGTAAATAAAAATAGTGTTCCCCTTTTTGCTGGGGACCCCCTGGAACCCCCTCAAGGAACCCTGGGGGTCCCTGGATCCTCTGGTGTAAAGGTTGTATCGCTCTCTCAGGTTGTGGTACCTGACAGCTACGTTTTCCATGCAGGAAACATTGTGAATGGACAATAAAGTGAATGATGACACACCTGTTGCTATGCCGATGTTTATTTGACGGGACGTACCGCCTCTGGAAACTCCCGAAACATTTGGTTGAACCATTTTCCTCATATGAGAGAAAGTTTCCAAACAAGCTGCCATCTTTTTCCACTTTGAAATGTGAGGCTGTCCTCGTATGTAAGTGGGCGTGGCTTCAGCTAAACGGGGTTGGGAAAACCAGAGTCATTGAGATAGTAAGAGTTGCGTCATCTCTGTCCACTCGAATGGATTTGATTTTGAACCTCGCAATAGTTCCAGGAAGTAACGTTCTCGATTACGCAGCGCTGTAGAGTGGCAGCAGAATGGACCGTTTGTGATGTACTTTGAAAGGGTAATACGTAGGCTTGGTGCCATCTATTTGTTCATACCCTCCTGACATTAGACCCCGGGAAATATGGTATAATTATGGATATGATGGTATTAGTTTCAGCAGGGTGTGTGTGTGTGTGTGGGGGGGGGGGGGGCACCCGCCCATCTCTGCCTGTGATTGGCTGACTGCACTCCGATTGTAGAATGTAGATCTTTATTTTCACTCTGCGTGCAGTAGAAACAGCGGTAGAGCTCTCACTGCTACTTCGCTTAGCGCTACAATGGCAGTCTATGGAACAGCTGCCGTCACCCAAAATATACATTCCCACAGCGCCAGAAACACTCACATGTACATGTGACTCGTGTACTCTCCACGTGATGAAATAATCCAAAGTTACGTGAAACGGTCATTTTCGTAGTAAATCCACACACCGAGATCTAACGAAGAGTAACCGAACTAATAACCAAAGTTACTTCCTTGTTTGCCATGAGGTGCATGCAGCATGCGCTGCATGTGAAAATGAAATGAAAATGACTACGAAAATGACCGTTTCATGTAACTTTGGATTATTATTTCATCACGTGGAGAGTACACAAATCACAAATAATAAAATATAATTAAACAGTTCCTATCCAAGCCAATGTGACGGTCATCTCCACTGACCAATAGATACCGTAACAGTACAGAACATCTACAGTGTAGCACAATGCCCTTCAGCCCAAAGCCCTTTTCGGACATGCAGTGAACTGCCGAACATGAGAATACTATGAATATCACGTGATTCCAGTGAAGCGTCAACCTGTGCAGTGCAAATCAATTTAAAATTAGTAATACAAAATACTTATTTCACCTAATGTAGGACATTTTGGGGTTTTCATAAACATTTTTAACAATAGCCAAAAACAGTGTAAATTCCAAAACCTTTCCAAAACAGTTAATTTCAAACCTTTTCCAGGCCTGAAAAAGTTTTTCAAATTCCATAACTTTTCTAATAATTTCATGACCGTGGGAACCTTGTAGAATGGATCGGACGGAGGGAGCTATCCCGCCTCTGACCCTAATCACAACCAATCATCACTCCTCATGTCTCCCTGGCCTATCCATTCTAGCATTGACCTGGGAGGTATCTGAAGCTACTTGAGTCACGTGATGATCAAGCATTTTGGACTTCTGTTGGCGCGGCCCTCTCTTCAATGACTCTGGGGATAACAATAGACGGGGGTCGGAAGCCTAAGATCTGCCCCCTCCAGGTAAACAGGAAGGAAGCCTGGGAAACAGAACAACTTTGAAGAAGTGGAGAAACGAGGTTTTCACCAACACAACCACACTGCCTTTAAAAGTGTATGTGTGTGTGTGTGGGGCAAGAGGAGGGGGGGGGGGGGGGGATTTGACAGCGATAACCAGAACGGCTGCTGGGTAGCCAATTGGAGGTTCCCAGTTGGCCTCCCCACTTGAACCATGCTGCATTCAGGTTATATGGGAAAACACTTTAGCGATCACACAAATCTGACAGACTCCATGTTTGTAGTTGTATGCAGACTTTGTTTTTTCTCCTGATCGGCTTCTTCTGTCTGAAATCATGTGACCTGTTGAGACACCTGACCACATGACCTGATCACATTACCCAACCAAAAACAAAGCAGGAAAGCCAGACAGAGTGAAGAGCTGTGATCACAAAAACAACCATGGTGAAACTTCTTCATGTCATTTTATTTTGAAATGAATCTAACAAGCCTACACTGGACTTCCTGTTGGCGGCATCATGATTTACAAAGTAGAAGGTATTGACAGCTGGGTGAACATTGTTACCGTCTGAAGGCCGAGTGGACAGTATTTTCTTGTAGGAGGCTGGAGTTTACTGTCTTTCCCACGTGACTTGAATGCAGCGTTAAACAGTTTTTAGGGATGCCAAATGGCTTGCGGTGGTTGGCTGAGCGGAGCGGAGTGTACCCGGAGCTCTGATGATGTTTGGTGAAGACAGCCAGCAGATCAGATCCGGATCCAGACTGGAGCGCCGTTTACTCTGCAGACTGAGAGAGGAGACAAAATGTTAGACAGAGCCCAGAGCCTGTCTATGGAGAACCCTCTCCCATCAGGGCCTGTCTCTGGAGACCCCTACCCCCTCAGGGCCTGTCTCTGGAGAACCCCCTCCCCTCCAGGCATGGCTCTGGAGACCCCTCCCCCCTCAGGGCCTGTCTCTGGAGAACCCTCTCCCCTCAGGGCCTGTCTCTGGAGACCCCTCCCACCTCAGGGCCTGTCTCTGGAGAACCCCCTCCCCTCCAGGCATGGCTCTGGAGACCCCTCCCCCCTCAGGGCCTGTCTCTGGAGAACCCTCTCCCCTCAGGGCCTGTCTCTGGAGACCCCTCCCACCTCAGGGCCTGTCTCTGGAGACCCCTCCCCCCTCAGGGCCTGTCTCTGGAGAACCCCCTCCCCTGGAGACCCCTCCCCCCTCAGGGCCTGTCTCTAGAGAACCCGTCAGGGTAGGGCTGGGTTATATGACCAAAATCTCATATGCCGATATATACGTCATTTCATATCCCGATAACGATATACATCACGATATAGCATATTTTCTGTAAATTCAATTTATAGTTTATATAAAATGACAACATGGCTATTTATTTACATAGCAGTTAAACCAGTTAAAATGTTGTCAAACCTCACAAAGGACACATGCATTCAGAATACAGATAAGCATGGCTATTCTTTACAACACAAATAATAATAATTAGTTGCAGGGCAGTAGAATGAAACACAAACTGAACCACACCACCAGCTCGATTTTCAAAGATTACATTAAAGCAAAACGGGTAGAATAAAAGTTATTTAGCCTATAGTTCAGTCCAGTTCTCTCAGTTCGTTTATAAAGGAACAAAAATGCTCCACTTCGGGATTTCCATGTTACCAGTTCAGTTCACTCAACAAAAGTACTCCACTCCGGGATTTCACGGTTATCCAACACAACTCTTAAACCCAGGGAAAAATATAAGCTAAAGTTAACGATAGACGTTTTGTTGTCGGCTCATCAAGGGATTTCCTTGGGCTGATGAGAGGATGGGAGGAGATGTTTTGCCAGGTTTAACATTAGGAGGACACACGCAAATATGGATCAAACGCAGACTTAACACAGCACAAATGCCTGGGTAGACTAGGCGGACGGAGTGGAGGTAACATCTCCCTGCTCTTTAGCCTACTCACCGGCTGATTTGTGCCACTTATAAAGGGACACAAGGGGCTTGTTGACACAGAGTCTGGTGCATGTGTCGGACGGGAGTAAAAAAGAAAACAGAATGAAGAAAGCACAGCGTCATCCAAATGACGGACAATATTGCCGTAAAGAGTGTGATTTGCAACACAACGATATAAACGATAGAGCATCATATGAGACGAAATACATTTTCTATCGTCCAGACGAAATATATCGTCATATCGCCCAGCCCTACCTCAGGGCATGTCTCTGGAGACCCCTCCCCCCTTAGGGCCCATCTCTGGAGACCCCTCCCCCCTCAGGGCGTGTCTCTGGAGACCCCTCTCCCATCAGGGCCTTACTCTGGAAAGCCATCCCACCTCAGGGCCTGTCTCTGGAAAGCCATCCCCTCTCAAGGCCTGTCTCTGGACCTCCCTCTACCCCCCTCAGGGCCCGTCTCTGGAGACCCCTCTCCCATCAGGGCCTTACTCTGGAAAGCCATCCCCTCTCAAAGCCTGTCTCTGGACCTCCCTCTACCCCCCTCAGGGCCCGTCTCTGGAGACCCCTCTCCCCTCTCAAGGCCTGTCTCTGGACCTCCCTCTATCCCACTCAGGGCCTGCCACCACGCGTTATTATGGAACGCACCGCAGATTTGGCCAGACTGCACCCTGCGCCCGCCTACGCAGCAGTCAAGCGCCAGAATTGGCCAGAAGCAAGCCTTTTCTTGCCTTTTGACAGCTCGAATCTCCCACACCACAAACACTATTATTTATTTTTTTAATTACGCTACCCAAATTGTACCCAGCAATCGGATTTGTGCAGTGATCCCCACAACCCTGTATTATGGACAAATGGAATTATTGTGTATATATATATATATACAGTATATATATATGGTGATAATTCCATTTGTCCATTATATATATATATACACAGATCCTTTCCAAAAAATTAGAATATCATGGAAATGTTAGTTTTTTCCCATAATTCCTTTCAAAAAGTGAAACTTTCATAGATTATAGAGTCATTACACACAAAGTCTAATATTTCTAGCCTTTGTTTCATTTTTCATAATTTTGGCCTACAGCTCCAGAAAACCCCCAAAACAGTATTTCAAGAAAGAAGTGTAAAGAGTGTGAAGAAAATGAGTGAGCAAAAAGTAGTTAAAATATTGTTAATTTACCGTTTTTCTTTTTCATTTAAACTAATGTTGGAAATCCGCGGTGGGTTCCATAATATTGCCGGCACCCCCCCCCTCCTCCTCCTCCTGGCCTCCCTCTGGGGTCACCTCCTCTCGTG
The DNA here is from genome assembly GCF_964638095.1 of Poromitra crassiceps. Classification (NCBI taxonomy): domain Eukaryota; kingdom Metazoa; phylum Chordata; class Actinopteri; order Beryciformes; family Melamphaidae; genus Poromitra; species Poromitra crassiceps. Next base: position 58,908,691 of record NC_139642.1, read on the forward strand.
GTTTGGCTCCTCCAAAGATGGCAGAGTTGGGGTTGGCGACCTGGTTGAGCGGTCCAGCCACCGTGCGCGGCTTCAACTGCAGGCGAGGCCTCTGTGCACGCTCCTCTGCATGCGCACACACACAAAGATTGAGTGTTAAACTGTTCTTATACGAGTTATAAGTTGTGCTTCAACAGTGTAACAAAATGATTCGTTGTATGGCCATTTTGTTTTGTACCGTGTTTCATCTGATATTGGCCAGGGCCTTTATATAGCTCCCCTGCAGAGGGTCCCAAGCCTTTATTGGCTTATATTAGAGACAGGCCTTTATTTCTAATTGCCTCTGTTTGAGAAATAGATTTGTTCATATTTTAGTACCAAGCCTCTTTGTGTTTTCCCCAGATAGAGCTGGTTAATGTGGTCTGGGAACGCCTTGGGATCCCCCAGTCAGAGCTGGTTAATGTGGACTGGGAAAGGGAAGTTTGGAGTAGTGTCAATTTTGTCGGCTATTTCTTTATTTAGTCTTAGTCCCGTGTTAAATGTCCTTGTTAGTCTTTGTCATATTTAGTTAACTTCATCCTGTTTTTATTTAGTCAAGTTTTAGTCGACTAAAAGTTTGAGCATTTTAGTCTCAGCTTAGTCAAATAAAACCACAAGTATTTTAGTCTAGTTTTAGTCAACGAAAATTGTTCACATTTTAGTCTAGTTTTAGTCAATGAAAACTGTTGAATCTGCTGATGCGCTTGCACTAGTAATGGTATTTCGAAGCAGTGTTGCAACTCTTTCCCAGGGAAAGTAGCTAATGCTGACTCTGCCCACCCGGGCCAGTGTCGGCGTACGGCGGTAGCAACGACAAGTGGACTGTATTTACAGTCCCTGCTCAGCCCGCAGCTGAGGGGAGAATGGAGGGAGGCTGGCTGTGCTGTGTGGAAAGCACTCAGACTTCTCTGGATATAACATAGACAAGCAAGTAGCTGTACATTTTGGGAACACAATGCCTCATACACATATAGATGAGACCCTTAGCTAAGACTGGGCGGGTTCTGTTCCAAATACTGCAAATGTTTTTAAGACAGCTAAATGTCAGCTAGATCTACAGTATGATGCTGCAGCACAGGAACCTGAACTGCTGCATTGAGGGGGGGGAAACAGTCTATAATTAGTGTTAATTTTGTCGTCTATTTTTAAATTTAGTCGTAGTCTTAAGGTCCTTACACATCGGGAGCGTTTCTTTCGTGCGATTAATTTGCACGTCAATAATATTTTCCGAACCTATGTCAGTCAATGCAACCGTGCATACCAACGGCGAAGTTTCGGCGAGCGTTATTGTGGTGTTTATTTTTCCGAACCACGGTCGATTTTTCAGAAGTTCGCTTCCGACGTGTACACATCTGTGGCTGTGATTGACAGGTGGGTCAAAACTCGCATCACAATTTCGTGCCGTATATTCGCATCGCTCTTGATGTGTAAGAACCTTCAGTCCTGTGTCAAATGTCCTTGTTAGTTTATATCATATTTAGTCAACCTCGTCTTTTTGTTTAGTCAAGTTTTAGTCGACTAAAAGTTTGAGTATTTTAGTCTCGTCTTAGTCTTGCGGAAAAAGGTACCGTAAATTCCGGACTATAAGCCGCGGCTTTTTTCCCGTTTTTTGGCCCCTGCGGCTTATATAACGGTGCGTCTTATCTATGGATTTTTTCAGAAAAAAAAAAAAAAAAAAAAAAAAATCTCTCTTTTTTAGCACTCTTTCTAACTATAAATCCACTTCTGTTTTAATTTCCTCTCTTGCCCTCTTTTCACCACACCGCGGACACTGTGTGCACTGTAAAAATAAACAACGGTGGTGTTGTGTTATGTTGTTTTGTTGAAATGTTGTAATACGGTAAATGGGAGCTTCCTCAAACAGCCATCTCTTCCCGACAATCCCCTCTGTGCGTGACCACTTACATATGGTAATTACGGTAAGCAAACGGCCACTCGGGCAACAACTCCCTCCCCCGACTACCAGGAGAAAATCACAAACTTCGGCGAATTCACACAAAGGAAGATCAAGGAATATTCACAACAAGACGAGCAGTAGAAGCAACACTCTCACTTACCATGGGGAAGGTACGCAGAAATTCACACGAGGCAGCTTTCAAGTTGAAAGCAGTCAATCTCGCATTAAAAGAGAGCAGCCGCCGATCAAACAGAGCAGCCGCGCGTAACCTGGGCAAAAGGGACTGTCCGTCCGGGGGAGAACTACTGAACAACTCCCTCCCGACTATCAGGAGAAAATCACAAACTTCGGCGAATTCACACAAAGGAAGATCACGGAATATTATAGGAGTGTGAAAACATCCACAATTACCAACGGGTTCCAAAACGCTGGACTGCTGCGGGATGAAGAGGATGACGCCACGGGGACTGCCCCCTAGTCCGATACCTCACGAGTCCGATACCTCACGAGTCCGACACCTCATGGTTTTGGGTTAGGGTCTGGGGGAGGTTAGGTTTAGGCGTGGGGGTGGGAGAGGTTAGGTTTTGGGTTAGGGTCTGGGGGATGTTAGGTTTAGGCGTGGGGGTGGGAGAGATTAGGTTTTGGGTTAGGGTCTGGGGGAAGTTAGCCTCTTTTTTCGGACTCGTGAGGTGTCGGACTCGTGAGGTATCGGACTCGTGCCATGGCACCTGAAGGAGAGAGGAGAGTGGTTGACGAAGCCACCCTGAACCTGTTCGTTTCCGACACTGAAGATGAGGACTTTGGTGGTTTCAGTACGCAGGAAGAAGAGGAAGACGAGGATTAGTGACTTGACTTCTCTGGTTACAGGTTTGCTGCACATATACGGTAGCCTATTGTTGTGTGATTTTGTCTGGGGATTAGTGACCTGACTTTTGTTTTGTTTTGTTGAAATGTTAATAAATGGGAGCTTCCCCAAACAGCGATCTCTTTCCCGACATTCCTCTCTGTGCACGAACCCTTTCATATGGTAATTAAACATCAAAACACCCGCGGCTTATAGTCCGGTGCGGCTTATAGAAGAAAAAAATAGTCAATTTTGGTCCCGCGGCTTATACACCGGTGCGTCTTATAGTCCGGAATTTACGGTAGTCGACTAACATTTTTCGTCATAGTTTTCGTCTACGAAATTAACACTAGTTTGGACGGAGTCCCCTGCTGGATCTGCTACCTGCATGACCCAACTCCAGATAAGTGGTTGAAGATGGATGGACGATTTTTTTGTTACTGCAAAGCAATCCTGACTTTACAACAGAAATAAACATGTTTACAGCCTGGCTTTGCCTCTATAGCTAATTTCACTTTTGTGGTGGCTACGTTCATATTTTTATTCACCTTATTCTTTGCCCACACATGGACGCTTCCGCATTACGTCATTTCGTAATAGTATTTCCGTTTTAGACTCGCCAAAAACCCCGCAGGCAAGATGGCCGCCCACACTCCCCTCCTAAACTGGCAGAATTACTCCCCCATAAACTAACATATCTTGGCCAATAAGTATGTAACATACAAAATAAAACAACCCGTAATATCTTAATTTTATGTAGAATGCAGAGGACATGTAACTGTTTAGTTAAACTTGCATTCCAGGAATATTGTGCTCTAAAGATGACGTTAGTGGAGTCGAGACTGTTTCGTCCTGAAACCCACATAGGTTGTGCGCCAGGCGTAACCTATGTGGGATTCGAAATAACCCATCCGAGATAGAAACGTTATAAATATAGCCACGTTATATAAACAACAAACTAACGCTGGTGATCCGTATGGAAACAGTGTTACTCGAAATGGTTAAAAGTTATATCAATTTGGTCATTCAGTTGCATTTTACTGCCATATAACATAACTAACTAGCGGCTAATATTAGCCACAGTAGGCAACTAGCGCTGAACCGGAAGAACAAATAAGTTTGCGTTGAACGCGGAAGAGAGAAAAAGTGGGCGTGGTGAATAAGGTGAATACAGTCTGTGAGTGAGTGTGTGTCTGTGGTCTCACCAGCAGAAGGTTCTCTGAAGTCCTCTGTCGCTCCTCCGCGTGGCGGCGGTGGCCCATCTCGAAAGCGACTCATCCCTCCTCCTGCTGCCCCCCTACTGTCACCCGGGCGACTGCCGCCTCGACCCCGCCCACCAAAGTTGTCATCTCTAAAGCCTACAGACAGGCAGACAGACAGGTGGAGAGAGAGACAGGCAGACAGGTGGAGAGAGAGAAACAGATGGACAGGTGGAGAGACAGACAGGTTAGAAAATGGCTGCCAGTCTGGTCCAGTTTTGGGAACCTGCAAGGTGATCAATGAGATGAGCTGTTGTGGTGAAAGGCATGATGGGAAAGCAGGAGGCGTGGTCCAGCCTGTCGGCCATGTTGCTCCGTGTCCAGACCCACACACACTGTGACTGTCGGCCATGTTGGCTCCATGTTCAGAGACACACTATGACTGTCGGCCATGTTGGCTCCATGTCCAGAGACACACACTGTGACTGTCGGCCATGTTGGCTCCCTGTCCAGAGACACACTGTGACTGTCGGCCACACACACACAAACAAACTAAATTGAAGCGGTCATGGCCGACCCCTCGCACCCATGTCACAAACTCTTTGAAGCTCTCCCCCTAGGCAGGCGACTGACATCTGGCAAAACCAGAACCTCTCGTCACAGGGACAGCTTCTTCCCAACTGCCATCAGCCTCTACAATGAGGCCCGATATACCCCATGAATAAGGACTCTGTCACCTCCCCCCCCCGTGCCTACCCTACTCCCCCCAATCATATGTCTCTTTAAAGGACTTTAAATTTTGTGATTGTTCTGTGATTGTTTTTTATATGGCGTTGTCTACTATTGATGTGATTGCAGCATACTTGCACTAAGACAAATTCCTTGTTTGTAATCTGATTACTTACTGTGGCTATTAAAGTGAATATTGAATCTCGAACTCACAAAAGGTTAGGTGACATTAACCTGCATGTAAAGCAGGACTTAACTTGTCATGTTTGGTTTAATACGGTCGAGGTTTAATTTTGTTGAATTCAGTTGAGTTTAATTTGGTTTAATTCAGTCAAGTTTAATTCTGGATGCTAGAACAGCAGCTACAGTGCGGTGTGCTCTGACTGGCTGGCTGTCCAGCCTGTACTCTCTGACCGCACCTCCTGCTGGCTGGTCGTAGTAGTCTCCGTCACCGCGGCCTCCTCTCGGTGCTCCTCCTCCTCCTCTCGGTGCTCCTCCTGCTCCTCCTCCTCCTCTGCCTAGAGGGGGCAAGAGAGGTTAACACTGAGAGCGAGAGAGAGGAGGGAGAGAGAGAGAGAGAGAGACCTACAAGGGACAGAGGAGTTGAACACAAAGAGGAGAGTTGAGGAGCAGAGAGGAGCGGAGAGGAGGGTGCAGCGCCTCCTGTCTGGAGGAGTCAGGAAGCACAGTTAGTTAGTTAGCGGACAGCTGCTGCGTTCACGTCCCGGAGGAAAGGCCAGTGTCTGACAGGAGCCTCGACTGGGAGCTCTGGGTTTGGTGAGACTGATTTTTCTGACTTCCTATATATTACATTTCTCATCGTTTTTTATGTAAAAAAAAAAAATAGAAGTGGGATTGTGGTGGAAGCTCACTGGTTCAAATCTCCCTCTTTACTATGGTGCCCTTCAGGAAAGCAGCTATCTCCTAACTGCTATAGTGAAGCTGTTAACATATTAATGTATTATGTTAGTCAAGGCAGTGCAGTTTGTCTCTGAGCTTTTTAGTATATTTTGTAAAACAATGGGAGTCTATGAGTTCAAACCTGCAGTAGAACAGTCAGTGGGAGCTTCTGACTGTGGAAACACATCAGAGGATTTAGACTTTTCATGGGAGATAATAGAGACATGAAAATATTTTTGTTATTATCCTTCCACTCCAATAAGAGCTGAGTCTACAGTAAGCCTGAATCCTGCAGGCCGAGTCTGAATCCTGCAGGTCGAGCAGACGGACAGAATCTCTGGGCTGGACCAGCTGGGGTAGGAGCTGAGGTGGAGGTGAGGATGAGGATGGAGCATGAAGGATGAAGAGTCCACCTCCTCCAAGTCAAGGTAGTACTCCCCAAAGGTACCGAGTTAGCATCAATTTGTCTTTTTAGCAGTGTTAATTTAGTCAACAAAAACTATGATTTTTTTTTTAATCGACAACCTATTTTCATAACAAAAACTAGACGTTTTGATAAAAACTATGAGGAAATCTATTGGCACTTTCGTCAATAAACAAAAACTAGACAAAAATGTTATGGAGGGATGGAGTGGGAATAGATCCAATCAGAAGAGAAGTAAACTGTTAAATCGGTGTCTGTATTGCACGTTGAAACCTTAAAGGAGAATTTCGGTTTTTTACACCACGGTCCTCATTTCCTCATTAGTTAGATATCGATTTCATGTTCTCATAATTACATTTACAACCATAATGAGCCGCGATGTGACAGAAAAAGTGACATTTACAGAGCGCAGGCACCTTGCCCCGTATGCTCTCGTTATAGCCTGTTTGAGGAGACTACTCGGAGCTCAAAATCTTCCGTGGGCATCCGAATGGAGCCAAACATATTTCGGTGAGTAGAGCATCATATTTTAAGCTGGAAATGAGGACCGTGGTGTAAAAAACCGAAATTCTCCTTTAATACCATTCCACAATAGATTAATAGATCTTTCCAATCAGTTTTGAAATTCTAGAGAAATGTTTAAATAATGCACTATACTTTAACTAAGCCCGTTAGATTTTAGTCGACTAAATCTACCGTAGATTTAGTCGACTAAAATCGTATATTTAGTCGACTAAACCTAGACTAAAACTAAAACATTTCAGATGACTTAAATATGACTAAAACAAAAAATTGAATTTTAGTCAAAAGACTATACTCAAACTAAATCAAAATTTTCTGTCGAAATTAACACTGCTTCTAAGTCACTTTGCTCTCCGCTGTAGATGTTATTTTACCCGGAAAATAATTATTTCCAAAAGGCTGGAACTGAATTATGTTTTATATAAATTGTCTTAAAAAACTTTTTTTCTCACTCAAAACTGACAGACTTGGAGGATGAAGGACAGAAAAGATGGATGCCAGAGATGAAGGTTTAGACAGCGTTAGTCAGCATTAGTCACAGCTACACAGGAGGCATTGCATCAGAGTAAGCTCAGAGGAAAGCAGCAATCTACAATAGATCACACCAGTAGACAGAACATGACAGGGTGCTGTAAAGTTAACGGCTCAATGTTTTAATCCTGCAGCATGGTGGTGAAGATAGTAATAAACTATATGTGAAAAAGACGGAACACTTCACTGTGTTAACTGAAATTAATTCGTTTTTTTGTGTAAGTTAACTAGCTAGTAACTGAGCGAACTAGCTTTTTAACTGAGTGAACTAGCTGTCAGTGTTTTTGTGTTTGTACCTCCTCCTCTGTCGTCTTTCCTGAAGCCGAAGCCGCCGCCTCCTCGCTCTTGTCTCCGCCCCTCTGCAATGTCCACCCTCAGTGACCTGTCGCCTAGCAACTGGAGGGGTCAGAGGTCAGGTTAGCAGTGAAGTAAAACAAGAAGACACAAAGCTCTGTCTGCAAACCACAGCAACCTCCTACCTATCTATACTGGCCTGGGGTCTCACCTATCAAACCTGGCATACGATTCCTACTAAAACCACGACTAACCTGTCCAGTGACTATCTACTCGATCCAATCCGTGTTTCACCACCCAGTATCGTCTCGCAAAGGTATCCCACACAGACGTAGTGATGTAAAAAAACAAATCGACAAACGGTTAAAAGTAAACAAGACAATTTACGCAAATAATCTACGCAAATCCTGACCCATCTTTAAATCCCCCAGTGGTTTAGTGGCGAAGATAAGTCACTGAGATGTGCACACATACACACCTTATCCCACACAAATTATATTCCAAAGCCAAAATGCCAGATCGCCGTCCAACTGAGGTGCGCGGTTTCCCTCTGTTGTGACAAGCGGAGATAATGGTTCTTTGCAGTGAATGCGTTTGGAAAAGATATGTATGTAGGCTTAACCTAAGGGCCTGTATTTCGTTGTAAAAAATATACGTTTTGAATGATGTCTTTTTGATTGATTTTATGTTCTTCTGTCCTCTGTATGATGAATTTAGACATGTGCTTTTCGAGAAAATGAGCTTGCTATATAATGATTTTTTTTATTTGGATGATTACAAAAAATTTGAATTATGTTTTAGAAAGGGAGCATTCCATGTAGCCAATTTCATTTCTAAAGCCTGGGAAAAGAGAAAAAATATGCTGTAAATTTGATTTGAGTTCTATAATGTGTACGTTTGTGTATATGTATCCAGTGTGTATATGTTTATATATGCATACACACTGTGTGTGTGTGTGTGTGTGTGTGTGTGTGTGTGTGTGTGTGTGTGTGTGTGTGTGTGTATGTATATACAGTATATGCATACATACTGTATGTTTGTGTTAAATTGTTTACACACCATGCAAGATTGTTGTCTTTAGTGTCTTATAAGCCCATGCGGGCTGGGCACCCTGTGTGCATGACACTTGAATAAAAATATCTATCTATCTATCTCTCCTGTGTCAATAAACTCGGTGTTTCCCCGTTCACACCTCCCCGCCTCAAGTCATTGGGAATGTTTAGAACGTTTACGGTATCTATTTATTTCCTGTCTATATGAAGAGTTCATTTACAAAAACAGATTTAAAGTCATTCTTAAAATTAGCCAAATAGACAACACATGCTGATACGCCATAGCCTATCAAAGTGAAAATGATTAGGTGAAAGTTGTAGGCCTAATTATGATCTACAATAAGAAGAAATATTAAAAGATAAAATGCTGATATGATATAAATACATAGGCCCAATAAGAGGTATAAGAGAAACAAACCGTTAATAGGCTATATTCCTTACATTGTTCTACCTTTCCTGTGTTCTCAGACTTGTAGGGATATGCTGCTTTATCCTAAAAACTGCATGATAATGATAATGTCAATCTAATAAAGAGAAGAAAGAAATCTACAATAGGCTATCAAATATATAATAATAAGTAATATATACATAATAAGTAAGGTAGCGCACAGAGCTAACAGCTAGCTAACGCCAGCTTTCTTCTTCTCTCGGTTTATAGGCGGGTCACTGACACCTTCAAGGTGCTTACCGCCACCTGCTGTACAAGTAGGTTAGTTGTACATGCAACGGACATACATCTATCCATTTTATAATTCTGACGGATAAGTGTGGCCACGGCCTTAATGACATAGTTGTTAGGCTGACTGCTTCAGCATTCATTAGTGTACGTACGCGGTGCAAATGAAGGGTGAGCTCACACCACCTTGTTGGGGTACCCCCGTACTACAGTGTTTTACCATGGAGAAAGAGCCATTGACCTTGACCTCTTGAGACTTTACACTAGAACCGCCAAGGAGTCATTTCTACCCCCCTGGCATTTTCAAATGCACGTCTTTGTGAAAATAAAAGCCCTCTATCTCTCAGTTCATGACTTTTGCTAAAATGGTTTTATTGGTCATATACTGAATTATGGGGTGTGTGGGATGAAAAGAAAAGAAAATATGATCATTTATACCTAGAACCGCCAAGGAGTCATTTTAGCCCCTCATATAAACAGGTGTTGTCTACTGTAAGTGTGCAGCTGTAGCCAATTCCCGCGCTCACATTTGCACCATGCAGGTGACATCATTTTGGCTTACAGTAAACTACAGTACTAGTCGCATACAGTAGGGTAGGCTAGCCATCTTGAAGAAAACAACAACAATAAGAAATGGACCGTCGCAGAGGAAATATGACTGTCCTAGAGGCCCTGAAAATGTATCAGGACATGAGTGAAGCTGAATCTGATGGGGGAGAAGAAAAATATGTAGCCTACTGAAGTAAACCAATTAATAAACCACAGCATTTTAAATACTGTAGTTATTTGATCAAGTCGTACTAATTATTTAAACTATAAATGAAAATGAACAACCAACTGCTTCAATAAATTACATCTTTGTGATTGCTAACACAGTTGCGGCAGGGGGGTAAAAATGACCCCTTGGCGGTTCTAGGGGGTACTGGAATGTTGGTGGTTCTAGTGTTAATAAAGTGCTGGTAAATACTCACTGCGCCGTCGTACGTCAAAGCTTCTTTTAGAGACTCCAACTCGTCAAACTCTACATAACAAAAACCTGAGAGACAAACCAACAGTCAGAGCTCTTTACATAACAGAAACCTGAGAGACAAACCAACAGTCAGAGCTCTTTACATAACAAAAACCTGAGAGACAAACCAACAGTCAGAGCTCTTTACATAACAAAAACCTGAGAGACAAACCAACAGTCAGAGCTCTTTATATAACAAAAACCTGAGAGACAAACCAACAGTCAGAGCTCTTTACATAACAACAACCTGAGAGACAAACTAACAGTCGGAGCTCTTTACATAACAAAAACCTGAGAGACAAACCAACAGTCAGAGCTCTTTACATAACAAAAACCTGAGAGACAAACCAACAGTCAGAGCTCATAACAAAAACCTGAGACAAACTAACAGTCAGAGCTCTTTACATAACAAAAACCTGAGAGACAAACTAACAGTCGGAGCTCTTTACATAACAAAAACCTGAGAGACAAACCAACAGTCAGAGCTCTTTACATAACAAAAACCTGAGAGACAAACCAACAGTCAGAGCTCTTTACATAACAAAAACCTGAGAGACAAACCAACAGTCAGAGCTCTTTACATAACAACCTGAGAGACAAACCAACAGTCAGAGCTCTTTACATAACAACAACCTGAGAGACAAACTAACAGTCAGAGCTCTTTACATAACAAAAACCTGAGAGACAAACCAACAGTCAGAGCTCTTTACATAACAAAAACCTGAGAGACAAACCAACAGTCAGAGCTCTTTACATAACAAAAACCTGAGAGACAAACCAACAGTCAGAGCTCTTTACATAACAAAAACCTGAGAGACAAACCAACAGTCAGAGCTCTTTACATAACAAAAACCTGAGAGACAAACCAACAGTCAGAGCTCTTTACATAACAAAAACCTGAGAGACAAACCAACAGTCAGAGCTCTTTACATAACAAAAACCTGAGAGACAAACCAACAGTCAGAGCTCATAACAAAAACCTGAGAGACAAACCAACAGTCAGAGCTCTTTACATAACAAAAACCTGAGAGACAAACTAACAGTCAGAGCTCATAACAAAAACCTGAGAGACAAACTAACAGTCAGAGCTCTTTACATAACAAAAACCTGAGAGACAAACTAACAGTCAGAGCTCTTTACATAACAAAAACCTGAGAGACAAACCAACAGTCAGAGCTCTTTACATAACAAAAACCTGAGAGACAAACTAACAGTCAGAGCTCTTTACATAACAAAAACCTGAGACAAACTAACAGTCAGAGCTCTTTACATAACAAAAACCTGAGAGACAAACCAACAGTCAGAGCTCTTTACATAACAAAAACCTGAGAGACAAACCAACAGTCAGAGCTCTTTACATAACAAAAACCTGAGAGACAAACTAACAGTCAGAGCTCTTTACATAACAAAAACCTGAGAGACAAACCAACAGTCAGAGCTCTTTACATAACAAAAACCTGAGAGACAAACTAACAGTCAGAGCTCTTTACATAACAAAAACCTGAGACAAACTAACAGTCAGAGCTCTTTACATAACAAAAACCTGAGAGACAAACCAACAGTCAGAGCTCTTTACATAACAAAAACCTGAGAGACAAACCAACAGTCAGAGCTCTTTACATAACAAAAACCTGAGAGACAAATCAACAGTCAGAGCTCTTTACATAACAAAAACCTGAGAGACAAACTAACAGTCAGAGCTCTTTACATAACAAAAACCCGAGAGACAAACTAACAGTCAGAGCTCATAACAAAAACCTGAGAGACAAACCAACAGTCAGAGCTCTTTACATAACAAAAACCTGAGAGACAAACTAACAGTCAGAGCTCATAACAAAAACCTGAGAGACAAACCAACAGTCAGAGCTCTTTACATAACAAAAACCTGAGAGACAAACCAACAGTCAGAGCTCTTTACATAACAAAAACCTGAGAGACAAACCAACAGTCAGAGCTCTTTACATAACAAAAACCTGAGAGACAAACCAACAGTCAGAGCTCATAACAAAAACCTGAGAGACAAACTAACAGTCAGAGCTCTTTAAATACAGACGGTGAACAGTCAGTACGTTTACATGCACAGTTAAGTCGAGCTATGGTTATACAGCTGTAGCTTGATTAGGCTATTTACTCAGACTACTGTCCTTGTCCCAGTCCCAGTAGGGCTGTGAATCTTCACTGGCCTCACGATTCGATTCGATTACGATTCAGAGGGCTACGATTCGATTCGAGTACGATTATCGATGCATCTCGATGCATCGCGATGCATCTTAAATCGATGCATCACTTTTTTCCGCAATACATGATTTATTTTTTCTCACTTTCTTTTTTCTCACTGTGTGGCTACTTTTAAAATAAAAGCGCATTTGGAATTGCATTGTATTATGATCCATAATTAAAATAAACTGCATGTACTTCCATTATATTTTATTTGATTATTAAATAATAATAATAATAATAATAATCGATTTTTGACATTTGTGAATCGATGCAGAATCGTGCACGTCCGCATCGCGATGCATCTTATAATCGATTATTTTTGACACCCCTATGTCCCAGTATACAAGGACGGGTGGGAAATCGATTTTCTGATGGAATCATGTTGCCTCCGGTGCGATAGGTGGCGATTAGGGATGTTCATCAATTATCGAAAATCGATAATTGATCGTTAAGGATTGGAATCGATCCTGTGGCATTTGGATCGATTTTTTAATTATAAAAAAAAAAAAAAAAAAAAAAAAAAAATGGACTAGGTTTGGGTGGAATTCGTTCCTCCTCGCCCCACTCCATTGCACAGCCGACTAACGTGAGGTGGAGCTTCATATAGTCTCTAGTTTTCTGGCTGGGCACGGGCCTTTGTGCCAACAAAACTGTTTTAAACATGGGAAATTCACACCGGCATGCGCCGGGGACAGCAGTGTTGGAGAGGAGACACATTGAAATAAAGAGTTAATTTAGGAGAACACGTTGTCTTTCGTATTTTCTGCCATAGGCATTCATTTTGTTAAAAAAATATATATATATTGAAAATTTTCTAAGTATTAATATGATCGATAATCGATAATTGATCGTTAATTTTCACCGATTATCGATTTTGGAAAATTTTCAAAATGAACATCCCTAGTGGCGATATGCACTCTTTCCCCGCAGGCTCCGCCAATTCAAAATGACTGGTAGCAGCAAGTCTCTTAATAATAAGGTATTTAATAAAAAAAAATATATATACGGTATATATATATATATATACACAAAAGTTTTTTTTTATGTTCTGTATTTTAGTGATAGTGATGTTTTGCTGTGTTCTGTGTTTATGTGGTCGAGCGAGGTTGTGTTTATGTGGAGAGAGAGAGCGCCGATAAACCGTTCAAACGCAGGGATGGTCACGTAACACAAAGCTGCCCCTTGTGAGCTCAATACAGTTGAAACTAAGATATTCCATGAAAATAAATATTTTTTCTAGACACAGATTTAGCTACTACATTAACGAACTTCACATTTAGCTTTAGCTAATCGCTCCCTGGCCGCTAACATAACAGTTTTACATGCTGTTCGACTTCCGGATCAAAGCCTGGCATGGGGACTTTAGCGCGTGCGCTGATCGCCTCGTCTAGTTCCAGTCCGACTGGCCTGTATACACGCAGGAGTAAATCGACTCCCAATCGCATTATCTGGGTGTGTTATACCGCATTCATGATAACTCGGCCCGCCGGAGGTTTCAACACGGAACCTCCGCCCTGGACAGATTTGCGTTCACGCTGCACCTCCCGCTCGGGGGTAAAGCCCAAACTGTTGCTATAGCAACCCGCGTTAGCATGGTAGCTACCTACTAGCGAACAATGCTAACCGAACATGCTGATTGCTGAATTTCACACAGAGCGAAACACAGATGATACAAACACATATGAAACGTTAACATTACATAATTAAGAACTCAACTTGTGTGTTAAAACGTCAACAAACGTCTTTATAATAATTCTGTGATTATCATTAACGATGCAAGTAGCCATTTTGATGTGGCTGTGACATCAACTCGGAGAAACCGGAGCTCTGGATGATACCCGAATTTCCGAGCTGTAATTCTGGCCTGGACGACCGTTCAATTCACTTTTTACAGGTCGGAACCCATTTTTTCCGGCGGTCCGAGTTGTCTTGAACGGGGTATTAGTCTGACTTTTATAACTTCGATTTCAGTCGAGCTAACATACATGCATTTCATAAGTCCGGTTTTAGGTAATTATTAATAACGCAATAATTCAATTTTTTTTAAGTGCATGTAAACGTACTGAGTGTTGTCTAATATTTATCAGGAATGTTTCCCCAATAGAGTGTCAAAGTCACGCCCACTTCCGGGTTAGGGATACAAACCATGGGCTTTCATCCGCCATTTTATTTTCCATAGACGTTTCGTAAAATGCATAATAAAAATAGTTTTACTTGGTAAAACCAAGCGATTCAGCTGTAGATCAGGAGAGACCACAGAACATTTAACTCAAACAGGGGGGAGAAAAAAACATTTTGTTTTGGTCAGAGTGAAATGTTCTATGGTCTCCTGATTCTAAATATAGATGAATAGCTTGGTTTGACCAAGTAAAACGATTTTTATATGCATTTTACCAAATGTCCATGGAAGCTCAATGGCGAATGAAATCCCTTGGCTCTCTATTTATCAGAAATGTTTGATGGCCCCACCCCCTGACCTTTGAACTTGTCAGTCTCCTTGTCTCTGACGAGGCGCACGCTGCGCACGTTGAGGTCTTTAAAGATGGCGTCTATGTCCCCCTGCACGGTGTTGAAGGGCAGGTTCCCCACGTAGGCCGTGTAGGGTGGTTCCTCAGGAAGATCCTTCTGCTTCCTGGGTCCCCCGGAGCTGCCGCCGCCACGGGGCCTGCAGGGAGCACAAAGCATCATGAGATATGTATGCACAACGCATCATGGGAAATGCACTAGGGTTACAGCTAGGGATGCACGGTGATATTGGCACACCATTGCTATCAGCCGATAAAGGCTTTAAAGTCAAGCTGAAATGAAAAATGACTTTTTAACTATTTTAGATCACATCCCTGGTCATTAACATTTAACAGTGTGCAAAAAAAATCACAAAAATCAAATTTATTTGGTTTTTCCACATCAAAAGTCAACCATGCTGTCTTCATTCATAACCAGGGCTCGACGTTAACTTTTAAAAGTGGTTGCCGGAGTGGCAACCTGGCAAGAGCTTTTGGTTGCCCGAATAAAAATATGGTTGCCATTTTTAGTCGCCTTGTATTTTGAGTAATTAAGATACTATGCAGTCATAAGCCGCCTTAATAATGACGATGTGATCATGTGACAGAAAAGTAAGTATAATTGTCTATAGTATATACTATAATAGGCCAGCGACCCATGCAGCCAGACTTCATCTGCTTTTGACATCTTCATGGTGCGTCCTGCAGCCGCTGTGATTGTGTGCGAGCAGCCACCTGTCCGAGTCAGTACTCGTTAAACACACCGCACGTGCAGCATGCATCACGTAGGTTCCGACTGGTAATTAATAACATTGTTCCGATTGTAACAGCAATAAAATGTCACATATATGTCACTCACAGGTATTAAAACATATTTATTTGGTGTATATTTTGCTGTTTGCTGCTGTACATATTTTTTTGCATGTTAAAACGTGGTTGCCACTGTGGCAACCAAAGGCCTTTTTTTTTGGTTGCCCGGGGCAACCGGGCATCGGTTAATGTCGAGCCCTGATAACGAAATCTACAGTGTGCAGAGGTAAGCAAGTACGATCAAATTTCAACCAAATTTGATGTGATATGAGCTGTCAATCAATCTTCGTGGCTAGGACAAAATTCCGAGCAGGAAACATGGCTGCCTCGATACACGTTTCTTGCCGCAGTACATCACCGACAAAGTTGTGAAACTCTATGATCCCTCTAAAGGCTGAAACATACTTCTGCGTCCGCCCTGCGTCAAACCCAAGTTTGGCTATGGTAAGCAGTTAATTTCGAATATCTATGACTATGGTAATGACAGTGCAGGGGTAATCTGCTGTGTATGGGGCTGTTCACACATGACGTTTGTATTTTTGCATGGAAAAAGCACTACTTGTAGCACTTTTTGTGAGGAGAGGGACGTTATCTGCAGCTGTTAGCCTACCTCAGATCTGGTTGGATGGCATTGGTTAGCGCTTCGTTCGAGCAGACTTGTGAAACAAGCGAAGGCTCATTTCCAATAGGCCTACATCATGTGCGGTATAATCCATTCTGCTTTATGATCACTGTTACAGTAACGTAAATCCACGGATTACAAGGTCCGGTGTTCTGCCAAGAAGTGAAAACTGACCAGTGACCATAATGATATAGCTGCAGCTAAATAGTGATCGCCATGAAGCAATAAAGTGATTCGTTCTCCACATTTCTTGTGGCTAACGTTATGGGACAACGACAGTGTAGTCAGTAAACTAGTGCCACGTTTTCAATGAGTTTTATCGGGCGTGCGTTATGGAGAAGCGTGCGCACCTCCACCAGTCAATTTTTGTGATGAGCTGGGAAACTTCCGGTTAAAACTTTCAAAAATAATATTACTTAAACAAAAGTAAATAGTTATTGATGCACGTTGGATGAGAAAAAGGTATTTCAACGAACAAAGCAGCAAACCTTGTATCAAAATACTTGTGATGTTAAGATTACAAGTGAAACTGTGGCTGTACAGCATTACTCAAAATTAATATGAATGTTACAATAAGGGTTTTATTTTGAAAGCCCTAAAGCAGATGACATACTTTTACATTCTGGCTGACTTGACGCCCGTGCAGTTATGCCTGTCTGAAACACAGCTATGCTGCCTGTATAGCCAGATCCACATGACAAAAGCGTGCGTACCATTTTTAAAGGGGTGGGGCGAGTAGTACCCGAACAGCGGAAACATTACTCGAGTACTGACGTTATGAACGAGTACTTGAGTACTCCCGCCCATCCCTAGTGGCTAACCGGAGCTAACATAAAATTGCAGGGTAAGCCCCTCTATAAACCATAATATGTGTCCTTTCACCTTTGATTGAAAAATGCTTCCACCTGATTAAAGAACATGTAATAGTTTATGTAATACCTGAAAACATCAGTCAACATCACATGTCTTTTCTTTAATCAGGTGGATTGAAAGTGGAAACGTTCCACTTTCAATAAAGTGGAAAGACACACATAATGCTTTATAGTGGGACAGACTTCCCATGCCTGCCCATTCACTTCAATAGAACTCTCCTCAATGCAAAATTCGAACAGCTTTGCCAGTAACATGACAGTAAGAAAGGCAGATGTAACCAAATCTAACTGACATCACTATTGTGAAGTGTGAACACAAAACAAAGAACACTTCTGATATAATATGATATATGAGTGTTTTAGTAGTGTATTACTCAATACAAAAAATTAAGGCTTTGAACCGAAAGCTTATGACTGCTTAGTCTGCAGATAAAACACAATGACAAAAGCCAGTCATTTAGACTCAGGTGTTCATAAACTACAGGTTAAGAACTTCCTTTTTTAAATACAAAAATTTGAAATTATTATCACGTATTGGCCAGGAGAAGAAGATATTTGTCGGTTATAGAAGTATCGGCTGAAAAAATCCCCCCCAAAGTCTATAAATCCCCCAAAAAGCTATAAACCCCCCCTATCTGAAGAACAGAAGGGGGGAATCCCCCCACCCAGTTTGCAAAGTGAATTTTAAGCCCTGCTTGACCACAGACGGATGGACATCACTAGCCGCAGAGGCCTATGTGACAGTCATCGCACATTTCATAAACAGGTTTAATAGTAAAAGTGTAATATCATCTTCTCATGTAATATCCCATTCAATGCATTGTTACAACAGAGACATTTGAGTGGTTGGACTGCCCTCTAGTGGACAGAACGGTACATAACAACATGCTTGCATGCAAAAGCCTATCCACCTTATTTTTGAATGCCCCACTGTAAAAAATAATCGCGGGTACAAGGTCCGGTTTAATGTAACTCATTGTTGCAGCTTGCCATTTCCTTTGTTATACTCTGGCTGCAGACCCGAATTATAAACCGGAAGCTGGAGTCCGTTATAAAAGTTATAAATATAGTCACGTTATGAACAACTAACCAACGCTGGAGGTCCGTATGGAAACTCGAAATGTGTGTTACTCGAAATGATTAAAAGTTAAATCAATTTGGTGGCGTTTTACTGCCATGTAACATAGCTAGCTAGCCGCTAACATTAGCCACAGTTAGTAGCCGACTACCCACAATGCATTACGTTATCCCAGCACCCGAACGACACGGCTGTAGAGCAGAATGGCTCTGCTGTAAAAGGGTAAAATCCTCATAGACGTTTTTTTTGTCGGGGGCTGGGGGGTTATCTAAATTGGTTACACCGGAAATAGAACCCATAGTTAACGTAAGGCAAAATGGCCACCAAAAATAAGGTGGATAGGTCCAGAGAAAAAGCCTAAATTTGAGCATTACAAATTCATAAGAAATCGAATAAAAAATCGAATATTAAAATAATAAAGCACTGACAATCAAAATCGATTATAGAGGAAGATTGACAGCCCTAATATATAGTATAGTGTTATTGGTGTAAAAATACAGTGATTTTTGGCCAAGATATAAGAACAAAGCAGTCATCAATTGAGATTCAGAACACAGATGCTGCAGGCTGTATCTGAACTGCTGCCAGCTGACTGCATCTGACTGAGCAATAATCAATCACACAACATGATAGTACAGTATGTTACACACAGTCAGCTAGACCCAACACACACCAACAGCCTACTACACACCAACAACACCACACTCTACACACCAACAACACACTCTTCACACCAACAACAACACACTCTACACTAGCCTCAACGCGAGACTCAGCCTTCATTCTTCAGACTGAGTCTCGCCGTAGCAGGTCCTCAATCAACTGAACTTATCGTTTGGAATGGTCTCTAGTGACATACACGTTATCAATCACAATAAAAATGTACCTTACTGACGCACAATGTTGTTCTCCTTTGATAGGGACCAAGAGCATCCAAAAATAGCACATAGTTTTACAATACCGAGCCCTTATTCACATGCCAGAGCCGGTTTAAGCTAAACAAGGCTAGATCGGAACCTATGGCCAGCGCGATAAAGCGTTGATGAGCCTGTTGTCAGCCAAAGTGGCTGGCCGATTTGAAATTGTACCAGCCACATGGACAAGTTCAGGCCAGGGTTGACTTGGTATGAGTGTGGTTCTGGAAAACCAAGGGAAAGTAGCTGTTACAATCTGCATATACTTAGGTTGTTACAGGAAATGCCTTACATGTATACAGTACACCAAAATATACATTTCTCGAACATGAATCTGCAAATAAAAAAACATCAATGTATAAATAATTAAATAAACAATAAGGCATCATGCCATCAGCTGAGCATATTCTCCAGCACATAGAAATGATATAATCCCTCTCCCCAACAAAGCCAAGCACCCAGCAGACAGCAGACACTGCACTGCACACATTCACACTCACAGTCAATGCAACACAGCCCAAACAATTGGCACCCACATAGTATGAAGAAAACACCAATAAATGGCAAATGAAGGCACTATCAATAAATGGCAAATGAAGGCACTATCAATAAATGTCAAATGGGCACTGTAATTTAGCATTGAGGAGGAGCCACATGGCGGACGAGTCCACCGCATGGCAGAACACAATCCTAACGTCACTCCGAGGCAAACAACAACAAATATTAAACAACTTACTGGTTGCTTGGACGCACACAGCTCTGAAAAACCAAAACCCCAGCAACTGGCTTAACAAATACTACTCGAATTACACTCTGTAAACATTAAAGTCGAGCTGAACCCAAAAATGACTTTTCTTTTCTTTTAGTTCAAATACCTGGGTAGTAGGGGTGTCACAATATATCGTCCCACGAAATTTCGCGATAGTAAAACGTCACGATATGTATCGTTGAGATGAAATCTCATATCGTGAATTTTTTTTTTTTTTTTTTTTTTTTTTCAAAAATAGACAAAGAAACGTCTTTGTTTGTTGAAGTTCAATGTGTGGAAAGTAGTTCAGTTGAACAAGTCTCTGAAGAGACACATGAGAAGTTATACAGGAGAGAAACCATTCAATTGAGTTTCTGGCAAAACTGTTTACTTGACAGGAAAAACTGAAGATGCATAAAAAATAGACTAAGAAAAGTGTTGTTGTTTGAGTTTGAAGAAAAACTGAAGATGCATAATGAGAATTTATACTGCTGAGAAACCTTTTAGTTCAAAGTAAATCTAAGTGACGGTGTAACTCATTCTATTTCAAGATAAGCCTTATCTCCAATCTCATGTTTTTTCTAGTTGTTATTGTAATAACAATTTCCCACAACAGCATGTTTTGTATTTGTGCATTTCAAATAAAATACTACTTTTCCAGTCATATATTGTCATTATTCAAGTTTAAAAAAATATTGTTAAAATCGTATCGTATCGTATCGTTATCGTGAACCCAGTATCGTGATACGTATCGTATCGTGAACTGAGTGTATCGTGACACCCCTACTGGGTAGTGCACCTATTTAATAATGTATGCAAAACAAATCACAAAAATCAAATTTCTTTAGTTTTTCACACTTTTTCACATCAAAAGTTCATTTTTCAAGATTTCATTGATAACAGTAATTTACAGTTTGCTGACGTCACTTAGTACTATCAAAATTATACCCCATTTCAACCAATCATTTCACAACATGCAGCTGTCAATCAAATCTTCATTTCAAGATCATTTTCTCTTCCAAATGAAGGGGGAAATGGTGCCTTGTGCCTGTCATCTGGCAGAGTTTCTAGCCCATAAACTAACTACTAACTTGAGCAATTATGCAAACTAAATCAAACGGTAATTTGTAAGAATGCAAATAAATGTAACTGGCTCGTTAAAACACGCATTCCAGGAATATTATTTACATTTATAGCGATAATGGCGCGCGCCTCCGAGCCTGACAGCCTCCCTGGCTGTCAAGGGTCGTCTCTCGGAGATTCCAGGCGGGCAGGGAGCACCCATGCATCGGATTGTCCGCTCCTTCCGCACGAAGCCGGTGGCTGCCTGGTACTCTGATCCCACTCGCGTAGCACGACAACACGCTGAATCTTACCCGGATTTGGGGGTGGAACACGACAGGATTGGCCAATGCCAAAGCCAGTCCTCAGAATTGTCAAATCAAATCATCGACAGGTATATGGTCCGCCTCTCAATTTGTTTTCAGTCTGAAACGGACTCAGATGCACGTGACGAACGGGTTCACCTCGACTTTAAGCATCATCTCTGGGCAGCAGCACACCTCCTGTTTTCACTGTCACTGCTCTGCTACCTGGTGGTCTCCTGCACCAGCAAGGGGGGGGCGTGTCCTAGTAAATTGGTAAATTGGCTCTTAAATCCATGACAGGATCAGCATGACAAAGCCAGATATAGGGCCTGCTTGCGCTGGCCAAAAATTGTAAACCTTGCAGTACAATCTCCCAGCCACTGAGCTCGCAACTGATACATCCGGAGCTGTGGAGCAGTTGAAACCAGAAATGACACAGCCGAAGACTGTTTTTTAGATTTGGCTTTGGCTCTAGCATGTGAATAAGGGCTTGGTATTGTAAAACTACTTAATATTTTTGGATGCTCTTGGTCCCTATCAAAGGAGAACAACATTGTGCGTCAGTAAGGTACATTTTTATTGTGATTGATAACGTGTATGTCACTAAAGACCATTCCAAACGAGAAGTTCAGTTGATTGAGAACAGAGGACCTGCTACGGCGAGACTCAGTCTGAAGAATGAAGGCTGAGTCTCGCGTTGAGGCTAACTCTACACACCAACAACACACAATACTCTCTACACACCAACAACACTCTACACACAAACAACCAACAACAACACACACTACAGCAAGCTGGAACACAACAGCCTGTCTGTCTGTCTGTCTGTATGCTCTGAGCAGGACAGGCCGGTTAGGCCAGTAGCAGCTAGCACCCGGCTCTCAGCCCGCCCCACATGCGGCGGGCTGCACCATGCGGGGAGGGCTGCTCTGCAGCTAGCCTGAGCTCTGACAGGCCTGTGAGGGGACTAGCTAGTACTACTAGCTGCCTGACACCAGCCTCCCACAGGCCCGTCACTCCTCGGGCTAACAGTCACATTAGTTTAATAAACTAACGTTAGCTAGCTGCAGATGGATCTGTGATTGGCACATCTGCAACGTTATAACACCGCCCGAGCTGCGGCTAGCCTTATATCAGCATCATTAGCATTACGCTACGTTAGCGCACACAGCCAACAGACCGGTAGCTGCTGCTTTAGCTTTAGCTCCTCCACGGAAGAGAGCGCGGGGTTTCAGCGCCGTGCTGTGTGCCTCGGGTTGGCTCAGCCCGGCCCGGCATGGCTCGGCCTGGTCTTACCCTCTGCCGCCGCCGAAGCTGCCATAGGCCCGGTCCCGCTCGTCGTAGTTGTCGTAGTCCGCCATGGCTGACTGTTGTGAGCCTGTGAGGAGGTCCTTCACATCAGACAGACAGGCTGAAGCTGCCTGCACAGCGCCTGACCAAAACACGCACACACACGCACGCACACATACTCACGCGCACGCACGCACACACACACACACACACACACACACACACACACACGCACACACACACGCACACGCACGCACGCACACACACGCCAGAGAGGTCTCACTCACAACTCTTTGGTCACGAGTCTAGCTCATCAGCTGGATGCCATCTGGACTGCTTACAACACCTATACAGTGTTATACAGACTTATATTTGTTTAATGCATAAACTAAATCCCACTCATGTAGGCTATAGCTAACTCAGTAAATCATGTTAAAATAAATAATAATACTGTTAAAATGTGCTAAATATGTACTTGGTGGGGACAAGGGCAAAAGAAGTAGCAGCTTGTGAGTGACTAGTTGTATTTTTTCTAAGTAGCTCTCACGCTAAAAAAAAAAAGTGTTGGCACCTCCGCTGTAGGAGTTAACTACCTCCAGAAGGTGTCAGTAATGCAACTCCAAGGATGCAAGCTGCAGTTAAACCCCAAAGAAGAAAAAGAAGAAGAAAAACTCCCTCTCTCCAGCCAGACCACGCCCTAGATATATATATAGATATATAGATAGATAGATAGATAGATAGATAGATAGATAGATAGATAGATAGATAGATAGATAGATAGATAGATATATACACATTATATTATATTATATTATACAGTAGGCATATATATATATATATATGCCTACTGAAATCAAGACAAAAAAACCTGTAAATAAGCCAAAAAAAATGCTAGAGCGTTGATAGCTGCTGAATAAACTTAGTCCTGAACTGCTGAGTGGGCTGTCTCAAGCCAGCAGTATCAGTCTAAACTTAGACTTGAATTAGTAGTAGGCTATAGGACGAATCAGCGTGACGTCACTTACCACCCAGAAATGCGGAACCCCGCGGCAGTTAATAGTATGAGTTGTGCCAAACAAACGTTAATATCTCAAAAACTATAGCCTATATCACATCGCTTATATTTTGACATTCTGAGTGAGAGCAGAATTAGCTCAAGAGTTTGATGTATAATATATGCATGTCGTGTTAAAGTTGTGTGAACTGTCACAGTTTTTAAAATGTAAACAGAGTTAGCCGGCTAGAGTCAGACACACATGCCTCGCGCCACTTGGGCTACATAGGGTTCCATTGCCGTTGCCACCCAGTGACGCGGTTTGTTTACCAAAATGCTGCTCGGTTGATCCCTCATATTGTATTAGTTGTCCCCAGTAGCATAGGCAGGAAAACTATTAGTTGCCAAACCTAGTTCCACCCCAGTGTCTGCGCCGATTCCTCCATACTGACCCTCATCTTCTCTCTCTCCTCCTCAGGTGTCTTTCGTTGGCCTGAGTCTCGTCAGCTGATGGCCCTGCTTGTCCGACGATCCTTATTGGTTGTTGGTCCTGCTGGCCACCATCATTGTCTTGTATCTCTCTGCTGCTGCTGGCCTTGCTCATCCAGTCGTTCGTCATCGCCCCAGCCATTCATCGCCACCCAACAGGCCACTCATCGTCACCCTGGGCCAATACCCGTTACTTTGGTAGTGGGTGCACTCCATCATTGGTTGAGGGATGCTAGCAGGTCAGTTTAGTTTAGGTTAAGATATATATTAGCTACAGCCTAACTGTAGGCTGCGGATTGGCTAGACCAGAGGGTTCCAAAGTCTGAGACTATGGGCCTCCTCTCAGATAAAGCATGGAAAACCTCCATGAAAAAAAAGCTGCCTTCACTCTTATTCAAATGACTAAAATAACTCAAATAAATCACCCCCACTCACTGAGCCTCCCCTGAAACTGTTTTCAACCCCCTGGGGAGGCCCACCTCCCACTTTGGAAACCTCTGAGCTGGACCTTTTGATCGGTATAGTGTTCAGGCTAAGATTAGATTAGATTAGGTCAGGACAGGGCAGACTAGGCTGTAGATTAGTTAGATTCCTTGTGTGCTAGTTAGTTCCGGTTAATGGCTAGAGTAGTCAGATTGTCTGAGCTGTTGCTGGTTTGGCCTGGCGGCTCCGCTGCCAGTTCTAGTGTGCCACTGCTACCTCGCCCTCAGCCGCTGCAGCGGGATAGCTAGGCGGATTGAGTAGCTGCTGTAGGCCCCAGGGCTGGGCCATGTCAGACTAATCGTTTAGGCCTACATGATAACTTGATTGCTAAATTTGACTTTGCTTATCCACCTTATTTCTAGCTGCCATGATGCCTGATGGGTGCTTCTTCCGCAATAGACTGTTCTACAGTCTATTCAGTCTATTGTTTTACAGTCTACAAAACAGTTTACTGTTTTACAGTCTATGGTTTTAACTTGACAAAAAAAACATCTATGAGGATTTTACAGCAGAGCCATTCTGCTCTACAGCCGTGTCGTTCGGGTGCTGGGATAACGTAATGCATTGTGGGTAGTCGGCTACTGTGGCTAATGCTAGCGGCTAGCGTAATAGTTACTTTACATGGCAGTAAAACGCCACTGAATGACCAAATTGATCTTTTAACCATTTCGAGTAACACTGTTTCCATACTGACCCCCAGCGTTGGTTAGTTGTTTATAACGTGACTATATTTATAACGTTACGTTTATAACGTACTCCAGTTTCCGGTTTATAATTTGGGTCTGCAGCCGAGTATAACAAAGGAAATGGCAAGCTGCAACAATAAGTCACGTTAAACCGGACCTTGTACCCACAATTCTTTTTTTACAGTGAGGCATTCAAAAATAAGGTGGATACGAACAATACTGTGATATACATTAGTATGTTTCTAAACTGACCGCTGTGACTATCACTATTCGTGATACAAATAAACTTGATTTGACTTGACTTAAGACAATTCAGCCTATGCAAGATCGTTTCTACTCAATGTGAGACTTAATGTACTGAATACAATATATTTTCACTTGCTAAGATTTCAGCTTTTGCAGAAGCTTTGGCAGCCAGAGAGCAAAGCTCTGAAAGGCCCAACGCCATCTGCAAAACATTGAGGTCATAGCGAGCAAAAGTCTGGGTTAGGCATATGAACCAATAGGGATTTTATCAGCCATTTTATTTTTTTTTATTTTTTTTTATATTTTTTCCCTGTTTTTTTATTCAATTTTTATTCCCCATTAGTGCTAATTTTAATTTATTTCTCCTGGTTGCTGCTCCACCCTCTGCCGATCTGGGGAGAGCCGAAACTGGCTCCATGCTTCCTCTGAGACATGGGCAGTAGCCAGCCGCTTCTTTTCACCTGACAGGGGAAGCTTCACTGGTAGGACATAGCACGTGGGAGGATCACGCTATTCCAACAAGTTCCCCTCCCTCCGAACAGGCGCCCCTAACGACCAGAACTTTTCTTTTCTTTTAAGTTTTTGGTCCAAGTGAAATGTTCTGTGGTCTCTTCTGATTCTAAAGATAGCTGAATCCCTTGGTTTGACCAAGTAAAACAATGTTTATAAGCTTAAAAAATATTTATTCTTAAATGTTTATGTTTATAAGCATGTTTATGTTTATAAGCATTTTATAAAATATCTATGGAAAATAGAAGAGAAAATAGAAGAGGGCATCACTTTGGCTCTCTATTGCAATGTTAGTCCACAGCGGAAACATTGTAGTTTTACAATAATGCCTCTGAAATTGTAGAATCTCAACGCAGATTTTAAAACAAATCAGTTAATTTGAAACGCCATGCAAATAAAGTGTCGGTTATGTTTAGGCAACTAAAACGACTTGGTTAAGGTTAGGGTTATGGTTTGGGTTAGGGGCAATCTGGGAATCCATCGGTTAAAAATAAATACATTTATATAAATTAAAATAAATTCTTTGAACCTCTGGGAGCAAGTTCGTTTCAATACCTGAATAACCGGAACTCAATTTCCCTGGCCGCGCCCCTTTATACTAATTTTACCGACCTCTTGCACCTTATTGGGACTGCTATTATCCGGATTTTCTTCGACCATGCTAACAGATTTTTATGCAAATTGACAATCTGTCAGATTAGGTTAGGGTTCAAAACAGAACATGCAAATTAACTCTCGCTTGAACCCTTACTTGTCAGCAAGCTATTTCAATATCAGTCGTTACGGTAAATGGCTGCTAGAGGTCACCGTGGCCAAACAAACTTTCTAACAATGTAAATGCCATTTTTGTGAAACTAAACTACAAGGTCTTTGGGCTGTGGGCCAAAGGTCACCGTTGTTTAGATGCTGGGCTGGACTGCCAGACTTGCGTTTGGTTTGTCTGATCAGGCACTTAAAGAGCCGTGAAGGGCAACACATCGCTTACTAGATAAGATAAAACCAACCGCTCCTCATGTTTCCCCTCAAATATTGAAACCTTTATTTTATGAAATCACACCACATACACAGAACGCATACACAATTATAAGAGAACTGTTGAATTAAATAAGGCAGAGATTACACAGGTCCACACAGACAGTGGTCTCATATACAGTGGGTACAGCCTGCAGAGTGCTGGTGCTGGGATGGGCCTGGCTAAAGTCTGGAATCACATGTGTTTTGGTGGGACGGATGCCATTTTGTTTGGACTTGGTGACTGATTCCAAGAGGCCTTTATTGTGAAAATCCAAGACCAATTGTATCCGCAGTAAAAGATTACCGACACCGGTGACTCTTGCACGGCGCCCAGTATCAGTCCCTCCAGGATTGCGTGTGTGTGATTGTTGCGATCAAAACTGACTGATTTTGTAGCAGCTTTTCTCAAGAATTGCAAAATAATTTGGAAAGTCTTTTGTGATTTTTGATTTTCTTCTTCTAACTACTACCTAATGGCAACTTTTCCCCAAAACTGTAATGCAATTTGCATATTTCTTTGTATTAAATTGTTTGCGGTAAAATTATAATGCAATCGTAAATTGGAATGCAATTTGCAAAATTTTATGTATTTATTTTTTGTGGTAAAATTGTGGGGACTGGCAAAAATTGCAAGTTGAGGAACCTGTTCTACCCTTTTTGCTGAGAAATCATGTGAATTTTGAAAAATTGCAAGCTCCTACACATTTTGCGGAAATTGGATAAATTGGCATTAATTGTTGCGACGGATGGAAAGACCGCATTGCGGTAGGCTACTTCCAATGTAGCTACTGTCGACTTGTGGCACTTGTATGTTACTACAAACTACAGTTACATTATATAACAGGCACCAGGAGTTTACCGGTATTGTCTTTTCCTCTGTTTGCCCCACCCCCTGACCTTTATTTGTTCATGTCGACCACGCCCCCGGCCATTATGGGAGACCCGACTTTACTAGCGGCAACTATTAGAGAAAATACAGTAAATGTCAAGTAATCATTAACAGACTAATTAATACTTTCCAGTAGCACAGTTCTGTAGGCTAGCTCTAGTTTTTTTAAGCTGTAATTGAAAACGTTACTGAAGCCAATCCAGCAGGTCCGTGATTGGCTGGACTGGGACCGCCTACTTCCTGGTTCAGTGGCTCCCCCTGCAGGACAGCAGCATGGGGTCCTCATTCAGCACAAGTTTTATTAGGCCCGTATTAGGCATGATGGTTAGAAAAGTTGTCTGACTTGCTCCGCCTGCGTGAGCCACGGGCCTCTCATGAGAGCGAGGCGGGCGCAGATTTGGAGCGAGGCGCCGCACTTGCTCCCCACCAACTGCGCCCGACTGTGCAGGTCAGAGGATGACGAGAAATGCATCGATCTGTGCACCCATTGGTTCAACACAGGTGCATCACAAACCCACAGTAAAGTGTAGAAACTTAAATTTCATATCTATTCCTGTTACTCCATATTTTACATCTCGTCTGCTTTCTAGGCGAGGCAGCAGTCAACTCATACGAGCCTATTGTGGTGTAGTGACAGAGTGATGACATCATGGCACTCTACTGTGGTGTCTACTGACAGAATGATGATGACATCATTACGTTCTACTGGGGTGTCTACTGACCCCAGGCCTCCCATCCCATCACCACGACATGTTGGACTGACCCAGACACTGGCTCCTGATTGGTTGGACGGCTGACTGACAGAAAGAGCAGTTTTAGTGCCATATCGCTGCCATGCAGCGCCACGGCACTAGAGTGAGAGATCTCGTTCTCACTCGTAAA
This sequence comes from Poromitra crassiceps, assembly GCF_964638095.1. Taxonomy (NCBI): domain Eukaryota; kingdom Metazoa; phylum Chordata; class Actinopteri; order Beryciformes; family Melamphaidae; genus Poromitra; species Poromitra crassiceps. Next base: position 58,937,404 of record NC_139642.1, read on the forward strand.
ACCTGGGTTGTAGCACATCCCTAACGTTTGATCACTAATGGTAAGAGGGAGGGAGGCTACGCACACACAGCCACACGTACACACACATGCATGCACGCGTGTGCGCGCACACACACACACACACACACACACACACAACTGTATTAACTTGGTAGACAGTTCATTAAGCAGCAAACATGTTAATATCCCACAGACTAAGAAGTAAATATAAGTTAAAATTCATCATTTCTAACAAGAACAAAATTATCTTTGGCAAAAAGCAGCTTCCGCAGAATCTCTCTTCCATTTAGACACAACGACAGCACGATGGAGAGTTTACTGTGGGCTGAGCGGGAGTGGACAGCGATGTCATCAGCAGTGGTCACTCAGTGATGTCATCAGCAGTGGACAGTGATGTCACTGAAGGCCGTAGCAGGACAGGCCGATCCAAATCCAATCCAAACGTCTGGACTGCAAACTCATCTATGTGAGGTCACAGGGCTCAGGGGGGTGGGGCTATTGGGTCCTTCAAGTGAGCTTGTGTTTACCGTGAATACGACATAAGCTCATTTGAACGCCCCCCTCATGTGCTATTCACAACATGTTGTTAAGTGGACATTTCCGAGCGCTTGGAGTTCACAACTTGTGACGTGTCTTACGACGTTTTCACAAAATGGCAGATGCCATGGATGGTGGATGGAAACTACAGTAAATATATTGTCATTTTATAATATGTCTGAGGAACATGTTGATATTCTCAACAGTCCAATGGAACTGGCAGCACTCACAGGTCAAGTTTCAAAAAGGATTTGAATCTGCACAGCAGCAGTACAACCAACAGACGAGTTTCAGCCTGTGGCTTTCCTCACTGTTAAAACACTTTAACATTGAGGAATTAATGAGACTGACTGCCCGGCTAGTTGATTGACTGACTGCTTTACTTGGTGACTGACAGACTGGTCCACTAACTGACGGACCAGTTTTCCGCCTGCTTCACTGCCTGACAAAATGTGACTTCCAATATGGCCATCTCCCTACTGACTTCCAATATGGCCACCATGCTGTAAGCAGTCTGCAGACAGTACACCGTCACTCGCCGCCTCTCTTCCATCAGATAGTGTTTCCGTTGTCGTGTCGACCACACCAAACTGTGGAGGAGCTAATTTGGCTAGAGATGCACCAATCCGCCCCCCCCCCCCCCCACACACACACAGTTCCAATCCAATTCCAATACCTGAAATTGGATATCTGACAATACCAATACTGATTCCGATCCACCATTACATAGTAGCTGGCTCGTACTGTGACATCATTACTATTTGGTTTGGTAATCAATTATCTCATAGAATTAGTTACCTGGTTCATAATATTCCACAATAATAAATTCAACAATGAATAAAGGTCATTAGATATTTCCAAAACAATTCATCCAATCAAAAATGATTAGAATAACATTTCAACAAAGTGACAATTAAACACCCCTGTGGTGAAGAAGTGGTGAACCCCCACAAATATTTATAAGATTAAAATATCTAGAAAACTGAGGGCATGTTGTTGGGTTAGGCCAGGGTGTATTCACACCTGTCTCGTTTGGAGCAGTTGTTCCGAAACAGGGAGGGTTTTCCCCCTTGGTGCCGTTTTTATTTGGGCACGTGTGAACACGCGCAATCGCGCTCGGATGCGGGAAAAAACAAGCGGGCCGAGAGATCACCAAGAAAGGGTGGTCTCTCTCGGTCCGCTTCCAAATGAACTCCGGAGCAGTTCGTGACTCCGCTGCACCCCGAACGCGTCTCTTTACAGCCAGGCAGGCTGAGATACCGCTCAATGTTTCCCCGAAGTCGAATGTGTTTCACCGGGGGAACCGGTTGCCTGCCTGGTCGTCAGGGGGCGGCGGAGGAGAGCGATATCATCTAACTGCAGAGCTGGAAAGCCCAGCACCTCGAGGGCAGCGCAGCGTATGACGGTGGGTGCGTGGTTTCATCCGAAACTGGGTTACACGCATCCCACGAGGCTATTACCGGTTTGCCAATCCTATTTGGACCGTTTGATTTGTGGCTGTGTGAACACAAACGAACCAAGGCACAAATGCAACAATTGTATCAATTAAGCCCCTGAATCGGAAAACAAAGCAAACGAGCTACAGGTGTGAATACATCCTTAGCTACCTGCTAACGTAAGCTACAAACGGAATCTGGATCGGAACGTGGAACGGCGACGTCAGTCCGATATCCGATATGTGAATTACATCAGTATAGGCACCCGATACTGATATCCCGATACCAATACCCCATCTCTAAATTGGACTAGTTTCAGAATATTCTGAACTGTATGGTGCCTAGTCTACCACTGCACAAATATACATTCAGAAACTGGACGGTATGTGGGACCACGCAGGTGTGTCTGCAAGAACCTGCGTGATGATGATGCTAAGCTAACCTCTCCTTTCTATGAGCTCACAGAGAGAACCCAGCACTTCCTGTGATGTCATCGCCGTGGTATCAGAAAGAGAATGAGAGAGAGAGAGAGACAGAGAGAGGGAGGGAGAGAAAGAGAGATAGACAGAGTCAGACAGAGAGAGAGAGACTTTCACCAGGTTTAGATTTAGAGCATTCTATACTCAAGTCCTGAACACACACACACACACACACACACACACACACACACACACACACACACACACACACACACACACACACACACACACACACACACACACACACACACACACACACACACACACACACACACACACACACACACACACCACTAGTAATAAACAATAAGTCATAATAATTAACCACAAGACAGAAACAACAACAGTTCCGGCATCAAAATATTCTCCTCTTCCTCTGGTCCTTCATGTGTCCGTTAACGAGCCGTCAGTCCACTTCCTCGTTAGGTCCATCTAGTTTCCCTGGCAACTGACAGGAAGTGAGGCTAACCGCTGCGCCAGGTCGGCCCGTCGTCATATAATAACATAATATTAGCTGTATGGAAATTAAATATTACACCCCCACCTGCTCATTAACAGAGTGATCTACTAATTCGCTGATTGATCTGTTAAAGTTACAATCTCGAAGATTTCCGTTTCTGTCCTCTTTGGCGACACCTATGGCGATGAGCAGTAATTGCAGGTGAGATCCAAAACGGTGCCTGTGTCACCACAGACACCCAGTTCATAAATGCTGCAATACTGAAAATGCAAAAGGCTTCCATCAATGGGGCCATAGGCTCAATCGCCACTGCGTTAACTCAGTTGGTGATAGTGACTTAACAGACATTTATTTACATGAGAATCTTTGAGAGGATCACTTGAATCACCAGACTGACTTGCTAATGAACAGAGTGCCCTGTAGGGTGCCTGTGTGGGTCTCTACCACACCTCACAGCGCGTCCCGCTGTTCATGGGCGAGCCTGCGGGGCAGCTGAAGTGACGGCTGAAGTCGGGGGAGTTGGCAAGCGTGCCGATGACGCGGTAACGAGGCGGGCTGTGGGGGTCGGTCACCAGGCCCTCGTGAGCGCTCTCTGGTGTCCGCACTGAGCACCACACCTACACACGCACGCACGCACGCACGCACGCACACACACACACGTGCACACACACACACACACACACACACACACACACACACACACACACACACACACACAGAGGTGGCACAGGACAAGTATATGTCAGTGTCTACAGTGTCCGTATCTATACTGTCTATACCAGCTGATTCTCAACATTGATCATAAAGGACCCTAATCGAGTCCACATTAGAGCCACAGACCCCCGGGGACACGATGGGATTTTGTGTCCAAATCCAAATCTGATCATATTTTTATTGTCAGATTTGATTTAGTTCAGAATTCGGTGACTGTCTATATTGTAGAGATATTTATTTACCTTTATTTATACTCGGAAAACCTATTGAGGACGAATCCTCATTTACAATGGTGCCGAGAGTAAAAGCAACAGATAAAATACGTGCAAAAAAACAAACAATCAAACAAGAAAACAAGAAAACAAGATTACAAAAGTGAAGTAAATATAAAATGATGTACAAAAAATAAAAATACAAAGGCAGGTAAGTAAAAGATAACACATACATTTAGGGTTGGCACCCATCCCTTAAAATACGGAATCGTCCCATATCTGACAGTTAGATCATGCGTCCCATTTTGTCCTGGTTTGTTCCATATTTTCATCCCACCCGCATTGCGTGATGAAAACCCACCCTACTCTGCATCCCACCCTACTCTGCATCCCACCCTACTCTGCAACCCACCCTACTCTGCAACCCACCCTACTCTGCATCCCACCCTACTCTGCAACCCACCCTACTCTGCATCTGGCTACTGCTGCCAGATTGGTTAGTTTGAGGGCATCAATCAGGGTCAGGCTGACCCTCTGCTCTCTGATTGGCTCTGATCTGGTGTGAGCCAATCAGAGTGCAGAGATGGGGCAGGTCTTTGCAGAATGCAAATTGAAAACTCTCTCCAAGTTGCAGAAATACAGACCCCACATTGAGAGCCACTGGTCTATACTGTGCGTAGTGTCATTGGTGTGTATACTGTGTATAGTGTCAGTGGTGTGTATACTGTGTGTAGTGTGTGTCATGTCACTGTCCTCCCACCTTTGTGTGTGTGTGTGTGTGTGTGTGTGTGTGTGTGTGTGTGTGTGTGTGTGTGTGTGTGTGTGTGTGTGTGTGTGTGTGTGTGTGAGAGTGTCCTCCCACCTGGGCGAATCCCACAAAGAAGAGCTGGTCATTGGTCAGGTTGACGGCAGGAAGTCTCTTCTCCTCTCCGTTCTTCTGAACCCACGACCTGTAGGCCTGCAAGCAACACAGAGCTTTGTGTTGGTTTAGGATTCTTCATTCAGAGTGTTTCTTTAGTAACCTTGTGAGGCAGCTGGATTCACGTGAGATCATGAGATCATGAGATCACGACCACACGACACATTCATCTTTCCATGCTCCAATCTCTTCGTTTGAATCTGAACTACCAGTGTTTCGCATCGATCGGTGTCCTGCGAGGCAGCTATGATCGGGGTTTGTTGTGACGCCAGCGAGAGCAAGCCTGTGATAGACGTGGTTTTACATCTGGCTCTCACGTGATTTTATGTATGGTTGTTACGTGGTTTTAAACAAGTTTACCAAACACAAAGTTGCTCCAAACGTTGCTCTTAATTCATTTCATAATGTATCCAAACAAAATCCAAACCAATGTGGTACAAAGTGCTGAAATAAAATAGTGGTCGAAAGACCAACGCGGGTTCAGCAGGTGGGGCGGGCCCTCACCTGCTCCTAGGTTTCCAGAATAAAATGCATACAACCCAGAGCTAGGCTATAAGAAACAAATTCATACTTAATGCAAAATTCATATGATTTGAATATCAAAAACATAGCATTACCATAAAATACATATATATATATTTTTTAAACTCTTCCTTCTTTATTTTTATAACGGCTGCGACACCATTTTGAATGTGGGACTCTCAACAAAGTTGCCTGCATCTTCGTGAAAGGCGTGGGGGCTAAATTTGTTTATTAAACTTCATAGATACACTGAGAAATTAACCTTTGCTCTCCACGATCACAGAATTGTCACGGATGACAAACCGACAGAGCGATAGAGCATAGTATTATTATTATTATTATTATATTATTATTATTATAGTATTGTGTTATTTTGTGTGGCAATATATCATCGTATCACAGGAATGCAAAATATCACAATACTTTATCACATAAATTGTGTAATGCAACATTTATGAGAGTGATGGCCGTCTGTGTGACAATCCCATTTTCAGATACGGTAGTTCAGTGGGAGGGTACAGTTTTTACAGTTTTTACAGTTCAGTTTGGTACAGATCGGGTACTAACATGATAGGCGGCCTTCAGGCCTCCATTGTCGGCGATGTTTTCTCCCAGCGTCTGCTTGCCGTTGACGTGTTCTCCGTTCACGGTGTACTTGCTGTACTGCTCCGTCATGCACTCTGTCCTCTGCCCAAACGCCTCCACCGAAGAGTTCTGCCACCAGGGCCTCAGGTTGCCGTCCTTATCATACTCCCGCCCTGACAGACAGACACACAGACAGGCAGGCAGACAAACAGACAGACAGGCAGGCAGACAGGCAGGCAGGCAGACAGACAGGCAGGCAGACAGACAGACAGACAGACAGAAAGACAGACAGACAGACAGACAGGCAGACACACAGACAGGCAGACAGACAGACAGACAGACAGACAGGCAGACACACAGACAGGCAGACAGACAGACAGACAGACAGGCAGGCAGACAGACACACACACAGACAGGCAGACAGACAGACAGGCAGGCAGGCAGACAGACAGGCAGGCAGACAGACAGGCAGGCAGGCAGACAGACACACAGACAGACAGACAGACAGACAGGCAGGCAGGCAGGCAGACAGACAGACACACAGACAGACAGACAGGCAGGCAGACAGGCAGGCAGGCAGGCAGGCAGACAGACAGCCAGCCAGACAGGCAGACAGACAGGCAGACAGACAGGCAGGCAGGCAGGCAGACAGACAGACAGGCAGGCAGGCAGGCAGGCAGACAGGCAGGCAGACAGGCAGACAGACAGGCAGGCAGACAGGCAGGCAGACAGACAGACAGGCAGGCAGACAGACACACAGACAGGCAGGCAGGCAGACAGACAGGCAGACAGACAGACAGACACACAGACAGGCAGACAGACAGGCAGGCAGACAGGCAGACAGACACACACACAGGCAGACAGACAGGCAGGCAGACAGACAGGCAGACAGACAGACAGGCAGACAGACAGACAGGCAGACAGGCAGGCAGACAGGCAGACAGACAGACAGACAGGCAGACAGACACACAGACAGGCAGACAGACAGGCAGACAGGCAGGCAGACAGACAGACAGGCAGACAGACAGACAGACAGACAGACAGGCAGACAGACAGACAGGCAGACAGACAGGCAGACAGGCAGGCAGACAGACAGACAGAGAGACAGGCAGACAGACAGACAGACAGACAGACAGACAGACAGACAGACAGACAGACAGACAGACAGACAGACAGAAATGATATGAATATCTCTCCCAACACTGTTTGTCATAGAGTTTCTCACAGAGTCTCATAGTTTCCTAGTGTTCATCATGTTTTGTAGGTTTTCCTCCAGTGTCTCCTGTTGTTTTGTCTCCTTCAGTCTCTGGTTTCGCTCAGATTGTACAGCTAATTGTATTTGCATGTTTCCTTCTGGTGATACAATCCTTGACCTGCTTGGTGATGCATGGCTTGCTATTTGGGAACGTCTTTTCGGGGATCACAGTGTTGATGCAGAATAGGGTTAGTCTGTAGTAACCTCTGTAGCGTAATCTAGACTTTCTTCCCCAGAAAAAATGTCCCAATGTCCTCAAAAAATAGGAACTACGAGAGATGGTACTTTTTTTTAAATCCTGTTTGAATTGTGCCATGAGGTCCACATGTAAATGTCGTCCATTTAAAAGATAACTATGCATATCAAGAAAGTCACAGTTTGTCGTGAACTTAACGTAACGTCACAATTTGTCGTGGACGTAACGTAACGTAACGTTTTGTATGAAACCTCTCAATCAACTGATGTAAACTCACCCTGGTCGTCAAAGGCGTGCGTGAGTTCATGACCCATCACCACCCCGATCCCTCCGAAGTTCAACGCCCTGCACACACACACACACACACACACACACACACACACACACACACACACACACACACACACACACACGTACGTTGTAGAAATGCTCCAAAGACCATAGGCATTTAGAACCAAAACCCATAGAAACAGCCTCTCCCGGGCATCCAGGTAGTGTAGCGGTAGTGTTCTGAAGATTCCCTTTAGTTTTTCCACTTCCTCTCCTCACCTAGTTCACTTCCTCATATAGGTGCGCTCCCACACTTCTCCAGATAGCACTCCACCTCTGCATACACTTCTATTACCTTCAGATAAAGGTTGTAAGCTCACCTGTAACTATCGGTGACATTCCTGATACCATCCACTTCCATGATCTTTAGACATATGTTGTAAACACATCCCAGTGTATCGGCGACATTTGGGAACCCTCAGTATTGTGCTAACGCTAACCTTCACAATAGACCCTTTTCACGGGGGCCATTTTGTGTCGAAAAGGCAGGGTAAACACAGGTGCAAGCAAAACACTAATGAGGGTTTCAAACTTCCATGATTGGAATTTGGAAACCCTCATTAGTGTTTTGCTTGCACCTGTGCTTACCCTGCCTTTTCGACACAAAATGGCCCCCGTGAAAAGGGTCTATAGCGAACAAGCCCCCCACTTGGCTCATTCAGGGCAGGCTTAGTTTTATAACTTTTACCTGCCGTTCCCGCACATCACAGCACAGGCTAAATGATGCGACACAAATATACATTATGTAAAGTCATGGCATAAATGTGTTTTTATTGAAAAAGTGGGCGTCAAGTAAGCTAAAGTCTCGTTGGAGTGGACATCACAATGCAACCGTGTTCCGGTCGTCAAACTTCCCAATCATGGCTATAACACGTTGTATTTGCGAGGGATATACTGTATATACCCCCATCGCAGTATGTTATACTCAGGGTTTACATTTCATTTTATTTAATTTTCTTTTGTCCAATATTCAAATATTCCAGAATTGCATGTTGTGTTAAAAATAAATATTATTTCTATCCAACACTTTTTAGCCTGATTTGGTTGTTTTCTTGTAAACAGTTATGCCGCCGCTAAGCTTTCTGGGAAATATCCAAACACTGCTGGTAGGAGAAGGGAGGGGAGGGGTGGATGGGAAGAAGGCTGTGAATGAAGTCACACATGCGCGAGCAGGAAATGCACAGAGGTCTGCCATTGGCTCTGAAATTTGCCCGCCCCACAAAAGTTCATCCTATCCAAATGTGGAGCGGGTGGATTTGAAAGCCTGAAAACGGCACGCCCTTTTTTTGAAAAACTGACTTGACCCACAGCTGAGTGATAGCTCTTGTTGTTGGTGTTGAATATCACTTTCATTATCGGTAGTGCATTGTAGTAACACAACTAGCGGGTAGTTAGGATGTTGCAAGTTAGGTGCCTTTTTGTGATTGGCCACACCCACTGCTATGCCCCCTTTTGGCCAGTGGGCGTGCAAAGTGAATCAGTTCTAAGTTTGGCCCATGACCAACCTTTCTGCCAAGTTTGGTGCAAATCTGTTGATAACTTTTTGAGATATGCTGCAGACAGACAGACAAGCAGGGGCGAAAACATACAGTAACCTCCCAGCCAAGTCTGTTGGTGGAGATAAAAATGGCTACCTAATAGGGGTGTCACAATATATCGTCCCACGAAATTTCGCGATAGTAAAACGTCACGATATGTATCGTTGAGATGAAATCTCATATCGCAAAAAAAAAAAAAAAAAAAAAAAAATTTTTTTTTTCCAAAAAATAGACTAAGGAACGTCTTTGTTTGTTGAAGTTCAATGTGTGGAAAGTAGTTCAGTTGAACAAGTCTCTGAAGAGACACATGAGAAGTTATACAGGAGAGAAACCATTCAATTGAGTTTCTGGCAAAACTGTTTACTTGAAAGGAAAAACTGAAGATGCATAAAAAATAGATTAAGAAAAGTCTTGTTGTTTGAGTTTGAAGAAAAACTGAAGATGCATAATGAGAATTTATACTGCTGAGAAACCTTTTAGTTCAAAGTAAATCTAAGTGACAGTGTAACTCATTCTATTTCAAGATAAGCCTTATCTCCAATCTCATGTTTTTTCTAGTTGTTATTGTAATAACAATTTCCCACAACAGCATGTTTTGTATTTGTGCATTTCAAATAAAATACTACTTTTCCAGTCATATATTGTCATTATTCAAGTTTAAAAAAATATTGTTAAAATCGTATCGTATCGTATCGTTATCGTGAACCCAGTATCGTGATACGTATCGTATCGTGAACTAAGTGTATCGTGACACCCCTACTACCTAATGAACCCCAACAGAAGCAGATCTGAAAAAAGGAGGCTTCAGGTCAATATTAGAGGAAATACGGGAGTCAACTTCCTCTTACACTGAGAGAAACTGTTTAGTCTGTTTAATCTGCTGATGGTTCACAGCAGAGGAGACAGACACACACACAGACAGACAGGCAGGCAGACAGACACACACAGACAGACAGGCAGACAGACACACACACACAGACAGGCAGACAGACAGACACACACAGAGACAGGCAGACAGACACACACACAGACAGGCAGACAGACAGACACACAGACACACACAAACACAGACAGGCAGACAGACACACACACAGACAGGCAGACAGACAGACACACACACACACACAGACAGGCAGACATACTTTGGGTGGTCGTGGGCGTAGAAAGGCGCCTGCAGGATCCCAGCTGGGAAGACGATGCCGTTCTTAGTGGGCATGTAGTAAGCATTCACCGTAGGAGGAGTCATACTCCACCTAGAGGAGAGGGGAGGAGAGAGGAGTAGAGGAAAGGAGAGGATGAGAGGAGTAGAGGACAGTTATTTTTAAAAACTGCGACAGTTCACACAACTTTAACACGAGATAGGCTACATTATACATCAGACTCTTGAGCTACTTCTGCTCTCATTCAGAATGTCAAAATACAAGCGATGTGATGTATAGTTTTTGAGATATTAAAGTTTGTTTGGCACAACTCATACTAGTTAACTGCTGCGGGGTTCCGCATTTCTGGGTGGTTGTGATGTCACGCTGATTCGTCCGATAATAATAATAATAATAATAATAATAATAATAATAATAATAATAATAATAATAATAATAACAATAATAATAATAATGATAATAATAATAATAATAATAATAATAATAATAATAATAATAATAATAACAATAATAATAATGATAATAATAATAATAATAATAATAATAATAATAATAATAATAATAATAATAACAATAATAATAATGATAATAATAATAATAATAATAATAATAATAATAATAATAACAATAATAATAATGATAATAATAATAATAATAATAATAATAATAATAATAATAACAATAATAATAATAAATAATCTATGTTGTGAATAAACTCTTTATCAAACAACAGGACGGTGTTGTGCGGTTGTCTCACTGGTCTTTGTTGGGAGTTTTCCTCAGCTGGTCGGCCATCACTCTGGCTGAGAAGTTGTAGAAGTTCAACATGTTCTGGAAGAAGCTCTCGTCTGACACTTCATACTGGAACAGAACAGAACAGAACAGAACAGAACAGAACAGAACAGAACAGAACAGAACAGAACAGAACAGAACAGACTGTCATTATTCAGATGTCATGGCAGATAGATGCCTGCAGACAGACAGGCATGGGGCAGCAGAGATTAAGACATTCTGCTGACAGACAGCAGAGGATGCTTGTTCTCATTGTTTCTTCTTTCCAGAGGTGGAAAGAGCACTGATCCTAATCCTAATCAAGAACAACTATTGTTACTTTAGCCAAAATTAACTCTCAAGTACAAGTACAATTAATAGTCCGGGAAATTACTCAAGTAAGAGTACAAAAGTAGCCTGTTTAAAAGTACAAGTAAAAGTACAATTGCATTACTTTAAAATTCAAGTTTTATTTACATCCCCATTAGCTACAGCAATGCTGCAGCTATTCCTCCTGGGGTCCCCAAAACAGACTTCACATAGTGACAGTGCAAACACACAAAGTTACATCATAACACACAACATACACATAACACACCTACAAAAACAGACCAAAACAAATTACGTACAACAAGACAAACTCCTGATCGGTTAATAATACAATATAGTATAATTAGCATTTTTCATTCATTGTCTAAGTTTATTTCCTATTTATGGAGCACACCTGGTTAAAAAAGAAAGAAAGAAAAGAAAGTCAGTGTTCTTTAAGATAAGTATGTGGTCCTGGTATCTGTCGCCTTTTTCCACTATCCATGACTTTATGCAACCGTTTGTTCTTCCAACAGGCAGTTCTATTAGCAAAACAAAACATTGATTAGCCACTTTTTACACGGAGATCCCGCAATATTGCCGTTACGAATGCCCGCAACGAGTCACGCAATGAGTCAGTGTTGCATTTTTACACAGACAATTCTTTTACACAGCGCGAGGAGGCATGCCATTCTGCTATGACGTTCTAATGGAGATGTGAACTAGTGCCGCCGAGGGAAATCAAAATATTGCGGGTGATATCCTCACCTACTACGACTTACAGAGGGATTTATCAGACGCACACAAAAAAGCCTCCCTGTGGAGCGTTTGTGGATTGTTTTGAGGAGAGACTGACAGAGAGGGAACCCTCAGACCACCACTCACCACAGATGTAGACGCATCCTAAAAAGGGGAAAAAAGGGGGGAAATGCTGCGGGCGAGATAAACAGCGATAGAGAGGTCCTCCGATTGACAGGTCCTTAAGCTTATTATTATTATGTCCGTTCATTTTGCCTAACGTCAACAGCTTTTGAGCATAAATAGCCGAAACTACTTACTCATAAACTGTAGGCACGGACCATTCGTCCTGGCGCCCCTGTTGCAGTCATGGATCGTATAGGCCACTTTTTTTACTTTCACTTATGCCTTTCCCCTTTTTATTGCTGTGACGGACGTTACGTTCAAATCTATTCTATTCCTATATGGAGTTATGGATTTGTTGGGATATAGACTATTTAGTAGGGCTAATCCCCCCCCCTTCTTTGTATTGAATTATAGCCTATGCTTTGGTTAACTTATTTCTGATAGTATAACTTCAATCTGGAGGTGGTTTACCCTGTAATTTTGTTTATGAATGAGCTGAGCTTTGCTCCGTCTTCCCGCGGGTTACCCTTTTAAACAGATGTTGATTCGGGGCTGATACTACGTCCACTGGCGGAACGAATGGCGTCACAAAATGACTCAATGATGCCGCAACGATGGCGGCGTTCACAGGCTGTGTAAGAGGGGCTAAAGACCCCGTACCGCATCCCGATGTGGGGCAGGATGACCCCTGTTCCCGACTGAGTGTCAAAGGGGAGGCAAGGTTCCCCAACCATCGCCGCCTCCTCTGCAAACCATGTGGACTTGTCAGCCTGTACACCTCACTCCTTCTGCATTGGTGGGACTACCTCTGCAGCTGCTGGTCTCAGCCTCTATTCTGAAAGCGATGTATATATATATTTTTTTCTTATTTTTTCCTGTTTGTTCTTGTTTTTCATGTTCTGAAAACGTAAAATAAAATATTGGAAAAAACAACACGCTCGGACATCGATGGGTCATTCTCCAAAATCGGTTCAATGTTAGATTTATTAAGTCGGAGTTACTAAGTTTACGGCTATCTCAAATATTATTTGGGTTTCGAATGGATAAATGGATACGAGTGTTCCTTAATAAATTGTCATTAAGCCGACTTAATTGATTTACTGAATTATTTAGTTATTTACAAGTTTCATTCCAAGTGTCTTTGAGACTTTAAATTGTTTTGATTTTGACATTTTGTTTTGAGTGAGAAGAGGAAAAGTGCCTCCTACAGCCTGCCTCCCTCTACTGCCTGTCTCCCTCTACTGCAGATGTATGCGTGATGATTGACAGCTGTCACTCACCCCATCATAGACGTCGTCCAGTTCTTTGGAGTCCAGGATGAATTCTGGGAAACCAATCATATCGTAGATGGCATCTGCCTAACGAGGGAGAGACAGACAGGTAGTCCTATGAGCACCTCCTCTTTTATTATATCTGTCTACCTGTCTGTCTATCTGTCTGTCTGTCTGTCTACCTTGTCTTTAGCAGCCTGTCTGGTCTGTTGGTCCATCCATCTCAGTCGATCCAGAGCTTCTTTAAACGCCGAGCGGATCTCATTAATCATCTCCTCAGCCTGAGAGACAGACAGACAGACAGACAGACAGACAGACAGACAGACAGACAGACAGACAGACAGGTGAAAACATGTGTTAGTTAAACTAACCTAATTTAAAGTGATATTTGTCTCGATGATGTGCTAACTGAACTTAACTAGTAAAGTATAGATCATAGTGCTACGTCTACTGTACTGAATAGGGATGTCACAATATATCGTCCCACAATATATCGCAATATCAAAACGTGACAATATGTATCGTTGAGATTAAATCTCATATCGCGAGAAAAAGAAGCTGAACATGGTGGCACTGATCTGCATCTGATTGCATGCTCGCTCTCCTTTTCATTGCTTTGTTTGAACAGACGAGGGACGTTACAGACACGGAGGATGAAAATGGTGAAATGACTCAAATTAGCGTGGAAGATGCCCCCTCAACTTACAAATCGATCGCAAAAAAATATTGTTAAAATATCGTATCGTATCGTTATCGTGAAGCCAATATCGTGTATCGTATCGTATCGTGAACTGAGTGTATCGTGACACCCCTAGTACTGAATGTATCTAGCTTGGTTAAAACCATCCTGATCATGTGACCTCACATCACATCAGTCTGGACTTCCAGCTGCCCACTAGTGCCTTCAAACAGACACGTTGGCTCCTGCTCCCAGCTAACCCGTCTGTACTTCCTGCAGGGAGGAGTTGGTCAGAAAAGAGAGAAAAAAGGAGCTTCTTGGATACTTATAGACAGGTTTTAATTACAAACTGCAATAGGTAAACAAACAATGTACATCTTCAATAGACAGGGGCACAAAACGCAATGCGTTTCAACCTCTCTGGTCTTCGTCAGGCTGTAGGCCCTGATTGGCCTGATTGGCTGCTTACATCATCAACTATGTCCCTGGCTGGCCTGGATACATTGTAATTTCAGGAAATTGCTGTGAGATCTGATCAGGATGATTTGACCAGGCTAGAATTTATCTACACTAACGTACAATATCACATGAGACCAATAGCATGCCATGGGCTCCTCGCTATCTCCTTGTTTTACGTAAAGTAATGTAAATTACTGTGAGTATTTCTGGTAGTATTAGTTTGATATCACTCACGATCTCCTTGCTGTGTTTGTCAAAGGTTGCCTTAACGAAGAGCGCTCCCAGAGCGAAGCCCAGCGTGTCGTCAGTGTTCCCGATACACGTCTGCCAGCGGGGCGTGCAGGACTGCAACCAACCACAACCAGTTAGAACCAATTAGAACCAGTTAGAATCAATTAGAACCAGACACAGCCAGTTAGAACCAGTTAGAACTATAGGGCTGCAACGATTATACATTTTGATGTATGGATTATAGTCTGAGGAAAAACCACGGTTTTTACGGTTATTATTGCTGTGTAAAAATCACATGAGCATTCTTTGAATAGAGGTTTTATTGTATTTTCCCCACAATTTTTTAACAGTTGCTGCCTTTCGAAAGACAAAAATAATACAGTAACTGTTAGGGAATGGAATTTTAACCACTCCTCATCCGCTAAATGTATATATAACAGCTGATATAAACCAAATGAATTGAAGCCAGGAATCCAGGAAGATGCCTTATGAAAGATAATTATGCTACAGTGAGTTACAATGACATGACATCTCACACATATAGGACTGCTCCTTTTGCTGAGACCTTGGTCAGGGCATCGAGTTCCATAACAACTGATAACTCGCTCAGTCAGATTGGAGCAGCGCAGACACATTTATCCCCCCCTCCTCTCTGTTTTTCTCTGTCCTGCCTTATACACCATAAAGCGTATGTCAAAATGTGACATCGCCGCTGAATATTTGGACTCTGTACATTGATCAGATGGTACATTGAGATTCAGTCCTCTGACAATACATATTGCCAGAGAATGTTATGGTAATAAATATACTTTCATAAGACATCTTCCTGGATTCCTGGCTTCAATTCATTTGGTTTATATCAGCTGTTATATATACATTTAGCGGATGAGGAGTGGTTAAAATTCCATTCCCTAACAGTAACCAAAACATGCCATGCCTAGATTAACTTCGATTGGACTAGTTGATTTAGACTATTTAACTGTTTTAGGCAAAACACTGCCCATGTGCATAATTTACCGAGATTTTATGATACAAAGTGGGTTGATAAAAATGCATTGTATATCTGCACTCCTACACATATTTACAATATTTAATACTCTGATTCTTACTGTCCATATTGCCCAGTTTTTGCTATATTTCTTGCTATCTTTTGCTATCTTTTTTCAATTCTTGCCCTTATTTGTGACTTTTAGTATTTGACATTTTGTTTTTCTTATGAGCAGTTGTTGCTGGCCTTGCCTACCAATGCCCTTGTGTTATACTGTGCATCAAATCAATAGAGGGGTGTGAGGTAGAGCACCTTCTTGTTGCCGTACAGACTCTCCAGCAGTTTGTCCTGGGCATTCTCAAAGCGCTGGTCCAGACTGGCCACACTCTTCTGCACCAGCGTCCACATCATGTAGTTATTCAACAGACTGGAGAGAGACAGACAGACAGACAGACATACAGACAGACAGACAGACAGACAGACAGACAGACAGACAGACAGAAAGAGAGACACATCATGTAGTTATTCAACAGACTGGAGAGAGACAGACAGACAGACAGACAGACAGACAGACAGACAGACAGACAGACAGACAGACAGAAAGAGAGACACATCATGTACCGGTAGTTATTCAACAGACTGGAGAGAGACAGACAGACAGACAGACAGACAGACAGACAGACAGACAGACAGGCAGACACATCATGTACCGGTAGTTATTCAACAGACTGGAGAGAGACAGACAGACAGACAGACAGACAGAAAGAGAGACACATCATGTACCGGTAGTTATTCAACAGACTGGAGAGAGACAGACAGACAGACAGACAGGCAGACAGAAAGACAGACACATCATGTAGTTATTCAACACACTGGAGAGAGACAGACAGACAGACAGACAGGCAGACAGAAAGACAGACACATCATGTAGTTATTCAACACACTGGAGAGAGACAGACAGACAGACAGACAGGCAGACAGAAAGACAGACACATCATGTAGTTATTCAACACACTGGAGAGAGACAGACAGACAGACAGACAGACAGACAGACAGACAGACAGACAGACAGACAGACAGGCAGACAGAAAGACAGACACATCATGTAGTTATTCAACAGACTGGAGAGAGACAGACAGGCAGACAGACAGACAGACACATCATGTAGTTATTCAACAGACTGGAGAGAGACAGACAGGCAGACAGACAGACACATCATGTAGTTATTCAACAGACTGGAGAGAGACAGACAGACAGACAGGCAGACAGGCAGACAGACAGAAAGACAGACAGACACATCATGTAGTTTATTCAACAGACTGGAGAGAGACAGACAGACAGACAGAAAGACAGACACATCATGTAGTTATTCAACAGACTGGAGAGAGACAGACAGACAGACAGACAGACAGACAGACAGACAGACAGACAGACACATCATGTAGTTTATTCAACAGACTGGACAGAGAGACAAACAGGCAGACAGAGAGGCAAGCAGACCGACAGGCAGTTACACAACTGTGTGTGTGTGTGTGTGTGTGTGTGTGTGTGTGTGTGTGTGTGTGTGTGTGTGTGTGTGTGTGTGTGTGTGTGTGTGTGTGTGTGTGTCTGACCTGTGGTCTGTCTTGTTGATGAGGTCAGAGACCTGCTGGAGGTACTCTCTGGCGTAGAGCACGACAGGCTCGCTGTCATTCAGCTCCAGAGGAGACAGAGAGACAGACAGGTAGTCCAGCCATTCCACTTCTGGAGCCAGCAGCTGTAAGACAGACAGACAGACAGACAGACAGACAGACAGTTTATTTGTTTTGATTTATTAAAAGGATCCCCATTAGCTGGTGCCATGGCAATCTTACGGCCTTCACTATGAGGAACCTCCATAAAAATAGTGCACACTCAACATTTCCTCTGACGATGCAAGAAGCCTGTTTATCTCTGCTGTTCACATTAGCTGCTGCTCAGGTCGACTCAGCCGGCTCCCTGGCTCTATTGCTGCTAGCTTTGTCTTGTTGTTCCCAGGTGCTGAGAGATCTGATGTCGTGTTCACAACGGTGGATACATTTCTTCTGGCCTGGGCAAAGTTTGCACTTTGCACACACAAATTCAACGTATGTGCATGCATACGGTAATCCCTCCGTTAAAAGTTGTAGGCCGCACGCTGACATTTCCCCCGCATCTGACTGCCTGCCTGCCTCAACTCCTATACAATGGATCGGCTGGAGGGACGAACCAACGTCCTGACCAAACCTAAACCAATCGTCACTCCTCCCCGTCACTCCAGCCCCATCCATTCTAGTGCAAGCTTTCAAGTTATCTGCTGTCTATTGGTAATGCCTGGATCGAGCTAGCACCAAAAGACGTGTATTTCCATTTGTATGTTATTCTATAGTTGAGACTAGTGTCCTCTAGAGAGAGAGAGTGGCGTCAGCGGAGGACCAAAATGTGAGACTCATTAGCCAATTAATGAACAGCCAGGAATGGGTCTCGCGCTACTTTTGCATGCTAAAATAAAGCTGATAATGTACAATTTGATTCAAGGGATGAAAAACCCTTTCAGAGTACAACACAAACTGTCTATTTTGCTGCAACTCGACAGTGCTGCTTTTTTTACTCAAGAGTTCCAGGACCTTACTTCCTGGAAAAAAACTGGTCCATTGGAGTGAATGGAGATGTCGGAACTCTTCTATTATACGGCTCTGGTTGAGACTTAAAAAGCCTACTGACCAAAGAGCACCTTGACGTTGTGTTACTCCGCCTACCTGCTTTTCTACATAATGTTAGATATTTGGAAAATAGAGTGACTAAAGACCCCTTATATGGATTACAAATCGAAGGGTAAATTATCTTCTATATATAATAATGAGAGACTACAAAACAATACGGGCAAGATGTATGAAAATACACAATGACAATAAAAAGTATCAAAAAAGAAAAAAGTACAAGACGCGTGGACAATAGGATAAGTCACGCGTTAGGGCGCGCAACTCGGCCCACAAGCGCAAACAGCACATGTGCGAAGATAGGGCCCACGGTCTCAGCAGCTAATTGCACTTCTTCCAATGTGGGTCCAAATATGGAGATTTTCAAATGAACTGGGTCATTAACGGGATAAAACAGTTATAAAATAGGGTTGTTTTGCTAGTGATTGAAAGGTCTCAGATTACAGATCAACAGCAGGTGGCGCAAAAAAGAAGTCAACATGGCGGCAATCGCAAACCCGATGTTTTGGCTCCAAAATGGCCCTTCAGAAACCTGTGGGTAAAGACCACTCACTACAACCATCTTCTTTTTACAGTCTATGATGAAGCCCCTCTTCTTCAGCAATGAATCCTGAAGTGCTTTTGAGCAAGGCAGACATGCACGCATACACATAAACACAAACTTACAGTATACATATAACACACACACACACCTGTAGCTCTGCGATGGTGGTCTTGTGGTAGATCTTCTCCTCGTCACGGCGCTGGTCTTGAGGCACGGTGATGTTGGCTAATGACGTCTCAAAGTCCAGGATCTGCTGCATCTGTGTGTGTGTGGAGCTCCTCTCTCCACCCAGGAGCAGACCCAACTCCACCATGTAGTCCAGATAGGCTGCCAGCACCTGCAACCAGCAGCACCAATAACGTTACTTACTACGGCTGTACCAACCACGTGCAGAGACTGCTCACATGTGCCACCTGGCGGCTCTTTTGCGCAATGCAGGTGCTGGTGAAAAAATGAGGGGGAATTATCGGGTCAAATGCCACGCGTGGCACCCCGCGATGTCAACACGCCGATGCTTACTGCAGAAACCCACAACATGCAGTAGTTTGGGCACTTTGCTGCGGGACTGCTCCATTTGTTATTTAAATGTTTTCTTTGTTGTTTACAAAAGCCCCCCCTCACTGCTGCCACAGCAGCGCAGCAGCACCTTGGAAATGTGGCAGTTAAGACGGCCAAGTTAGATGAGTAACATCTGTATGCGTTTTACCCCTCCACTACCCCGGCCCTACACCATCAGCGCACCCTGCGATTGTTTAATTGTCACCCTCCTGTGTCGACGAGTTCAGACATTGTGGAAGTTCTGTTGGATGACCCTGCGCGTCCAAAAATGACTAAAATATGTATCCGTCATATTTGTGCAGTGACGCAGAGGGACTCGACAAATATTCAACATAGGACTTCTTTGGGAATGAGAAGGGGCTGGTTATACTGGTTACTGCTCAGCAACCAGTGCAACTGCAACCACAATTTTCTATGGGAGCAGCTCAGTACAACCACAGTCTGCTACTTGTGGTCATTAAGGTAGCAGGATCATGTCATCCCAAGCTCCTTTTTGGAACTCTCGGATAATATATATTGCAACTTTAGGAATACTGTGAAGCTTGACAGGTAATGGGAAATCACCAATCACTGCCATACATAGATTTCTTCTTTTTGTAAGAAGCAAACCAACTTCAGTTCATCCAGAAACAGGACTTCAATGGTGGATCTTTGGGATATTGCGGCGGTGGTAGGAGGATTTGACAATGGTGAGGGTGGGGTTGTTGGTTTTGGAGAGGGTGGACTTAGAGCCGATGAGGAGGAGTTCCGTTTTTGCTGTAGGAAGTTTTATTGCGTCCAGGCTTTAATGGCTGACAGGCAGGAGTGGGAGAGGTGTGGGTTGTGGGGGGATGTGGTGCTGAGGTAGATCTGGGTGTCATCGCCATAGCAGTTGAAGTCCAGGTTGAAATGCCAGAGGATCTGACCAAGAGGGAGGATGTAGATGATGAACAGGAGTGGACCAAGTACAGAACCTTGGGGAACACCTTGTGTGACTGTAGAGGCGGCTGAGGAGTAGTTGTGGAGGGGAATGAAGTGAGAACGGTTGGAGGTAGGAGTGGATCCACCTGAGTGCGGTGCCTTCAATACCGAGGTCTTCCAGTCTTGAGAGCAAGATGTTGTGGCTCACGGTATCGAAGGCTGCACTCAGCTCAAGGAGGATGAGGATGTTGAGGGATCCGGTGTCAGCAGAGGTGAGGAGGTCATTGAAGACTTTGATGAGTGCAGTTTTTGTACTATGGAGTGGGCGGAAACAAGATTGGAGGGGTTCAAATAGATAGTTGGAGTGCAGGTGGTTTTGAAGTTTAGTGGCTACAAGACGTTCCAGGGTTTTTGAGAAGATGGGGAGGTTGGAGATTGGATGATAGTGGTTGAGACAGGATGGATCGAGACTGGGTTTCTTGAGGACGGGAGTGACACCAGCAGTTTTGAAAGCAGAGGGGACAGTGCCGTGGGACAGTGAGGAGTTAAAGAGGTTGGTGAGGTAGGGGCAGAGGACAGGAAGGCATGATTTCAGCAGGGGGGTGGAGAGGGGGTCGAGGGAGCAGGTTGTGGGTTTGGATGCGGTGATGAGTTTGGAGATGGTGGAGGTGGTGACAGGAGTTAATCGGGAGAGGTGGCGATGGAAAGAGCGGCGGGGGTAGGGGCAGCAATTGATACATAGTGGTGATTTTGTCTGGCAAAAATATAAGGAAAGCATTGCATTGTTCGGTTGTGGAGAAGGTGTCGGCACGGGGCGTGAGGAGGCTGTTCACGGTGGAAAAGAGGGTTTTGGGAAACAACAACAACAATGCTAGCTCGTTGCTACACGCTGAAAAAGGTTTTGACGAAGATTTGGATTGTGCAATAAAGCGGGCCTGCTTGGTACTTTCAGTGGATGGTTGTAAAGGTAAACAGAGCCTTTCCCCCCGCTATACCAGAGTGGAGGGATTACCAGCCAGACTCAATCCCGGTGCAGGGAGAGAGTCTGGCAAGTGAGACTAGGCGGTAGTTTTCATTTAAAAGCAAGAGTTCATGGGGAGAGTAAATGATGCGACGGGAAAAACTGGGCTGGGGGGAAAACAAGTAGGGAGTATCATAAAGTAAAGGGGGGGTAGGGTGAGTAAAAAGAGAGAGTTGAATGGAGGTCTCATAACAACAGTAGACAGGTGAGTTAGTGGTATGATGTAGCGTTAGCTCAGCGCAGGAGTTAGGTTTCCTACTCACGGTGCCGATGAGTTTAGTGATGGATGAATAGGGGTGTCACAATACATCGATCTGCACCGATTCAATGATCAACGATCCATCTGCATCGATGCACAGTGAAAACATCGATATTAATCTCTATGACGGCGCCATAAAAAAATAAACATGATATATATTGTTTTATTTTGAAATGCACGCCGCGTCTGTGCGTCACCATTTCTGACGAAGCGCACGTCCTCTTTCGTTTCCGCATGCAAGCAATGTCAACAGAGGGAGAGGATAAGTAAGTAAGTAAGTTCCCCTCTCGGTGTGGAAATACTTTGGATTTCGGAAGAAAAAAAGACAGGAAAACGGGCAAATCACATGCCACGATGAGTATCACGATGTGCCATTTCACATTTCATTTGTAAAGACGGCAGGCCTACTCTGGAGACAAAATATGTAATCCCATCGAGATAGCAGCACTTCAGTGAAACTTGCATACCGAGTCTGTACAATCAAGTTAAAGACGATGACACGAGTTAATGAATGCAGAACGAGTCACTATCACTACAGATGGGTGGACGCCGTGCACAACAGAAGCCTACCTACGTACTGTAACTGTGACTTGTCATCATATTGACACCGACTGGCAAATGAAGAATTACGTGCTTCAGATGTGTTTTGAAGGAGAGAGAGATGCAACTTTCCAGTCACTCATACTATTCACAAACACTATTCATAAATATGTCATTACTTCATTTAGTGTTGAAATGCTTTTCATTTGATGCTGAAGTTGCTAATTATAAGGACACTCCATCTTTGATACTGGGAGGTAATGTGTTATAGTGGTGGAAAAGTCAAACCTTGCCAAAACATACCTGTGCATTCCTGGTACTAGTGTGCCTTCTGAGCGTGTATTTAGCACTGCAGGTGAGAAAAGAATAGATTGTTTTTCATTGAAATGTCTAGAAGAGCTAAAAAAAAAATTAACTGTCAAATGATAGGCCATTTTAGTTGCTTTTTTGAGTTGATATAAATGTAAATGCGGGCATATCATCTAATATCGATCGCAGCCCCCTGAATCGAATCGAATCGTGGCAGACTTTGTGATAGCGGCAAATATCGCATTGTTGTCAAATGAATCGATATAATATCACATCGTGATCAAACTTGCGATTCGCACCCCTAGGATGAACCCAGAGAAAGTGATGTCCCGCAGGTCCGGTAAGTGAAGTATTGGTAGTCCGTTGAGGGAAGGGAACTAGTCCAGGTGAAAGGTAAAGGCTAGCCAGGGGAAGCTAACGTTAGCCAGTCAGCAGGAAGGCTGGGAAAGTGGGGCAGCTAGCTAGGAGCGGAGCCAGGGGGATGTGGAGACAGTGACAAGTCAGAGACAGGCGAGAACAGACGTGGAGAAAGCAAAACTAAAAGCGAAGAGATAATAAAGTAACGTTATAGAAGAGGGAAAGACGTGAAGAAGAAGCGGCAGCCACAAACGACGCCAGCAGTAGGCTACTCTCCGACAGCAAACACAGACACAGAGACGCAGTGACCATGATGATGAGCTTGGGGTATCATGAAGTACGGCTGCTATTGATGTTAGTGATGTGATCATCACTGCGCTGCAAACTTGCACAAAGTCAAATTCCTTCCTTACTCACTATGGCTATTAGAATCTTACAAATAGTCCGGAATACATACGCTTTTTGTTTGGATCGTTATTTGAATAAACCTCATTCCAATAAGTCCCCATTAAGAGCTCCTATGACTTTTGGTGTTCTGCGTCGAATCAGTTTATAATGATCAGTACTGTATTTCTATCAGTTCTAGACTTAAAAAGGCTCTGTAGGGTTGCAGAAACAGGAAGGTGGTCACTTATGTTATTAAGAAGAGGTCCAGCTGAGCTATTTACTGTCATGGCAACACTGTCCCACCCATCCTCACCTTCT
The DNA here is from genome assembly GCF_964638095.1 of Poromitra crassiceps. Lineage (NCBI taxonomy): Eukaryota > Metazoa > Chordata > Actinopteri > Beryciformes > Melamphaidae > Poromitra > Poromitra crassiceps. The sequence goes on from NC_139642.1 coordinate 58,961,229, forward strand.
CGTTGGCCGTCTTGTTGAGGTAATAGTCCCGTGACGGCAGGAAGAGCCCTGCTTGGTCCACCTAGGAGGAGGAGATCCACCAAGAGGTGAGCAAAGGAAAGCAGCACGAGGCAGGAAGTCAACATTTTTCAACGGATGGTTAAAAGGTCCAACAAGACTCACTCGATTGAGTAAAACCTTGATTGAGGTATAATTTGTTAACGGACCTTTCTGACCATAACCCTAACCCTATGACCCTGATTACCAGAAAACTAACAAAACCTAGTCTACCAGTGTTTGTGAATGAAGATAAACCAGGGAATGCAGTCATTCCCAAAAATAAAATGCCACATTTTCAAAATGAAGTACCGTAAGTCATATCGACTGGAATGACATTTTATAAACATAACACTCTCACAGAACTCAGGGATTAAAGAAAAAAACATCTTCTGACTGAAAAAAATTCCAGACCTATTTTAGCTATTTCAGGCTTTTTAGAGTGTCCGCTTTTTTCCAACGTGCGGGCGTTTCCCATAGGTACATATCACACTCATTTCACTCTAAACTTCCAAAACACCCAGTAATGATGCACGGATTGTGTTCCAGGCTGAATCAGTATGCTATAGATAAACATAGTTTTCACATTTCATATCTGACTCCAATTGACTGAAATCAGTCTAGCGACTTAGAACTTTAATCCCTGAGAACTGTTTGAGAAATATACACATTTTGTTAGGCCTTTCGTCCCGCCAGTGGCGGTAGTACACCTGAGTATGAGCAACTGTAGCATGACTCAATTTCCCCTCGGGGGTCAATAACGCTTTTCTGATTCTGATTGTGGTTGGTGGTCTGGTTGTGCATGGTGAAGGCCGACCTGGATGACGTTGCTGTTGGAGTTCTTGGGGTCGGCACTGACGGTCACGGTGAAGAAGGGCTGGGCTCGGTAAGGACCTGACACCACCTTCAGAACCTCCATGAAGTTCTCCTTATCCCAGGGACCCGTCATGTTCCAGCCCCCAATCTACAGACAGACAGACAGACAGACTCAGTAAATACAGTGAAACTGCTTTAGAAACTCCTTTAACATCAGGTGGTGAAAGCGATTTTTACCCTTAACTCATTGAGTGCCAATGACGTCGATCGGCGTCAAAGTAAATAGTAACGTTGAGTGCCAATGACGTCGATCGGCGTCAAATGCGTTTTTTGACGGTGGGACGTGGATCAAAGCCTCTTGCATCTCCTGTACAAATATTGTAGCTATTGAAGGTGTATAACCTATTTTACGGACCCATTAGGTGGCGACAGTGCTCTCCAGATTAGAGAAAGGTGGGGAAAAACAGCAGAAGAAGCCCCGTGATGAAACGGAAACCGATGAGAGCCAGAGCCAGAGCCGTATAGATTGCTCTGGCTGGAGCTAACGTTAGCTGTGAAAAGCAGTCAATCCGCGCCCACAACTGAGCCCCTCTGTCTCTGCTGCATAGTTTCTCCACACGATTAGCCGCCAGAAAAGCAGCACCCGACGCCGAAGGGCCAAACCATTCTCAGCAGTCCGGTTTGGCTTTTCGGTGTCGCGCTGGGAGCCGGCGCACAAAAACGGAGCGCTCCGAAAATAGACGCTGGGTGCGTGAGGCTGTGTGTTAGTGTGGGGAGGAGTTTGCAGCTGAGGGGGGGCAGAGGGGGGTGGGGCACGCAGGGCACCACACAACTACACCACGTCACTACATCAGAAAATATTAGCTTCAGACTCAGTGAATGTGCTTGAAATGCTTCATTTCACAAAATGCTGAATATCCCAGCTTCTAATTTGAAAAGTCTGTTTTTGCTGAAAACAACCTATCTTCTCCAGCTCATAACTAAAGAACGGAAAATGGTATCAATACATTTTTTTTTGCTGATGATACAATAGAGTCAGCTCGTTCTTTGTGCATGTTCAGTGTTTACATAGTAATATCACACAATATTCTGTGGGCCTCGAGAAATCACTGAAAACGCTCTGAAACTCTGGCACTGGGTGCATCCGTTCTCCAAAAGTGGCTGGCACTCAATGAGTTAAGAGGAACTATGGTGTCATTTACGAGCAAAGGAGCTATCCAAGTTTCACTCTCTGCTCCTAACGGATGCTCTTTATTTGCTCCTCCATCTCTGTCCTGCTGTGACTCACTTTGCACCATTCCAGTAAACACTGTCTCTTCCGTCTCAACAGCATGGACGGTCTTCCTACTTTCAGTCTTCTCCTCCCAAAAACACATCTTAGGAAAGTGATTGCTGTCTTTACATTTTGCACAGTTCTTCCCGTAAGCCGGACACTGCCTGGCTAAATGTTTGTTACCGCACCGTCTGCAGTCGTAGGGTGTCCATCACGTTCCTTAGCTCTGCACGCGCTTGTGTTCCTTTTGTTTACAACATCCACCGACATGTTTTCCAGACCCAGCGTGCTCGCGCCCAAACTGTGGTGCTGCTCCCTCCAAACGTTTTGGCGTGCATGACAGAAAGTTCACTCGCGTGACAAAGCTTCACTGCACTATGCAATGTTAGATCACTGTCCCAAAGCATTTTCTGCCTCACCTTCTTGTCAAATATTCCAAAAACGACTTGATCACTTATCATTGAGTCCTTGAGTTGTTCAAAGTTGCAAGTTTGCGCTTTCGTCTTCAAATCAGTCAAGAAGGCATCAAAGGACTCTCCATGTTTTTGCAAATCTTTCGTAGATTAAATTTTTTTCGAGGTGTGCAGTATTCATCGAAAAGCTTGAGCACCTTATCCAGATCATCTCTATCCTTTGCAGCCCCGAACGTGAATGTATTATACACCTTGATAGTCTGCGGGCCAGCCACTGTTAGCAATAATAGCTACTTTTCGTCCTCCAGTAAAAATCGCATTTATGCTTGCGTGCGGGAATCTATGGTGTACTGGCTCATAGAGACACTGCATGAAATAGGCCACGCCCATCACGGGGGAAATCGCTCCGTTCACTCCCATTCACCAGCGTCATTTTTCTTGAATTAAACATAGCTAAAAGCTGTTGTGTGGTGTGGCTGTGCAGACAACAAATGTAAAAAATCGCCAATTAAAGTTTTTTTGTACTCCCGAGCAAAACAAGGAAGCCATTGAGCATTCGCGAGAAGAAAATGTGGATTTAGCTGTCAAGGAAGTAAGTTGGAGTGTTCATCTTCCATATGATCTTTGTGTGCAACTACGTGACATAGGAGAACACCAGTGCGTCTGATGCCATCTGTCTGATGTTACACCAGCGTTATTTTCATTAATTTAAACATGCCTAAAAGCTCATGTCATAGTATTTCACTTCAGGCCACTGTGCGGGATCGTTTATCCAGCCTTGTTTGGGCACTGAAAAGGGACACTGCTCCAGGCCAACTGAGTTCATTTTCTCGATGTACCTTTCCCTCTCCGTTGGAGGAAGTGTACTAAAATAATCTTTTGACATTATCTAAAAAGAAAACTGTCCAAATCCCTGTAAAACCCCGCAAAACTATTTCTATCTGACGAGAGTTCCTCCGTTCGCTCCGGTTAGCCGCGGTTTGTTTTGCTAGCTGCAGTCGTCAGGCAGTGCTTCCTTGTATTTTCCCCCGTCTTGGGCGTGCAGGCTTCTGAATGGTGACGCGTTTTGCGGTGTCTCTATCCCTAATGGTTACCTTGGCGATGAGGTCTATCAGAGGCGTGGCTCCCAGCTCCTCGATCCGAGGTTGGTTGAGGCAGGACAGGTAGTACACCTGGGTCTTCCTCTCCGCCTCGCTGCTGCCGTTAAACGTCCCGTTCTCTGAAAACACAACAAACACTGTCAATGTCAGCAGTGGTTCTCAACGTGGGATCCGGTCCTATAGGGAAAATATATGAGGTGAGATATTTGGGTAGGATAGTGTGGTATAATTACACCGGAAGTGTAAGGCTATTAGTGACATCCAAACGTTTCCTGCAACTGATACCACACATATCACTTTCCAGATATTAACATATAGTAGTATCAGCCCCGAATCGAGGTGAGATATTTGGGTAGGATAGTGTGGTATAATGACTCCAGAAATGTTATGTGCTGGGGATTCAAAATATGGTGTGAGTCAAATCAGGAAAATATCAAAAATCCCGATTCTGGTAGTATCAAAGTGACCCATATCGAGCCAAAACGTGCTCCTGATATGAAATGTCACACTCACAACCCATGTTTGTGAAATCTCTTGTGAATTCTCGGACTTGCCAAGAGTTTTGAAAACAGTTTTGTCTGTCTGGCTGTCGTTCCTACCCAGCAGGTGTTTGAGCAGCGCCTGGTTCTGCTCCCAGATGGAGTTGAAGGTGGACCATCGCGAGCGTCCGTCGGGCAGGGGGTTCCGCCTGGCCCAGCCTCCGCAGGCAAACTGGTAGAAGTCTGAGCACGGGTCGGCGCCGCGGTCCATGGCTGCCGCCATCTGACTGGCCACCGTGATGCACGCCTCTGACAGGCACAGGCTCCGCCCACCGTCTGCACGAGCCATGGGACAGAGACACGTCTTTTAGTCAAGTCGAGTTTATTTGCATAGCCCTAATTCACAAGCATGTCTCACAGTAGCCTGGTACACCAGCCGGTCACGTGAACTCACATTTCATTTCGTTCTACCAGACCGTCTGGCCTCAAGCCCTGGGAGGGATTTTGCAGAAACTGCAAAGCGTACGAGCCAATCGGCGACCCGCCTCGTAGTTGACATCGTAAACGACCAATCACGAACGCCGCTGGGAAAACAGTAATGACTGTGGAGACAGTGTGCGGGAGTTCTCTATTCTTTGGATTCAGTCGGGTTTTCCCTCCTCCGAAGCACCTGCCGTTTTTAGGTGTGCAGAAGCTTTGCTCCTTCAACTTACTTACTTACTGCCACGGTGTTTTGCACCTGCAGTATTTGTAGCAGTTAGTAAATAGTAGCATTTTAACATGACACGTCCACCACTACCTCGCCACACAAATAGGCTATCAGATTGAGGCGAGATGAAAATCCCTGGTGCACTACTCAGTCAGAACAGTCTGCATGGGGCGCCTGCCTGGCCAATCCTGGCGCTTGAATGCTGCGTAGGGCGTGTTCTACCCACAACTCCAGTGGGATCCGTAATAACGGACTGCCGCTACCCCACGTGAGCTAGCCGACTTTGATTGGCTGTTGAAAAAGGTGAGAAAACAGCCCCTGCGACCTGGCAAGCTGAATCGCTGGCAACACCATCAGCCGGCTGGGCCAGTTTACACCGCTGCAACTTTCCCTGCGATGGTTTCGTCTCGTTGTGGATCTTTGGTGTAAACTGCCCTTAACACACAAGTTGTGTGTGTGTGTGTGTGCATGCATGCAGGTGCGTGCGTGCGTGTGTACCTTGGTGGTAGACCAGGGCCAGGGCCAGCAGACAGGCTAGCAGGGCGAGCAGGGCGAGGAGCAGACAGACGGACAGCAGCACCTCCAGCCTGGTCCTCCTGCCCAGAACATCTACCCCCATCTTCAGCTGTCTGAAGCCCACCTACAGAGAGAGAGAGAGAGAAGTTACCGTCAGCTGTCTGTCCACATATAGAGAGAGACAGAGGGGCTTGCAGGGTTCTGCGCAGCCTCGATTTGGAGCCTTGCCGCTGACTAGCGGCGACAGCAAGACTGTACATACTCGAACGTAACTCGGCGCGTTGGGTGCAGTACACCTCCGAAACACTAGGTGGCTTGTGGCGCACTCGTGTCCATTATATATGACACTATCGTGTTGTTTACCAAGAACTTGCAATCATGTCGGTGAAGCTTTTCAGTGAGCTCAGAGAAACTTTCCACTTTCAGCAGATGATTGTGGAAACAGCCTTCTAGTGTCAAACTCTGCACAGACGTCATTCTGCACAGTGAAGCTCAGACATCCAGTTGTAGGAACATGAAGAAAAACAGATTTTTGACTTTAGGGGGTCTTTAAACCAGAGGTTCTCAAATGTTTTTCAGACAAGGACCCCTTACAAGATAGAAAATATACCGGGGACCCCCTGATTCTGATTTGTGATTTTGGGGCTAAGCTTAAAGGAGAACTTACCTCCAAAATACTTTTTTTCAGCTTTTAACCAATATATATGACTT